>NC_069381.1:103265000-103570000 GCF_027475565.1 Acinonyx jubatus
CAAAAATGTCTAGAAGAGTACGCAAGAACTATTCATAGTGGTTGACTTTCGTTAAGGAGACATATTTTCATTGTTATGTCTTTAGTACTGTTTGAATTTTATCATAGCATGTATTACTCTTTCAATTAAAAAACAACTTAAAAAATGAACTCAAATTCTTTATCCCTCAAAAGCTTTCCTTGTCCATCCTACTTCTTAAATATCTCCTAAATCTGATTACCTCCCTCCCTCACCCACCTCTTCTCTAGACTAACTGCCAGGGGTTGACTATGCTTTGTTCCTGGAGACAAAAAGCTATAGGAGGTAGATATTTTTTACATAATTATTTAAAAGAATATCACTCTCAGAACAGCACTAAATACCCAGAATATTTAGTTAAATTGAAAGCTACTGAAAGGCACATTACCAGTCACACCCATTTGCAAGGCATATCTTGAATGACAGAGTTGCTTGAAGGTCAATCTGGGGATGTTTGCCCTGAGAACCAAAATTGCTATTCATGGTTCTGCCCCTACAGGTTGAGGCCCCCTCTCCGGTACTGCGGAACAGGTTTGTAATTAGTCTCACTGATTCCATTGTTTCTCTTCCTCTCTCTCCCAGAAGCCATCCGCATACTGCAATCAGAACTACATCTAAAATTTAAATGACACGAACATTCCCCATTGTCCTTGAGGGAAAACCTCCTTCTTTAATGGGGCTTACTGGGCCCTCCAGATCTGGATTCTTCAGCCTCAGTCTCCCCCTCCCAAACCCTTACTAATGCCTCCGGGCCTGCACCCTGCTCTAAACTCCAGTTTAGAGCTGAACTTCCTGTTCCTTGAACCAGCAGTGTACACTCTCTGGCCTCTAATACTCTGCATCTGCTGTATGCTCTCTGGGGACCCGCACCTTACCAACTTGACTGCAGAGCAGTGACCAAAATGTGTGTTGCCACAGGCTTTCCTCTCTGATGCATACCTTTCTCCTGTTGGAACAAGTATCATTTCCATTAAAAGCAATAAATCTCTGCTTAAGTGGCAGATCGTTCAGATTGTTACTTTGGCTTTCAGCAGTGCTCCAAAAATGGAAAGGAAACCTATATGGCATAGAGGTAAGAAGAGAGCAAATATTAAAGCCAAGAAATAACTTTTCTAGCAGCCAGGCAGAAGTTACCTAATGAGGAAACGACTCAAGTTCTTCACATCCAGCCTTCCACAAGGCTGCCATAGACTCAATGTTCTAATAATCTAGGTTCATCCTCAAAGGTGTGATGGTCTTTCCAAGTTTACTCTGAAATGTGACCTCCCAACCCAGCCCAGTTTTCATTTGGATCCTCACCAGGGCAATTTCCTGGGTTATGTGCACCATCAGATAGCACCTTTAAAGGCTTTGTACTTGGACTGAAAGAAATAAATTTCTTCATTCATGTCCCCCAACAACACAGAACAGAGACCAGATTTTTCTGGTTCTTTTGTAATGTCCACACCATACCCATTCCTCAAAATCTGTCACACATCCAGATAATTCCAGTTAACAGTGAACTCTATCAATATACAATGGCAACTGATTATTCGGTTTTTTACACTTAATTATATAATATCTTGAATTGTTCTCTAACAGCTACAAAGCACTTTCAACAACAGGGGAATGGAAAAATACCGCTGGGAGTAAAAAGATCTAGCTTCAAGAAAGTCAAGGGTCTGCCACTAACCCTCTGTGTAATCTTGAGGAAGTCACCTTTCTGGGCCTCAGTGTTCCCTGCAGAAGGGTAGAGTACTGATCTCAAAGGATCCTCCAGTCTACGGGTCTTTGACTCTGACTGGTCTATGACTCCTTAAAGTTCAGGAGCACAGGCCACATCCTTTCTCAAGACACATAATGGGAGCTCTATTAAGACTTGAATGAAAGCCATTGATGAAGAGGTTGCCTGGCCCCAACCCTTCTATACCAAACCAACAGATGACTGTGTCTTCCTTGAAGAGCTCTCCGCTCTACATCTACAAGTGAGTCTACAACTCACAAACCTAGTAACTTTGAATATCTTCTTCCACTGGAGAGTTATTCCTTATAATAAACTTAAGTCTCTCTACATCAACCTTCAAGAACACTGAGAAACTATCAATAATGGTTTAAATCATCAGCTTCAGATTTGCCTTATTTCCCCCATTCCAGTACTCCTTTTTGCTACAGCACTTAGATTCTAGTTCAGGAAACAAACACCTGCTAGACCACTAATTTGTCAGCAACATAGCCTTACTGCCTAGACCCCCACTGTTCCCTTTAGGTAAGCCATGTGATTATGGGAATCATTGACTAACACCCAAAGGTCAAAGATAAACAAAAACAAACACCTTTTCAGGAATTTCACTTAGAAAACGAAGTATAATGGGGGAGGCGGGGGGGGGGGGGAGCAAAAAAAAAAAAACCCCACACACAAAACACAAAAACAAAAACAATTTTTTAAGCTTTGGGGGATGTTGAGACTTCGGTCTCAAGATCTGGTTTTGGAAAGGCAGTGCATACCAGACAATGCGGTACAAGAGGCTCCCAGCTGTTGTGTCAATGAAGCCTTTCAGACCTTCCACACTACTTCACTTGTTCTCCTAAAGTAGTGCTTTCTGGAAGCTCAGCTCTCAGCTGGTGAGAACAGTGAACCTTGTGCCATTTGTCTATCAACTTCTTTAAAAAGAAAAACCTCCTGTACAGCTGTCTTGTTTTGCATTTTCTATTCCGTACTTCAGTACACATAATGACAAACAGTGCAGGCAAAGAGGCTCTTTTAAAACTGGAAAGAAAGAAGAAATAAAAAAAGTACCCAGAAGTCTCTGCTTTCAGCTCCTGGAGAAAAGTTTGCAACCTATAGAAACCAGCACTAATTAAAGAAAAAAGAAAAGAAAAGAAAGTCAGTCCTGAGCACCAGGAATCAACAAGGAGACACTCTTCAGGTTTTGCAATAGCAAAAAAAAAAACCCCAAAAAACAAAACAAAACAAAACAAAACAAATGCAGAGCCCATCCATCCTTTCCAAATCAAACCATACAGCTTTCCAAAATTTGAATGTAAAAACTTTTTCATGCTGAATTGCCTTTCAATAAATTAGTTTTTTAAAGATCTTCGTGTGCAATCAACCAATTCTGTTGGCACTACGATAGAAGAGCTGGTGCAGATAATCCAAAGTAAACAGTGCCAAAGACACTTTTCTCCAAAAGCATTTTCTTCTACGCTTTAGTATATATACCTTGTGTACATTTTACAGAAAATTTGTAATTTCCTTTTTCTTAAAATATGGCTTAACTATAGGTATTATACCAGTTGAGGCCACATCCATTGACAGTATAAGAAACCAGTTCAAAAGAGCACCTAAAAAGAACAGAAACTGAGTGTTTTCTTCAAATAATATTTTAAAAAGCAAAAACCCTACATGTTGGAAATTGCTGTTTAAAGGAATATTAACTTAAAAGAACAATCAACACTATTCACTTAAAAAACTAACAAGGTCTTAATACATCAAGAACTCAAATGAACTGATAAGAAATGGCAAAGTAAATTATAATATAAATAGAAAATCTCCATCAATATAAGGAACTGTTCATAGTGAACAATAGCGACCAAGCAATTGATAGTAAAGCACCAAAATAACATTTTTTGTCTCCCAAGTTAGCAACTAAAATGCAAATGAGACTACCTCAGTGCTGGTGACTGCCATGAAATGGGCCCTTTCACCCACAATGAGGTGCAAACAGGACAACCCTTCCTGCACGTAAGTTGTCAAGATACATCAGGAACCTTACAAATGTTTACATTCTTCAGAATGGCAGTTCCATTTCCAGGAAATGGACCTAAAGACATTAATGCTGAATATGAAGAAGAGTTTGCTTACAAAGATGGTCACTGAAGCATCAAACCCAGGCAGACCTCGTTTTATTGTGCTTCGCTTTATGTATTTTGAGATAGAGCACAAGCAGGTGAGGGGCAGAGAGGAGACACAGAATCCAGTGAGGAGAGACAGAGAGGAGAGACATTGGAGAGTCCAATGTGGGGCTCGAACTCACGAACCACGAGATCATGACCTGACCCGAAGTCAGACGCATAACCAACTGAGCCACCCAGGCGCCCCTGCTGTCTTATTTTTAAAAATTGCCTCAGCCACCCCAGGCTTCAGCAACCACCACCCTGATTGGTCAGTGGCTGTCAACACTGCAGCAAGACCCTCCACCAGAAAAAAAAGTTGACTTACTAAAAGGTCAGATGATGGTTAGCATTTCTGAGCAATAAAGTATTTTTTAATTAAGGTACGTACATTGTTTTTTTAGAGATAATGCTATTGCATACTGATTAGACGACAGTATATTATAAATATTTATATGCACTGGCAAACCAAAAAATTCATTTGACTTGCTTTATTGTGGTGATCTGGAATCAAACCCACAATACCTCCAAATGATACCTGTATGGAAAAGTAGAATAAATGTCTAGCAATGGAGGAAGGCTGAACAAATTATGATATATTAGACTATTGGCCTGTAGGCATTTTAAATTATATTTGTGAACATTTTTTAATGTTCATAATTTGGGGTTTGCCTGGCTGACTCAGTCAATAGAGCATGAGACTCTTGAGCCCAGGGTTTTAAGTTCAAGCCCCACATTGGGTGTAGAGATTGCTTAAAAATAAAAAATCTTTTTAAAAAATGCTCATAATTTTAAGAAAAAAGCAAAAGAAGCAATTATATTTCATTATCCCAAATATTTTTAAAATACATTTAAAAGACTTGGAGGGAAATATACAGAAACTGCTGTGTTGAACATTATGCATTAATTTTTTTTCATACTTTCCAAATTTTCAAAGGGTGCTTTACACAATGGGAAAAAAACAGATTAAACTTAAATTAAAAACCTACTGTCTCAATAATGTACAAATGACAGTATGACAGCTATGATTAACAAGTTGTTTCTGAAATAATTAGATATTTCATTTTAAGTTGGGATCCATGAACTCTCTCTCCCTCCTTCTGCATTTCTGGAACTACGAATTTAGTACTTTGACAGCATAACATTCTAGGATTATAAAGTTTATACTAAATCTCTATACTAACTTTCCCAGTAGATTTCAAGCTTACTGAGAAACAAGATCATTTGGGGTTTTTTTGTAGTAAAACTACCTCCCCATCCCCCATCCCTTCTGCATATAATCAGAACTTCTCAATGACTGTTTCTCTCATTGATAAAGAGCTAAGTCACTAAGTAGAGCGGCTGGTGAAATAATCAGACATAATGGATCCCAGGATCTTTTAATGCCCTGGGATATGTGACAAAGATACACTGTATTTACTGTATGTAGTAATTACATAACTATTCTTGCCGCATTTGGCAGCTAAATGCCCAATAACTAAATGAACCTCAATTCAGAATGGGAACAAGTTTTTAGCCATTTAAATCAATCCATTTTATACCTACCTAGTGGTTCCAGGGGACTCCATATTACTCCTGTATTTCCAAGGGTCTGTCCTGGTCCCAGTCTCTCTCAGAGTTTTAGAAACCTTCGTCTGCCATCACCTGGCACCACTCCCCCCACCTCTAAAAATGGTAAGATTTTTACCTATACCTGTGAATCACCCAACTAATTGCATGACTTTGAACAATTTATGTGCTTTCCCTATAATTTATAGCTATCCCATTCAGTCACAGTAGCTACCGGCCACAGGTGCCTTTTGAGCCCTGGAAATGTGCCTTCTGCAAATTCAGATATACTGCAAGTGTCAAATACACACTGCATTTTAAAGACTTAGTATAGGGGCAGCTGGGTGGCTCAGTTGGTTAAGCGTCCGACTCTTGATTTTGGTTCAAGTCACGATCTCACAGGTTTGTGGGATTGAGCCCCTCATTGGGCCCTGCGCTGACAGCTGGGAGCCTGCTTGGGATTCTCTCTCTCCCTTGCCCACTGCCCCTCCCCCATTCACACGTGCATTTGTGCTCTATTTCTCACAAAATAAATGAATAAACATTATAAAAATTTTTAATAAAATAAAAATAATATAAAAACTAATGTAAGACATCTTAATAATTTTTATGTTGATTACATTTTAAAATAATATTTTGATATATTAGGTTAAATAAAATTGATTATTTTTTAAGTTTATTTTTGAGAGACAGACAGAGCATGAGTGGGAGAGGGGTAGAGAGAGAAGGAGACACAGAATCTGAAGTGGGTTCCAGGATCTGAGCTGTCAGGATCTCACTCCAGGATCACAGGGCTCTAACTCACAAACCACGAGATCATGACCTGAGTTGAAGTCGAATGCTTAACTGACTGAGCCACCCAGGTGCCCCAAGAAAATATACTATTAAAATTAACTTGGGGCGCCTGGGTGGCTCAGTCGGTTGAGCATCCGACTTCAGCTCAGGTCACGATCTAACGGTCAGTGAGCTCAAGCCCCACGTCGGGCTCTGGACTGATGGCTCAGAGCCTGGAGCCTGCTTCCAATTCTGTGTCTCCCTCTCTCTCTGCCCCTCCCCCGTTCATGCTCTGTCTCTGTCTCAAAAATAAATAAACGTTAAAAAAAAAAAATTTTTTTTTTTTTTAAATTAACTTGGGGCGCCTGGGTGGCTTGGTCGGTTGGGCATCCGACTTCAGCTCAGGTCATGATCTCACGGTCTGTAAGTTTGAGCCTCACGTCGGGCTCTGTGCTGACAGCTCAGAGCCTGGAGCCTGTTTCAGATTCTGTGTCTTCCTCTCTCTCTGCCCCTCCCCTGTTCATGCTCTGTCTCAAAAATAAATAAATGTTAAAAAAAATTTTTTTTAATAAATAAATAAATAAAATACAATTAACTTAAAAAAAATTTAACTTCACCATGGTTCTCAGATGTGTATAAGGCATCTTTCCCCAGAAACGCTCTTATATCACCATCTCCAAACAACAACAGCTGCTGGCAATATCAGCAGTCCACTAACATACGCGGACCATGGCATACAGTACAAGTCAAGTGAAATGGTATCTTTCTGGACTATAAGTTGGGAGAGTATTCATTTTATAATTTGACTAGCAGGTCATATTTGTATACATTCACTGATATATTTACAGGAAAATTTATGCCTTATTTCTCTGTTGAACGTTCTTCAAAAATCTCTTACAATCTGTATCCTCATAGATGAATGATGAACTGCTCGGAGGACTTTTAAAACTTTTTTTAACATTTATTTATTTTTGAGAGAGAGAAAGAGAGAGAGAGTGTGTGTGCATGCACGAGTGGGAGAGGGGCAGACAGAGAGAGAGAGAGAGACACACACAGAATCTGAAGCAGGCTCCAGGCTCTGAGCTGTCAGCACAGAGCCCAATGCGGGGCTTGAATTCATGAACTGGAGATCATGACCTGAGCCAAAGTCAGACACTTAACTGACTGAGTCACCCAGGCACCCCAGAAGGACCTTTTTATATGCAGTTATATTCCTGTGCTCTTGGAGGGTACTGGTAATAAAGATTTTGATTCCAAAAAAACATGAATTTCACCAATTTTTTTTTTACTTTTTTTAATGTGCTAACTAGAAAAATGTTAATTTAAAATAAGTGGCTTGTGTTATCTTTCTATATAAAGCTTGATTTAAAAGGATTGGACTCCAGGACTTCAAAGATCCCTACTCCCAGGGACACCTGGGTGGCTCAGTCAGTTAGGCATTCAACTGTGGATTTTGGCTCAGGTCATGGTCTCGCAGTTCCTGAGTTTGAGCCCCACATCAGGCTCTGCCTTGGCAACCTACTTGGGATTCTCTCTGTCTGCCTCTCCCCAGCTCACTTGCTCTCTCTCAAAGCAAATAAATAAACTTTAAAAGTAATAACAATAATAATAAAATTTAATTTAAAAAAAGATCCCTACTCCCAGGTTTAAACAGTAAAATTCTTCCAAACTGTTTGATTTCAAATCTCTGCTCTGCCACTTACTAGCTTTGTGTTTAGTTTCTTCATTGATAAAAATAGAGATGATGATAATTATAATACCTACCTCATAGAGTTGTTACAGGAGTATGTACATGTACATGAGTATGTACTGTGCCTAGCACTTACTCACCAGGGTTGGCTATTTTCATTATCATTATTATTCACCGTGGAGAGCAAAGTCACAACTATGTCTTTACTGTGTAAAATACCTAGATGAAAAACAAGAAATATCTTGATAATTCCAAACAGTGTTGCTTAGTATTAAATGCTGTATTATAACTATCCAAGTGGTTCAATGAATTTCAAGCTTTCATTCATTGTGTTCTATATATTCATTCATTCAATGATTAAATATTCCTTGAACATTTACTACAAGCTAGGAATTTTTACAAGTATAAACAAAAACACAAAAATTGCTGTCTTCATGGAGTTTATATTCTAGTAGAAGGCAATAAAGCCTGTCCAGATGAATAAAGTCAATCTGAACTATTTCCATCTTTTAATATGACTTATTCTTGGATATTTAAAAGAGATTTTTAAAGTAAGCTCAAGAGGTGCCTGGGTGGCTCAGAGCCTGGAGCCTGCTTTGGATTCTGTGTCTCCCATTCTCTGTGCCCCTCCCTCACTCTCACTCTCTCTCTCTCAAAAATAAATAAACATTAAAAAAAAAAAAAAAAAAAAACAAAGGGCACCTGGGTGGCTCAGTTGGTAAGCATCCAACTTTGGCTCAGGTCATGACCTCACAGTTCATGAGTTTGAGCCCAGCCTCTGGCTTTGTGCTGATAGCTCAGAGCCTGGAGCCTGCTTCAGATTCTGTGTCTGCCTCTCTCTCTCCCCCTCCTCCACTCATGCTGTCTCTCTCAAAAATAAATAAACATTAAAAAAATTTACTTAAAAAAAAGTAAGTTCAAAAATTACATGAGCCCATTATTTTCCTAGTCTTTTATCCATTCCTAGCACCCTCTCAAAAGAAAGATTAATCTATTCAGTATTCTATAGCACTACACTAATTAGCACCTTCTCCCTAGCCCCAGAGGCAACAACAATGATGTGTTTAAACTCATTACTTAAACCAAATGAAAGCATAAGATTCAGAGAATTCTCTTCATATTTGTTCAAGACTTTCAGAAAATATGCAATCTGATGCAACAGATTATAGGGTTTTGCATTTTTCAACATTAGATTTAATTGATAAGATAGCAAAACACGAAGTATGTGCACCAAAACGACTATATATGAGATCATACACAACGTCATTATTTGTAGTAGCAAATATCTGGAAACAATAAAAAATCTATAATGGTAAAGATGATGAATAAATGTTGATATAACTAGAGCTATTTGTATCAACATGGACAGAATGTTGAAGGAAAAACACAAATTACAGAACACTTAACACGCCAGGTATATGAAATATTTAAATATGCAAAAGCTATGTATTACTGTGCATATTTAACACACAGAATAAAAGTACAAAGAAATATAGGGGAATGGTAAACATCAAACTCCTCTACCAGGGCCTGAGGGCAGGCAGGAGGCAGGGAGAGAAGGACATAACTGGAGAAGGGTGCACAGTGGGTTTAAATTGGATTACTTTTTTTTTTAAGTTGAATGGTTGGTTCATGGATGTCCATTCTTTATATCAAGTTGTATACCTTGAATGTTTAATAATAAATAAAAATGTGAGTTTAACATGAGTTTACCAAATGGTGTACCCTGTTTTGGGGAAGTGGGGTCAATCTTTATTAAAATCCTTGAAAACTCAGGTTTAAGCCTGGATGTCTCATACTAAAAAGAAAAAAGTTGTTTCATTTTTAAAAACTAGACTGACCCTTAGGGAAAAAAATAGAAAATTGTATTGCATTCTCGCATAGATAGCTTATGTAAATCTTCCAGCAACAAACTGGGAATTATTTTTCTGTCTCACAGAATCAGAGTTGAGTCAGACTCTGAGTTGTCTAATAGGTTCAATCAGCTTTGCCTTTCTAAGTCCCTTGCCCAAGACACAGCTTCAACAGCATGACAGATCCACATGCCCTAGGAATAGTGACTTGGCATCAATCTGCTTCAAGAGAGCAAATAGAAGTGTAAGTGGCAATGACGTTAGTGTTTCAGTGTGTGAAAACCTAGTGTGAATTTTCCCCTTTCTCTGGCAACAGTTCACAAGGTATTATAAAAAGAAGAAAAAAACCCTTCTTGCTCTGCTTTTACTGACTTCAGAAACAGTAATCGTTAAAACTGTCTTTTGATCTAGAATGACTTAAGTAGTTCTTTAAGGATCTTTTACAGTCCCTTATCTTCAAGTTACCTCAATCACAAGCTCCTTTTTTCCTTCCACTTTTACCCACCCCTCCAGAGTAAAGTGACATTAGCTGCAACTGTTGGGCGGGTACTGCCCTCTAGTGCTTATACTTTTATAATAAAATTTTATAATAAAATGTATAATAAAATTAAACACTAACATCATACCACAAAAAAGTCTGTCAAAACTTAAATAACATCCTATTAACCCAGGATTTTTCAACTTCACACTGTTGACATTTTGGGTCAATAAGTCTTTGTCCTGGCATATCCTGGGTATTAGCAGCATCCCTGGCCTCTGACTACCAGATGCAGTAGCATCCCCAACCCCAGTTGTGACAAACAAAAAGGTCTCCAGACTTTGCTAAATGTCACCTGGGGAGCAAAATCACCTCTGGTTGAAAACCACTGTATTATACTAAAAAGTTGTCCAAAATGTTCACATTAGTCCTGAAAATTATAAGCAGAAAAGGGTCTCCTCTAATTACTCTAAGTGAGATAAAGGAGAATTTCATTTCTGCATTAAATAAAAACAAAAAAAAATAGAGAATTAAGGTTATCAGGTCTCCCTCCCTACCCCCCTAAGTTCTGGCTAGTGGGAAATTCTTTACACCTTTAACTTTATACCCCAGTTTTACTTCTTAGATCTTTTCACTTCCTTTCAAAGTGCTTAGAAAACAAAGCTTGCACTTCTAGCTGAATGTAGGGAAGATGGTAGGGAAAAGGGTAGGGGGAGGTATGGTCTGTTCTGTGTTCTAACATAATATGAAACATAATAATTGTACACATAACATGAAAATTCTTATAAATTATCAAAATTTTAAATCTGGATTTTAGAAAGTTACAGTAAGAGGGTTTATTCAGATCTGCCTGCTGTGAATGATTATTCCTCATGTAAGTACATTATGCTTATAAATCCTGATTCTGTGAATTTTAAAACCTACAAACTAGATACTTTAAAAATGAAAAAGGAGTTTGGACTGGCCCTGAATGTAACTTACCCCCTTCATCAAATTTCTCACTGACTTAAATTGGTTTTACTAAAGAAAATAAAGAAATAAGAATCAATAAATAATTATTATTTGGTTAAGAATATATCACTTTTACAGGGCGCCTTGGTGGCTTGGTTGAGCGTCCAACTTCTGTTTAGGTCATGATCTCGCAGTTCGTGAGTTCAAGCCTCACGTCAGGCTCTGTGTTGACAGCTCAGAGCCTGGAACCTGCTTCAGAATCTGTGTCTGCCTCTCTCTCTCAAAAATGAATAAACGTTAAAAAAAAAAAAAAAAGAATATATCACTTTTGGGACACCTGGGTGTCTCAGTCAGTTAAACGTCTGACTTCAGCTCAGGTCATGATCTTACAGTCCGTGAGCTTGAGCCAGACATCAGGCTCTGTGCTGACAGCTCAGAGCCTGGAGCCTGCTTTGGATTCTGTGTCTCCCTCTCTCTCTGCCCCTCCCCTGCTCATGTTCTTTCTCTGTCTCAAAAATAAATACATTTTTTAAAAATTAAAAAAAAAGAATATATCACTTATTATTAATGTATTCAGATCTACTATTATATTTAGGACTTAAATTGGAAATATTATAGCTCTATAAGCAGAACCTTGGGATGGAAATCTATTTTAGCTACACAGAGTAGTATGTGATCACTCCCCAGCCTCCTCTTAGAAGCTACTGCTTTCCTAACTCTGTTTATACTGGTTTCATTCTATCCTCTCTAATTAAATTCGATTAGAAATTTGTCTTTTTGGGGCGCCTGGGTGGCTCAGTCAGTTAAGCATCAGACTTTGGGTCATGATCTCACGGTTCATGGGTCTGGGCCTGACGTTGGGCTCTGTGCTGACAGCTCAGAACCTGGAGCCTGCTTCAGATTCTGTGTGTGTGTGTGTGTGTCTGCCCTCCCCTACTTGTGCTCTGTCTCTATCTCAAAAATAAATATTAAAATTTTTTTCAAAAAAGAAATTCACCTTTTTAAAAAAATGTATTTATTTTTCTTTGAGAGAGAGAGAGAGAGAGAGAGAGAGAGAGTGTATATGTGTGAAGGAGGGGTAGTAAGGGAGAGAGAAAATCCCAAGCAGACTCCACGCTTAGTGCAGAGCCCAACACGGGGCTCCCCTAGGCACCCCTAGAAAGCCTCAACCCAGGCACCCCTAGAAAGTCTTCTAGTCGTATAATAAAGCAAGGTAAGATACATTTTAGCCTTTGATCTTTTTAAAGGACAGCCAAATGGCTTATAATGTGTATTTAAAATGATAACACAGGGGTGCCTGGACTCTTGATTTTGGCTCAGGTCATGATCTTACACTTTGAGATTGAACCCCACGCCTGGCTCTGCACTGACAGCTTGGAGCCTGCTCGAAATTCTCTCTCTCCCTCTCTCTCTCTGCCCCTCGCTCCCCTCTTTCAAAATAAATAAACACTTTTTAAGCAAATTATTCTAGAAATTAGTTTATGTATTCATTGCTAATTTCACAGCACTCTAAACCCCGTGAAGGAAATATTTCCTTAGGTTTTCATTTAAAGGAACAGGATAATCACCCACTGCTCCCCAGAAGTCCATGTCCTGATTCCCAGAACCTGTGAATGTATTACCTAACATGGCAAATGAGGTTTTGCAGGTATGCTTAAACTAAGGATTTTGAGACGGGGACATTAGGCTGGATTATCTGGCTGGGCCCAAGGCAATCACAAGTCTCCGTCTTCAATCCGAAGAGAAACCAGAGTATCATCACAAGTGTCCTTATGAAAGAAGGGGACAGGAAAGTCAGAGGAGGTATGATCACGGAAGCAGAGGTCAGAGTAGTGCAGTGGCCACCTGTGAAGATGAAAGGGACATGAGCTTAGGAATGGGGCCTGGAAAAGACAAGGATGGGGTTCTCTACTACAGCTTTGCTGACACCTTGATTTAGCCCCATTAGACCCATTTCAGACTTCTGACCTCCAGGACTGTAAGAAAATTAATTTGTATAATATGACTAAGTTTATGGTCATTTGTTATATATAGCAGCAATAGGAAATGAATACAGAAACATTTCATGAACCTTTTAGTATTTTTAATATCCCATTAAGTTGGCATTTCACCATTTGAACAATCACATTTCATCATGTTTGTGTTTTTAAAATGTGTGTTCTCTTTCGCTGGTTGCTAGTAACTATGTTTTCACTAAAATATACTTGCTATCTACCTTAAGTTAAATAACATTCCCAAGAGCCAAACCTGGAGACAAACACATTCAATGAGGAGCACCCATACTAACCACCGCAAGACAAATTTAGTGGACATGACACGTGCATTTAAACACGTGGCAGTAGCTACCCATGAAATCTCAAGAGATAAAGTAAATCCAGTAGCACAGCCAAAAAAGTTGAAATTGATTCAGAAAATAGAAGCTGACTTCAGAAGACAAAATGACAGAGTCAACAATGCTACTTTGGTGTGACCCTTTAGCAGAAAGCTGACCTTTTCAGTAGATGTTAGAAACATGTTAGGTTACTGTAGGAGAGAATTAAGCTTGATAACTTGTGAAAAATAGGCCTACCCCCTTCATGTGGACAGAGGGAACTGGCTGTCAATGCATTCTCATCTCATTTCACTGGTATTTTCACGGTGAAAGCAGCCATTGTGAAGGCTCCCTCCACGGTGCCTCAGAGCCTCATTGTGATGCAGCTCCAGAGAGTCCTTCCAATGGGAAGCATCCATACAACACTCCTTCTCAACTAGAGGTATTATTCAGACATGCTTTATGGAATTATAATTAAAATCTACCTTCAAATAATTAAAATAATGGCACATACTCCCTAAAGAAAACTTTCCTTCCTTTGCCACCCACTGACAAATTTAGAAAGATCCAACTCCAAACATAATGTTCATTATTGCTTATGATTTTGACTTTTGAAACTTTGCGAAGAAAATTCTGTACACATCTTTTCCAAAGTACTTATGAAAAACAAGAATATTTAATCCAGATGCTGTTTCCTAAATTGGCCAAAATGTGTTCTTCCGTGATTTGAAATGTAAGAAATTAGTTTAGCTTAGCACTTACAGTTTAAGAAAGTAAGCTTCAGAAATTATCTTGCTTCATCTTCTCTTGTCCTGTTTGAATATCACCTGGCCTTTCAATTAGAACATGGGTTCATTGCTTCTTAGTGTCCACAGAGTAAATTAATTCATTACAGAACATTTCTTTATTTTCAGCTGGCATCAATGCAAACATCAAGATGCTCCTTGTACTAAGCAATTTAACCTGAATTGTTAATATATCGATTAAATATGTATAGTACTGTAGGGATTTAACTGTATTTCTCTCTTTACACAACTTGTTTTTTCTCCTTTGATATGGAAAAATGTCTCTAGACAACTTTATGCTTTATGTCTAAACAACAAGAACAGTGTGAGGTTATGGGGAAATATTTCAAGAAAAGTAAATTCTAGCCATTTTTAACCTAGCATCATAAACAAGGATTATAAACAAGCATTATAAACAAGATACTGCTACAAAAGGTAGAAAATGCAAATACCTGTCCTCCAGGAGTTTTCCCTTTGGTGATGCTTAGAACAAGAATTTAGTGAGAAAAAAATGTAACACATTTTTATTTGATTTGTTTAAACAAATTTTATAACTAATTTTTTTACATCAGGTCTACATCTTCCTCATAAAATTAAATTTGTTAATGATAACAACCCATAAGAAAAGACGATACCACATTTTACTTACATCTTATTACTGACTAATGTATCCCTAGAGCTTGGAACACAGAAATCAATAAATACCTATTGAATGAATAAATATGTCTTACTTTTTGTTTATTCTTTTAGATCAACTTTAGAAATAATTTCAGTTGCCCCTCAAAACATTCCAGTGAGAATTTAAATGGAAACTGTATTAAATTTTTAAGCTGATTTAAGATAGCCTGAAATCTTTACAATGTTTAGGCTTTGCATCCAAAACTTAGTATTTTGAAAAATTAAGGGTGTTTCTATTAGAGGGTGTTTCCAATGTTTTCTTCTCTGGTAATAATTTGATAATTTGGATTATATAGATCAAACACACTCTTCATTAAGAGCATAACTATAAATTGCATTTTTTGATATGGTAAATGAAATCATTTTTCATTACATTCCCTACCTAAATATCGTCAGAACAGTAAAGTGCTTTTTCCTGAACAACTTTATTAATTCAAACATTTAGTCTAACATAAAAACTCCATCATCTACTTTCTGCAACCCCTAGATTAAAACACTTGTTTACTATCTTTTGCATTAGTCAAAAATTTCCAGACAATTTTATTTGTATTCATTTTTATTATTTTTTTAATGTTTATTTTTGAGAGACAGAGAGACAGAATGTGAGTGGAGGACGGTAGAGAGAGGGAGACACAGAATCCGAGGCAGCCTCCAGGCCCAAGCTGTCAGCACAGAGCCCAACGTGGGGCTCAAACCCACAGTTCATGAGATCATGACCTGAGCTGAAGTCGGACACCGAACCTACTGAGCCACCCAGGAGCCCTATTACGATTTTTAATAATAGTGGCTGAGAGACTAAATGGACAAATGGACAATGGCCAGACCATATAGAAAATATAAACTTGGCCCACAAGCTTCAGCCACCTGCCCAGGAAACCAAACCCTTATCTACAATAAACAACCCAAGAAGCCAGCCTATTACAAGTCAGACTTACAGGAAGCCAGGTTGCTATCTATACTGACAATCCAAGAAGCTGAACAATCACTTCTGTAACAATCTGCCCCAAATGGCCAGGACTTCATTAATAACTGACAGCCTCCCTAATTTTGGTCCCAACTCCCCGTGTGGGACCAACCACAGAAGGATGCCCCACTTCTAGTTAGCCAGTCTACAAACTTCCCCATGCCAACAGTCTCTAGACAGGCGGGCCACACATGAAACCTTCCCTTTTCTCCACTATAAAGCTTCCCCAATCTTCTGCCTGCCTTTGAGTAACTGACAAAACTCCAGTGACAGTAGGATTCCCTTGCTATATCAAACTCAGAATAAATAGTCTTTGTTTTTCTCATTTGGTTGGTCTTCATTTATTTGCACAGGCAACAGCAGGCATCCTTAATTTTGCTCCTTTTAATGGAAACATTCTTTTTAATTATTATTATTTTAATTTACATCCAAGTTAGTTAGGATATAGTGCAACAATGATTTCAGGAGCAGATTCGTTAATGCCCCTTACCCATTTGGCCCATCTCCCCTTCCACAGCCCCTCCAGTAACCCTCTGTTTGTTCTCCACATTTAAGAGTCTCTTATGTTTTGTCCCCCTCTCTGTTTTTACATTATTTTGCTTTCCTTCCCTTATGTTCATCTGTTTTGTATGTTAAAGTCCTCATATGAGTGAAATCGTATGATACTTGTCTTTCTCTGACTTATTTCACTTAGCATAATGCCCTCTAGTTCCATCCACGTAGTTGCAAATGGCAAGATTTCATTCCTTTTGATTGCCGAGTAATACTGCAGTGTGTGTGTGTGTGTGTGTGTGTGTGTGTGTGTGTGTGTGTGTACACATCTTCTTTATCCATTCATTCATTGATGGACATTTGGGCTCTTTCCACACTTTGGCTATTGTCAATAGTGCTGCTAAAACATTGGGGTGCATGTGTCCCCTCAAAACAGCACACCTGTATCCCTTGGATAAATACCTAGTAGTGCAATTGCTGGATTGCAGAGTTGTTCTATTTTTAATTTTTTGAGGAACCTCCATACTGTTTTCCAGAGTGGCTGCACCAGTTTGCATTCCCACCAGCAATGCAAAACAGATCCTCTTTCTCTGCATCCTCGCCAACATCTGTTGTTGCCTGAGTTGTTAATGTTAGCCATTCTGACAGGTGTGTGGTGGTATCTCATTGTGATTTTGATTTGTATTTCCCTGATGATGAGTGATGCTGAGCATTTTTTCATGTGTTGGTTGGCCATTCTGGATGTCTTCTTCGGAGAAGTGTCTGTTCATGTCTTCACTGGATTCACCTATTTCTTCACCCATTTCTTCACTGGATTATTGTTTTTTGCGTGTTGAGTTTGATAAGTTCTTTATAGATTTTGGATACTAACCCTTTATCTGATATGTCATTTGCAAATATCTTCTCCCATTCTGTAAGTTGCCTTTTAGTTTTGCTGATTGTTCATTCGCTGTGCAGAAGCTTTTTATTTTGATAAGGTTCCAATAGTTCATTTTTGCTTTTGTTTCCCTTGCTTCTGGAGATGTGTTGAGTAAGAAGTGCTGCAGCCAGGGTCAAAGAGGCTTTTGCCTGCTTTCTCCTGGAGGAGTTTGATGGCTTCCTGTCTTACATTTAGGTCTTTCATTTTAATGGAAACATTCTTAATTATTTTGCCACTAAGAATAGTATTCTTATTTTGAAAAAGATTTTATCATGTTGAGTTGTCCTTTTATTTCATTGTAATAACTACTTAAGATAGAATGTTCATTTTTATCAGATACCTTTTCAGCATTTTAGATAGATAGATAGATAGATAGATAGATAGATAGATAGATATAAATGTTTATTTTTGAGAGAGAGAAAAAGAGCATGAACCTGTGAGAGGGGCACAGAGAGAGAAGACACGGGATCCGAGGTGGGCTCCATGCTGAGGGCAGAGAGCTCTGTGCGGGGTTTAGACTCAGGAACCAAGAGATCATGACCTGATCCGAAATCCAATGCTTAACCGACTGAGCCACCCAAACGACCCATATCTTGTATTTTTAAAAAATGTTTGTTTGTTTGCTTGTTTTTGAGAGAGAAAGAGAGAGAGAGAAAGAGAGCGTGCATGAGCGGGGAGGGACAGAGAGAGGAGGAGATAGAGAATCCCAAGTAGGCTCCACACTGTAAGCACAGAGCCTGATCTGGGGCTCAAACTCACAAATCGCAAGATCACGACCTGAGCCAAAGTCAGATGCTTAATGGACTGAACCCCCACCCAGGCGCAACTTAATATTTAATGTTTTAAGATTAGATTTATTATTGAATCATCCTCAAATTTCTGAGATAAGCATTTCTCAGTTATTGAATTATTCTTTCTATATATTGTTGGTAAGACTCATTTTCAGTAGTCAGTATTAATCTTACTTGTGTTTTTTTTTTTCCAATGGATAATTTTATTTTCAGATTAGGAGGACATCTTTTAGGTAACTAAAAAAGATAAACCAGAACATTAGTAGCCACTTATAATTACAAAGAATAAACAAATGCCTCATCTTCAAGAATGTAACAACAATCAAACGTATTCAAAAGTGAAATGAGGGGCACCTAGGGGCTCATTCAGTTGACCTTCTGACTTAGCTCAGGTCATGCGTGATCTCACTGTTTGTGGGTTCGAGCCCCATGTCAGCTCACAGCTCACAGCTCAGAGCCTGAAGCCTGCTTCGGATTCTGTCTCTCTGCCCCTCCCCTGCTCACACTCTGTCTCTCTCTCTCTCTCAATATAAGTAAACATTAAAAAAATTTTTTTAAGTGAAATGAAAATAAACCTACTTGCAAATTTCTGCTTTAATCAAGTAGAAAACCATTATTTTAAGCACTGTCTTTATTTGAATATTCTCTACTGTTGAAGCATTCAAGGTAGAGAGAAAATCCTACTGATACTAGAGATAGAACTTAAGACTTCTCAGAAATAGGAATAGTAAATACATATAGTAATGCTTCTTTTTAACTCTAACATACCCTGTATTAAATGATAGTACATTTTACAGATTAGATTAATATATGTTTAAATTTTAACTTCATGAAGTTAATATCCTGATGTTAATGGTACTAACATTTTCAAATAATTAGACATAAGTAAAATACAAAATATAAGATTTAATATATGCTTAAAAAGGTATCACAAATCACTGGCAAATGGATAGATCATTCAATAATAAGTAGTGTTGGAATAACTAACAATTTGAGGGTGTGGAGAGACAACAAAGATTGTCCAAAGAATCATCCAGAATGAGCTGGCTGGTATCTGGAGGTACCTGATCTCACCTTCCCCCAAAATATCCAAGCACTGGGCAGCTAACATTCCCAGCTCCTCTCTAAAGAGCTAGCACCCAAGCTCAGGCCATTTGACACCGAAATTCAGCTCCAATCTCAAGGCCACTCCCATGTTTGACCCTGCACACCTGGTACACTCAAGCAAACACACTACACTCCTGCTTAGTGAGCACAGGACCCCATGAATCCCGCTGACCTTTCTATTTTTGAATTCCTGCTTGAACCAAATAATGCTTTCTGGTATTTGCCTGAGCCCACTGCTTGAGGAAATGTGTTTAAATTCTGACCTCACATTATGCACAAAAACTAATTCTAGGCAGTCAACAAGTCAATCAAAATAAATCAAGGTACAGAAAAGTTAGAATAAAGTAGAATTAAATGATCATCAAATCTCCGGAAGATGAGATGAATTTCCAGGCTTCATAAGGATAAGATGAATCACAAACAAAAATACTAATTGACTTACTACATAAATATTTTGAACATTCATATAACCAAAATAAAAAGACGGGGCACCTGGGTGGCTCAGTCAGTTGAGCACCCAACTTCGGCTCAGGTCATAATCTCTGGGTGCATGGGTTTAAGCCCGCATCAGGCTCTGTGCTATCCCGTCTCCTTCTGCCCCTCTCCGGCTTGCACTTGCTCTCTCACTGTCTCTCAAATGAATATTTTTTTAAAAGAATGGAAGAAATAGTTTTATGTTATATGACAAAGGATTAAAGTCGCTATTACGTGAACAAATTAATACAATTTTATTTTAAATCAAACGGTAAAAGCCCACCTGATAAATGTTATAAACAATCTACAATGGAACTTGCAACCAGTCGTGAAAGAAATGTAAATGAAAGCAACAATGAGGTAACCTATTTACCTACTTTTCCTCCTACTTTCCTGGTAGGTTCTTCTTAGTCTCGTTTGCTCCTGTCTCCCCAACTTCTGTGTGTTGAAGTGCTCCCAGAACTCAGTACTGAGACTTCTCTTTTTTCAATCTCTACTCATTCCCTAATGATCTCATCCAGTCTCATGGTTTTAAATAGCATCTATTTATCAATGATTCCCCAAATTTATATCTCCAGCTTGGACTGGAATGCCAGCTGCCCACTTAACATCTCCCCTCGGATTTTTAACAAGTGACTCAAACTTAATGAAAATGTATCTCAGTCTGAACTACTGAGCCCCCCTCTCTCTCCCAAACCAGTTTCTCCTGCAGTCTTCCCCTTCTCAAGTAATGGCAATTCCATTCTTCCCGTCGCCCAGACCAAAAATATTGGTACCACCCTGACCACTTTTTCCTTCATATGCCACATCTCATCGGTCGGCAATTCCTGTCAGCTCCATCTCCAAAACACATTCAGAATTCAATTGACCTCCCCCATCACCACCAGGACGCAAGCCACCATCATCTTTCTCTTGGATTATTGCCATAGCCTCCTAACTGGTGTTCTGGCTTCTGTCCTTGCCCCTCTTCCTGTTTTCAGAATAGCCAGAGTGAACCTCTTAAAACCGAAGATAGATGCCTCACTCCTTTGCTCAGCTCTCCCATAACTTCTCATTCTCATTGAGGGTACAATCCAAAGACCTTAGGAGCCCTACCTGATCTATCCCCTTCTTACCCTTCTCTACCCCTTATCTCCATAAGCTTATCTAATGTTTCCATCCTTCTTGTTTACACTGTTCCAGCCGCATGGCCTTGGTATCCCTCCACCACACCAGTCATGCTCCTATTACCCAGCCTTTACACCTGCTATTCCTTATCTGGAGTGGTCTTACCAAGGAATCAAAGAGTTAGCTTTTCCATTTCCTTTGGGTCTTCACTAAAAATTTTCCTTCACTTTTCCTCCTCCCATTCCCTTCCTTTCCTAAGCAATTCAGTCTTAAAGACATTAGGATGGGGCAGAACAAGGTAGACTAGCCCACAGTGGTGTGTCAGAGTCAAGAAGGGTAAGGAGGGCACCCTTGCAGAGGGATGGCCTGGCATGCGATGTCAGACCTGAGCAAGGTGGGGGCATGCTGAATGAGGTTAGAAAAGGCATGGAGGGGCACGTGGGTGGCTCAGTTGGTTAAGTGTCCAACTTTGGCTCAGGTCATGATCTCACAGTTCACCAGTTCGAGCCCCACGTCAGGCTCTGTGCTGACAGCTCAGACCTTGGAGCCTGCTTTGGATTCTGTGTCTCCCTCTCTCTCTGCCCCTCCCTCCCTTGTGCTCTGTCTCTCTGTCTCTCTGAAAAATAAACATTGAAAAAAATTTTTTAAAAAAAGGCATTGAGTCAGGGAAAGGTGTGGCAGCAGAGGAAGAGATTGATAATACACAGAGGGTTTGATCAAGTAAGTAAATAAATTGAGGATAAGGGGAGCTAATTTCTGTTAGATTATAGAGGTATAAAGATGCAAAGGGGATAAAACTAGAGTGAACACTGAGGTGTTGGATTGAAATTGGGAGTGAACCATGGTTTTCAATATAGATATACAGAGATAGATAGATATGTATATATATTGTGTGTGTATATATGCAAAAGTGACAAACACATACACATATATTCACTGTCCGTTAAGAGGGCCTGGGAGGGGCACCCGGGTGGCTCAGTCAGTTAAGCATCTGACTTCAGCTCAGGTCATGATCTCACGGTTCATGAGTTCAAGTCCTGCTTCAGGTGAGCCCAAGTCCCGCTTTGGGTAAACTCGTGCCTCACTTCAGGTGAGCTGCACTCACCTGCCCCCTCTCTCTCTCCCTTTCTTTCTTTCTCTCTCTCTCCCTTTCTTTCTTTCTTTCTTTCTCTCTCTCTCTCTCTCTCACTTGGTTCACTTGCGCTCTCTCTCTCTCTTAAAAAAAAAAAAAAAAAAGGGCCTGGGAGGAGCAACTCCATTCAATCCCTGTAGCAATGAGCACACCTAGTCCCCAGGGAATGGCTTCAAAACAGCATTCTTAAGGGCTCCTCAGAGAAACAGCTGATTCCAGGGCTGGGCCAGGAAAGTACAAGATAAGCCTGGAACTTGCTGGCATGCCTGAAAACAAGGAAGTGCTCAAAGAATGATGGGGGCATGTCAAAAGGACACAGAAGCTAAGCTTGAAGGGGTTCCAATGGGAAAATCTAAAAACACCGAAGAAATGACACTCACTCACTGACTAAAATAGGAAACTATGAGCTCACATACATAGAAACAAACAAACTGAAAGTCTGATGAGGAATGTGATCAAGTTTTTCCCCACAAAACACTTAATTACAAAGAGAAGAGGAACAATTTTACAGTGGACAAGATTGAGGGGCACCTGGGTGGCTCAGTCAGTTTAAGTGCCCAACTTCTGATTTCAGCTCAGGTCCTGATCTCACAGTACATGAGATCAAGCCCCACATCCGGCTCTATTCTGACAGCACAGGGCGCACCTGGGATCATCGGGCTCCCACTCTCTCTGCCCCTCCCCCGCTTGCGTTCTCTGTCAAAAATAAACGTTAAAAAAATAAAATAAAACACAGTGGACAAGATTGAAAGATACTATCTTTGATACTACAATTGTAGTGATCAAAGTAAACATTATCCCTAATGGAGCAAACGGATATTATGTGTCACCTGATAAGATACAATAAGAACATAGCATTGTCTCTGTCATAGTCCCACCAGAAATGAATAACCCTAAATCTGATCACGAGGAAACAGCAGACAAATCTAAATTAGGGGATGTTCTACAAAATAAGTGGCCTGGAATTTTCAAAAGTATCAAGGTCACAAGAGTTGAAGAAACACTGAGAAACTGTTTCAGCCTGAAGGATACTAAAGAGACATGATAACTAAAAGCAACAATTTGATGCAAAATTGGATCCTTTTTCTATAAAAGGCATTATTGAGACAATTGGCAAAATCTGACTGGGGTATGAGAATAAGATAGTATTAATGTCTCAGTGTTAATACTCTTATTTTGATGGTTACATTTTGGTTGTGTAGGAGAAATATTTCTGCAGTAAAAACACATCAAAGTATTTGGGGAGGTAGAACATTACATGAGTAATTCTCAAATGTTCAGGAAAAAAAAGTTCTTGCTTCTATACTTGCAAGTTTTCTTTGGCCTGTGATTTAAAATATATTTTCAAATTTTGTCAGTTACTCAATGAGACCTTTAAAAGCCACTCTAACTAAAATGCTCACCCCGATGACACCCAATTCTCCTTCATGCTTTATTTTTATCTGTTAGCACATATGTTTTATTTATTTATCCAGGTGATTTTTTTCTCCCAAGAGGATCTGTGAGGGCAGGAACTTTTGTCTGTTTTATTCACTGCTGTGTTGGGAGGACATTGCCTGGAGCATAATAAGTATTCAATAAATATTTAATGAATAAATGAATGTATAAGCCTATTAAATAAGTAAATGTTTTACGACAGATAATAACCATTATGAGTGAAGTAAAACTGTTACTCTCATAATCAATGATAGCTTGTTAGAAGTCCTTTGTTGGGGGGTGGGGGGCAGTGCCTGGGTGGCTCAGTTGGTTGAGCATCTGACTTTGGCTCAGGTCATGATCTCACGGTTCGTGAGTTGGAGCCTGGCATCAGGCTCTGCACTGACAGCTCAGAACCTGCTTCAGATTCTGTCTCCTCTCTCTGCCCCTCCTTCACTTTCTCTCTCTAATATAAATAAACATTACCCAAAAAAAAGTCCTTTGGGAAAATAGGCAATTAAGAATCATAAAAATATTAATGCCCTTTAATCTAGAAATTCTACTTCTTGGAATTCATTCTAAGGAACTATCCTAAAATATGGGAATGCAATCACAGTATTAAGCTGTTCACTACAGTGTTTTTTATACAAAGAGAGAGGAGAGACAAAGAGAGAGAAATAGAAAAAAAACATTGGATAAATTGGGCATATGCACAGAGTAAAATTCTATTTCATTTGAAATTCCATTTGTTTCCAAAACCATTTCATTTGAAATTCTAATAATATGGGGGAAAGTTTTTATGTCTTATTATATTAAGGGATAAAATTAACAATATGAATTTATAGTCTATGATTCCAACTAAATAAAAATATGCACTATAATAAACAATTATTGTATTATGGTAGCTTTTATTTGTTTTTCTCTATTTTCCAAAATTTTAGTAATATGATTATAATTTACATTCTTAAAATACATTTCTAATTAAAAATATTTATTTTTAAAAATACATCATGGATAAAGTTAGCCAATTGTGGTATTAACCCCCATGAAAGAAAATAACTGTGTAGGTGAAGAGATTAGATACATATAAATCAGATTAACTTCTCTGTACTCAAACATGGCCAAATATAAAAGAGGTAAAGAAATTTAAAAACCTGTTTGAATACAAAGTATGTTAATAGAAGAAAGCAGTTTACATAAAATCAGAAGAATTTGGCCATAGTAGTCTCATACTCCTGAGGCAAGACATGCTTAATACAATAAATACTAAACCAATGGGGGCGCCTGGGTGGCTCAGTTGGTTAAGCAGCCAACTTTAGCTCAGGTCATGGTCTTGCAGTCCATGGGTTCAAGCCCCGCGTCAGCCTCTGTGCTGACAGCTCAGGGCCTGGAGCCTACTTTGTATTCTGTGTACTCCCCTCTCTCTCCCCCTCCCCAACTCTGATCTGTCTCACTCTCTCAAAAATAAATAAAATGTTTAAAATTTTTGAATAAATACTAAAACAATGAAAAAGGTATATTCTAATGGGGATCAAAGTAAGTTCATCCAGCTTGCCAGACCAACAACTTATCCCCCAACCATCTAGCACCTTCAGTTCTAATTCCATGCTGTAATTAACTGGCCTCCCAGTTTTTCTTTTTCTAGGAAGGGGATATCCTAGACCTCCACAGGGCACATGAGTACTTGAAATGTTGCTACTCCTAACTGAGTTGTGCTTAAGTGTAAAATCCACCCCAGCTTGCAAAGGCTTAGTATGAAAAAAAGAATGTAAAATATCTCAGCAATAAGTATATATTGATTATATGTTAAAACAATAACATTTTAGATATAATGGGTTAAATAAAATATATTATTAAAATTAATGTTATCTGTTTCTTTTTACTTTTTTAATATGGATACTAGAAAATTTTAAATTACTTCTGTGGCCCACATTTGTGGATAGTATTATATTTTTATTGGAGAACACTTATCTAGAGCATTGAACAAGAATACTGCAGTTAATATAAATGTACAATATCCCTGAAAACCAATTATGTTGACCCTCAGGTTTAGGCATCAGTCTCTGTGAGCTTTCATGGCACAGGTCTATCCCTCACAAGTCTATCCCTCACATCTGCATTGACAAAATCAAATCTTCACTGAGGTGAGTAAAACAAGGTTCTGGCAGCCTCCGCACTTCCTGGGCACAAGTTGTCAGCTCTGCTATTTGTCTACCTTCTATCATTTCTCTCTTGGCTCATAATCTTGTGTTAAGTCTGTGTTCTTCAAACTAAGGGTTGATGGGGGGTGAGGGAGAGGGAAAGTGGGTGATGGGCATTGAGGAGGGCACTTGTTGGGATGAGCACTGGGTATTGTATGGAAGCCAATTTGACAATAAATTATATTAAAAAAAAAAAAGACTGTGTTCTTCAAGGGATAGGGTTGTATATTATTCATCTTTGTTTTCCTAGCACTTCAATGCCTTAAACAAAGGTATTAAAAAGTTCATTAGGGACACCTGGCTGCCTCAGTCAGTAGAGCACACAACTCTTGACCTCTGGGTTATGAGTTCAAGCCCCATGTTGGGGGTAGAGATTACTTAAAAATAAAATCTTTAGGTGGCATCTGGCTGGCTTAGTCCATTAAGCGTCCAACTCCTCTGATTTCAGCTCAGGTCATGATTTCAGGGTCCTAAGATAAAGCCCCAAGTCAGGCTGAGTGTGGAGGCTGCTTAAGATCCTCTCTCACAGTCTCTCTCTGCCCCTCCCTCTCTAAAAAATAATAATGAATAAATAAATAAAATCTTTTTTTTTTATTTTTTTATTTTTTTAACGTTTATTTATTTTTGGGACAGAGAGAGACAGAGCATGAACGGGGGAGGGGCAGAGAGAGAGGGAGACACAGAATCGGAAGCAGGCTCCAGGCTCTGAGCCATCAGCCCAGAGCCCGATGCGGGGCTCAAACTCACGAACCGTGAGATCGTGACCTGAGCTGAAGTCGGACGCTCAACCGACTGAGCCACCCAGGCGCCCCAATAAATAAAATCTTTAAAACGTTTGTTAAATGAACAATTTTCCACATCTTATGCCTTTGATCATAGCTCTAGACCTCCTTACCTTAAAAAAACATGTGGACATAACCTCTCCATTGGTTTTTTCCTCACCAGGTAAATTGGAAATGACTTGTGAAGATTGAACACATAACAACCTGAAAGAAAGTAAATCACAAGCATGTGAACTAAAAATAATGAATCTCTAACATGGAGTGATAGCTTCACAACCATCAGAGCACAGTGTATCTTACTATGAAGGACAGAGCCTTACAGACAGACCACAGAACTGACATTTCATCATTATGCAATGACCTACATTATATGACCTCTTATTTGTCCCTGAACTCCAACAGCAACCTCATGGCTGATACAGAATAGTGGTGGAAGGGAAAAATAAAGGACACAAAAAGAAAAGATTTATCATCACATCGGTGTAATGCTTTGGCCTCTTAATATAGACCAGATGGCTATAACCTCTTTCTCAGCAATTAGTCTCTCAGTGTTCTACTGGTTGTAAAAAAACAAACAAACAAACAAACAAAAAAAAAAAACCTTCATTGCCAACTTCCCCTGTTAATAATTATTTTTTTAGAGAAGATTTTTTTTTAATGTTTGTTTATTTTGAGAGAGAGAGAGAGAGTGCACAAGAGGGAAAGGGGCAGAGAGAGGGAGAGAGAGAATCCCAAGCAGGCTCTGCACCATCAGCACAGAGCCCAACGCAGGTCTTGAACTCACGAACCATGTGATCATGACCTGAGCTGAAATCAAGAGTGGGACACTTAGCCAACTGAGCCACCCAGGCGCTCCAATAATTATTTTTGAGTGCTGTGGCAACATCAAAACAATGCTAAAAATACAATTTCTCAATATAAGGGGGAGGGGAGGAGAACTTACTCCTAAATATTTACCTTGTCAAAAGGAAAATCCTTTTCTGAGAAATGCTGTTACCCAACAGAAAATCTTGGCTTCTTAAAATCCAGGTATGTTCTCATCTCTTATTTTAAACAAAGTAGTTGGTCTTCATTTAACCCAATTTTGTGACTGTTTTGTAAAAGCCATTGAAAAAGCCTGGGAAGAGGCACCTTGCTGGCTCAGTTGGTGGAGCCTGTGACTCTTGATCTCAGGGTTGTGAGTTTGAGTCCCACATTGTGTGTAAAAATTACTTTTAAAAAAATGAAGTGTTAAAAAGAAGAAGAAGAAGAAGAAGAAGAAGAAGAAGAAGAAGAAGAAGAAGAAGAAGAAGAAAAGGAAGGAAGGAAGGAAGGAAGGAAGGAAGGAAGGAAGGAAGGAAGGAAGGAAAGAAGGAAGGAAGGAAGGAAGGAAGGAAGGAAGAAAAAAGAAAAAGCCTGAGACATTATTGGCATTAGATTTACTAGAGTTAAACATTTATAGGGGTGCTTGGCTGGCTCAGTTGGTAGAGTATATGCCTGAAGTTCTGGGTTGTAAGTTTGAGCCCCACGTGGGGTGTAGAGATTACTTAAAAATAAAGTCTTATGTGGTGCCCTCGTGGCTCTTGGCTCAGATCATGATCTCACAGTTCGTGAGTTCGAGCCCTGCGTTGAGTTCTTTGCTGTCAGTGCAGAGCCTGCTTGAGATCCTGTTCCCTCTCTCTCTGCCCCTCCCCAGCTTGCACTGTCTCTCTCACAATAAACTTTAAAAAATAAGTAAAAATAAAATCTTACCAAAAAATGTAGTTGCTAATTCTATAGAAACATAAACCCAACCTTTTTTTCTTAAAAAACAAAATGTACACTTGCTAATTCTATAGACACATAAACCCATTCTTTAATTTTAAGATTTTATTTTTAAGTAATCGCTACAACCCAAGTGGGGCTTGAGCTCACCACCTAGAAACCAAGAGTTCCATGCTCTACCAACTGAGCCAGCCAAGCACCCCAGCATCCTTTAATATTTTTATAAAAACTGTACACACAGGGGTGCCTGGGTGGCTCAGTTGGTTGAGCGTCCAACTTTGGCTCAGGTCATGATATGTTTGTAGAGTTGAGGCCTACCCTGAACTTTCTGCTGACAGTGTGGAGCTTTGAGCCTGCTTGGGATTCTGTGTCTCCCTCTCTATCTCTCTCTGCCCCTCCCATGCTTATGCACATGCTCTCTCTCTCTCTCAAAAATAAAAACATTTTTAAAAAATTACATACAGGGGCATCTGAGTGGCTGTCAGTTAAGTGTCGGATTTCAGCTCAGGTCATGATCTTACAGTTCGTGGGTTCCTGCCCCGCGTCAGGCTCTGTGCTGACAGCTCAGAGCCTGGAGCCTGCTTCGGATTGTGTCTCCCTCTCTCTCTGCCCCTCCCCTGCTCAAACTCTGTCTCTCTCTCAAAAAAAAAAAAAAAAACATAAAAAAAAATTTTTTTAATTGCATACACACAAATACTATCTGAAATGAAAGGTGACTTACTAATTTCAATAAAAAGTATAATTTCATGACAGTTTCTCAATAGTTTTGAGACACTTCTAACAAACTGCAATTTAGCTGCCCTACCTAAAAGAAAACCGTAAATGCTCAGCTTGTTGACCTTTACAAAACTTCTCCAATGGAACCATTCTTTCCTTTTAGGAGAAAGGGAAAAAACTCAATCTGTGTTATATTTCTTTTATCATTTTACTTGTGGTCTAAGTATCATTTTCCAGTGCTTTGCCTATAAGCAGTTGCTTGCTCTAATATTTTCCACAACTGATTCGTCCTTAGATACCAACCTGACTGAACTTTAATACAGAAAATGAAAATAGGAAAACCACAGGATAGCAAGCTAGCTCCTAGAGACAAGGAGCAAAGTTCACGAACAAACGTCACTCAAATGCAAACTTGAACATGCACAAACAAGAAGCAGAAGCAAAGTGTCCTCAGCTCCAGCCGCATTTCCAGGTTAGAAATCACGAAAACGTACATAAAACACCAACTCGGGTGATATTCATGAACCTGAGACTAATTCAAATTTTGAAAACAACAGCTCTGTACATCGTTAAGCGAGAGCTGGAAAGTGTAAAAGAATGAATAAAGTTAAGGTCCTAAGGACCTGACCGGCGAGTGTCCCTGGGTGTCAACGGAGCGGACCCGGCAGGAGGAAGGAAGCGGGAGAAGGACCAAGGGCGCTTTTGTGCCGACCGTTGGCGCCAGGACTCCCAGCGCGACTCCGCCTCTCGCACAGCGCGTGCGCAGCTCATCACAGAAAGTTAAGGGAGAGCGGCCGCCCTCTTTTATCTTGGCGGGGAGGGGAGGGGAGGTGGGGCGCGAGAGCACGTGACCAGGATTGCGACATTTCTGGTCCAATCGAAAGCGTTTCGGAAAGCGCCCTTGCAGACCCGTTCGGGTACCTCCGGTTCGAGCATAGGCCGTTCCTCTTTTCTATTCCCTGGTTTCTGCACTCCGGCTTTTGGATCTGAGGATCTGGTTTGGGGGAACTTTTTGTTGCGCGTCCCGCGAATCAAGTCAGGGTCACGGTCTGGAGTGATTGGCGCTTTTTATTTCTTGTTCTCCCTAATTAGAGTTTCATTTCTCTAATTTCAAGGCCTGGTGTTCTCTCCCCAAGACGCTCAAATCCGATTTCTGCTGGTGGAGACTCTGGATGCCCTAAAGGGCGTCTTGTTGTAAAAATGGTACTCTCAAAAAACAAAAACTGGTTTATCTGTATTTCAGGGGTTGAGGATTGGGGAAATAAGTAAAAATTTAAGGAGCCAAGTCTCCCATAGGACTACGATAGGTAACACCTCAAAAACGTACCCCTAGAAGATTTTATTTCAGTGTAATCATTTAGGTAAAAATCTCTCGCTCTGTTTATTCAAACCTTCTATCAATAATCTAAAGCAATGATGCTGGGATAAGATTACCTACCGGGTGTGGTAGGTAATCAGTCGCCCCAGAGGAGTGTGACAAGCAAAGAGGCTTTAGAGAAACTCAGTCTTAAGGCTGAAGTCCTTGAAATGAGAAGGGAGAGCTGACAGCTTCAGCTATATTCCAGGAACCTTGGCAAGTGGGAAATCAAACTGTAAAAAGATAAAATGTCAGATGTGTCAAAACGATACAAAGGGATATTGCCCTCCACACATCCTATTATAGATACCTTGGTAAAAATAAGACGCCTCACCTGGGATCCTAGTCAGAAAATTTCACTAATTTCCTACAAATTACAAATCCTCAGCCCAGCAGAAATGAATTTGTTCTTAACTTAGAATACTCTAAAAGGAAGGGGGGGGAGGCGATGCATAGCTAAAAGGACCGGACTTGCACGGACTTCTCTGCCAGAGCTGCGGAGTGATAGTTATTGCTGCTTCCCTTGCAGATGCTAGTTTCCTCTGGTGCTGCTGTCTTTGGTTCTTAAGAAGTAAAGTTGCTTCAGCTGTAGTTCTTTCCGTTACACTTAAAGATTCTTCTACCAACCCCAATCTTCCTTAGTCACAGCTGTCTAGATAAGTGACAGCTCCCCCGAGCACACCGTCGCTGGCGTCTCTGTGCCAGCAGACTTGGGAGAAAAGGCCAACAAGTAGAGAAATCCAGTAGCTTCAGTGAGCTAATTCTGGGGCTGGGGAGTGAGTTTATTACACTAAAGTAGAGGCACAGATCATGGCCTTCATCTGCAAGATGGTGTCATCTGAATGTTTAATAGGAGGATGACAAAATAGGGACGTATTCGGTGGCAACGTTCCATCCTGACAGCTAGAATGGGATTTTTTCCATCAGTGTTGTGTGCCTATTTGATGGCCTGTGTCAATAGACCAGTCATGTGGGTGTGTGCATTTTATGGGTAACCGGGTCCAAATGATGCCTTAGCAAAAATTTACTTGTAAATGTTCATAAATTTGAAGAAATAATTGTTGCTTCTTAGTCAGAATTGCTATTATGAGGTAACCCTGCTTGGATCTTACCACCCCCAAAAAAGTGACTAGCTCTGTATGAAATGAAACTATTTTACCAGTATATAAAGTCTTTTTATAAAGATTTTCCTGGAGATCAACCCATTTTGTAATTTCCATTTTGTGGTATAACCTGTTCTCCTTCAAGTTAGGGCTGATCAACAGATTAACACAAGTAGCTGCCTCGGGCCAATTACCCAAGCCTTGTTTTCAAATCTTAGGCTCATTAGTACATGAAAAAGGAATGCAGTAGTAGAATGCTATTATTAAGCACCAGCTGCAGAGTATCATTGCTAGTACGAGGAACAGAGGCGAAATTTTCAGCAACTGGGAGAATGTCCCTTGTTCCAAAGCCTCTCTTTAAAATATAGAAGGAATAAACAATACTTGTGTTTTGAATCAGCATGTCACACAGAATTGTTTCATTACCTAATACCTTAATCAAAAACTTTTAGTGTAGTTATACCATTTTCTTTAACCAAGGGGTAAAACGTTTTGAATTTTTTTTTTAAGTTTACTTATTTTGAGAGAGAGAGAGAGAGCGCGCGTGTGCGCGCTCGCGCACAAGTTGGGGAGGGGCAGAGAGAGCGGGAGAGAGAGAATCCCATGCGGGGTTCGATCCCACGAACCAGGAAATAATGACCTGAGCCAAAATCAAAAGTTATACATTTAACTGAGCCACCCAGGCACCCCCGAATTTTTTAAAGAGGTACAACACACACACAATTTCAATAAACAGTTTCTGTAGTTGAGATACACTCCAATATTTTCCACCTCTCAGGGAGCAGAGTTCCGTAATTAAAATACTTTTCCAATATTAAACTTTAAGTAATCACAAAAACATTACTTCACATGCTTGTGCCTTGACTTTATAAATAGACACATGCCAAAGCTGTCTACAAATGAAACATGTTAAAAATCACTTCTCACTGGATAACCCAGAGAGCAGAAAAAAATATTGGTTCAGGTTTGATTTACTCAAGGTAAACACGAATTAGGTTTGTATCATATTATCTTAAGGATTCTGAAAATAAACACTATACAGTATAAATGAAGACTTTGGATTCATTTTTAAAAACTACTGGTGTATGACAGGTTTATAATAACGTTAGTTAACTATGGATAGGTTACATCAACTGTCGGAAACAAAGTTATGACTTCAAATCAAAATACAAAACGTACTGGCTCAATTTGCAACTCCAAAAGGAAAGTTAAAGGAACCCAGAATTTTTTCTGCTTCTTGGACAAAAGTGAATAAATAAGGCAGATGATGAGTTAAACTATTAAATTGTAATGTCTCACATGACATCCAAGTGTTTGAGAACTTTCGGGCTGTTTCTGTTTTTAAAAAGACATTCAAAGCCCCAATGGAGGGTTCAAAAAGTGAATGTCATACACTGAAACTATTAACAAATCTTCCATTTATTTGAAGCAATTCAATTTCAAAAACTTTTAAGTTACAGCAGTCACAGAAGAAAAAAAAACAGGGAACAGTCAGAAACAAAATAATCAGGAGTGCTGCATTTTTTTGTTTTTAACACTGTCATGGCTTTATTCAAAACACAGTTGCACAAAAGTATTAACTTCAAAGTTTTTTAAGGACAGTTTTGAGGAATTTAACACACTATATACATACTGCCATACAAAGAGCATTAAAATAGGACCAAAAACTTCTACAAAATATAAAACCCACCCTTACTTATTTGCATGAAAATACCACCCACAAAGCTAAATAAGTCTTAAAAAAGTCATTTGGAGGCTCTAAATGTTGTTTTCAAACCAAAGAACTCTAATTTTGATTGCACAACAAGACGATTGATAAAGTCAGTATATAGATTTCATTTTAAAAATAAGTATTTTATAGTCTGGCATATACTCTGTGATGAGAATTCTTAGGGACTACAACAGGGCATTTCAAATGTTAAGAAGGAGTAAAATGTTAGCCTTTTGGAGATTCCAATTCCCCCCTCAAAACTTATTCCAAGAGTTTTATTTCAGTCACTTGTGCAACGTTTTTAGTTTACCCACAAATAACTTCGTAGTTTTTACTCTAAAACCCAAAGTCATACATTTGAAACTAAAAAAGAAGTTCTTTACTCAGTAATTTAAATGTGTCCCAGTAACTTCAATTACTTTGCTGAATGCTAACTTTACAAAAACTTACAGATATCCAAAACAAAGCAGAAAAACATTTAGATAGCCAAGAATTTCAAAAGCAATTGCCTTGACCGTGGAGCCTCCACAACAAAAAGGGGATGTACTTTTCTATTGTTATTATATTTAGTAGCCATATATAGAAACACACATTTGTCCTGAAATATTTTTGATTTTTAATGGACATCCACTTGAAAATAAATCTTAATCTTGAATACTGATTTAGTTTCAAATATGTTTCCAACTGCCCAGTATATTCCAATTAAAAGCTATATCTGGTAATACCTTAAAACTATAAGAATAATGAAAGGTTCTACTCAGAAAAATTAGAAATACTTTGCAGTGTGGTATCTAAATCGTTTGGGAAGCTAACTTGAAAATTTGACTTGAATGTCTCATTAATTATCAACAGGCAATAGTTCTGACTTTTGAGGAATATTAATTCTGCTTCTGAAAGCCTCCTCTACTTTTCTTTCTGCATCCTAATAATACGGTCTGTACATCTTGTCAATCAAAAATGATTTACAGTAAGCAGAATCTGTTGCATACAAATGTACTGGTAATAATATTCATATCTCAGAAAATACTCAATTTCTTTCACTTAGCTTGTTTAAAACTGAGACAGTCTGAAAAGGTGGTTGAGGTATAAAAGACTAAAAGTTTTCCTGGGTATCGCATGAGTTTCCCAACTTTTTTTTGAGATAGAGGGAGAGGAGTGAAAAGAGAAATGAAAGTGATTATAAAGGAATTGCTGGGAGGAAAATAAAGAATGCACATTTAAAAACAAAATGACCAACCTACTAGTATGTTGTAATCTTCAGCCTGAAAAAGAAAGGGCTCACCTGCATGTCTCTGAACACATCTCTCTTAACTTCAAAAAGAAAATCGTATTAGTCACCTGACTTTAAGTTTTCAGAAGCCTCCACAAAAGCTATGAACTATATTGTTGAGTAGAACCTTTACTATTCTGCTCCTACTTTCCAAGCTACTCAAGTGACAAAAAAGCATCCAAATACCCTTAGCCAAAAAAAAAAAAAAAAAAAAAGTCATTGCCTTCAAACTAAAGATCTCTGGGTCACCTCTAAAAAAATAACCAACTTCTCATTCAAGAGACTTCATTTCATATTCCAGCTGATCGTGATTTCCATTAACTATAAATAACTTTAAAACCTTATGAGTGAAATGCACCAAACTACGCCTGTGTAAAAGTGATCATGTTTTAATTACGGGCTAAAAATAACTAATACAATGAGCTTGAATGAGAAAAATGAAGATTCTAAATAAATTGCTAGGGAATTTCACAACGGGGTCAATGAAAATGTTTTCTCTACATATAGTATGATCATTAACAGACTAGTAAATCTTATTTGGAATGATAAGGCAAAAATAGTAAAACCACACTTTTCCTATAAAAAGTTACAGGTTATTTTCCATAGGGTTCACTATGGTACATGAAGAAACAAAGAAGATGTGATCACTCTATTGCACACCCAGGAACTTTAGGGAATCTAGTCTTAGAATGATCTAGTCGTCTTCTTCATCTCCATCGTCTTCAGCATCTCGTTTCCTTTTTTCCCCTCGAAGACCTTCTTCTTCTGAAGGAAGAGTGAAAGAAAAATTGTAAAGTACTCAATTTTAACAAATGAGTACCTGTTAAATTACAAAGTTTTGAATCTATCTTAGTGAAAACTTAATGGCATAAAAAAAATTACAGGTTTGGGGCGCCTGGGTGGCTCAGTTGGTTAACCATCCGACTTCAGCTCAGGTCATGATCTCATGGTTAGTGGGTTCGAGCCCTGCAACGGGCTCTGTGCTGACAGCTGAGAGCCTGGGGCCTGGAGCCTGCTTTGGATTCAGCGTCTCCCTATCTCTCTGCTTCTCCCCTGTTCATGCTCTGTCTCTCTCTCTCAAAAAGAAATAAACATTAAAAAAAAATTTTTTTTAATTATAGGTTTAAGTTTCCTCTCTGAAAATTTTTCAATTTTAGTGTATTATAAAGGCTTAATAGACAGAAATCCATAAATAATGACAGCTTGCTGTGCACCCTTGTGGCCAAATCATGAAGTACAGATCAAGAAACTAGGGGCTTGTCATTACAAGAATTATTAGCGAATTTTTAAATTTATTTTGAAAGACCTAGGTAAAGAGGACTAGAGAGCATTATTTGAGAATTCCACTGCTCTTCTCTTGAGAGATAAGGCTTCACCCTCTTCAAAATGAAAGACCTAAGAAAGTAATAAATTGAGGCTCAAGGTTCCATGATCTCTTCATACCATTTTAAAAATAAATGTTAGAGTGGTGCCTGGGTGGCTCAGTCGGTTAAGTGTCCGACTTTGGCTCAGGTCATGATCTCACAGTTCGTGGGTTCTAACCCCGCATAGGGCTCTGTGCTGACAGCTGAGCCTGGAGCCTGCTTTGGGATTCTCTGTCTCCCTCTCTGCTCTTCCCCTGCTCGTGCTCTGTCTCTCAAAAATAAATAAACGTTAAAAAAAATTTTTTTTTAATAAAAATAAATGTTAGAGGCTGGTTTTTTGTTTGTTTTTTAATGAAATTATTGAATGCCCTGAGAACATTACTCTTTTAAAAAGGTTTTAGGGGTGCCTGGCTGGCTTGTTACAAGGAGCATAAGACTCTTGATCCCAACCAAGGTCATGAGTTCGAGCCCCACGTTGAGTGTAGAGATTACTTAAATCAATTTTAAAAGAAAAAGGTTTCATACTTCTCAAGGTGCTCTATGTTACCAAAATCAATTACAATTTGAATTATAGACTCATTTGTTAAAGTATATATGAATAATAGCTGTAACTTGAATATTAGGATTTCTTTAATGGCTAATGTAACTCACCATCTTCTTCCTCTTCTTCCCCTTCTTCAACATAGTCATCATCATCTTCTTCATCCTTGAAAATCAAATATTCGATTGGAGAATAAAAAGCCATGACACATATTTTTCACTGTTTGGTAATAATACATTCCAACAAGAGCAAAAAACTATGGTCATTCTACATTCTGACAACCTGTGCCTAACTTACATAGGTGTTTTCTAGGAACCCAACTAAATCTAGATTCTGTATGAAAGTAATTTATGTTTTGGACCAGCACTGTTCAAAAGAACTTTCTGCAACAATGGAAATGTTCTGTATCTATGCTGTCCACATGTGGCTACTGAGCATTTAAAATGTGACCAGTACAGGGGTGCCTGGCTGGCTCAGTCAGCAGAACATGCAACTTTTTTTTTTTAAAGTTTATTTATCCATTGAGAGAGAGAGAGAGGGAGAGGGGCGGGGGGGGGGGGGGGGAGAGAGAGAGAGTGTGTGTGTGTGTGTGTGTGTGTTTGTGTGTGTATGTGTGTGTGCAAGTGGGATAGGGACAGAGAGAGGGGGAGAGAGAATCCCAAGCAGGCTCTGCACTGTCAGCATGGAGCCCAATGTGGGACTCAAACCCACAAACCGTGAGACATCGTGACCTGAGCTGAAATCAAGAGTTGGACGCCTAACTGACTGAGCCACCCAGGCGCCCCAAAGTGTGCAACTCTTGATCTTGCAGTTGTGAGTTCGAGCCCCGTGTTGGGTGTAGAGATTACTTAAAACTAAAAAAAATCTTAAAAAATAAATGAAGTAAATAAAAATAAAAAAATAAAATGTGACCAGTACAAACAAGGAACTAAATTTTTCATTTTATTTTAACTTAAATAACGAAATATGTCCAGTGGCTACTATAATGGACAGAGTACCTTTAGACTATTTCAAAGGAAGGTCTTCTATTTTATAGAGTGAGAAAGTAATTACCTGAATTCTTGCCCCAACATAGTAATATGCACTAAATATGTCACTTAATCTCTCTAGACCTCAGTTTTCCTTTTTTTTTTTTTAATGTTTATTTTTCAAAGAGACAGAGCATGAGTCGGGGAGGGGCAGACAGAAGGAGACACAGAATCTGAAGCAGACTCCAGGCTCTGAGCTGTCAGCACAGAGCCCGACGTGGGACTCGAACTCACAAACATTGAGTTCATGACCTGAGCCGAAGTTGGACACTTAACCGACTAAGCCACCTAGGTGCCCCTGGACCTCAGTTTCCTAATCAATAAAAGAAAGTATTCATCTAGAAAGATCTACAAGTTCCTTCTATATCTAAAAATCTACACATCAAAACAGCAAAAAAATCACACAAAAAAGTCACAAAACTTGATCTACAACTCTTGTGAAAGAGCTGTTCGGGATAGCTAAGATGTAAACATAGCCTTGAAACATCATAACTTTTTTTTTTTTTTTTTACTTTAACCAATTGGGATACGAATCTCTAAAGTGCACTACGATTTTATGCTAACAAACCTTTCCCTTGCATAATCAGTCATCATTTTGACCATGAACATTATACTCATTAGTGTATGCTATTCCCTCAGAGCCTATTAATATATGTAGGATGGTTTTCTCCTTTTAAAAATGACCCTCACCTCTACTTTTAATTGTACCTTTTCCTAGTTTTCGTGCCTTCTCTTTTACAGTAGGTTACTACTTCAATTTTAATCTGCTATGGATTCAGAAAATAGATCAATAAGCTTATTAGAGATTTGAATATAAAAGAGAAAATAGGTTTAGAATAACAGCTGAAACACTGTCCTACAAAGAAAATGTCTTTGGTTACTTTATGTTGGCTATTCAGAGGCCTTTTACACTTACTGCCAAATAGTTGAGTTCTACTATATGTTTGAAAAAAATGACACCAATCTAGGGTCTCCCCTCCAACCCCACAAAAGTTTACTGCTCCTTAAAAATATTTTAATTGGCAGGGCACGTGGGTGGCTCCATCGGTTAAGTGTCTGACTTCAGCTGAGTTCATAATTTCATGGTTCGTGGACTCGAGCCCCATATCAGGCTCTGTGCTAACAGTGCAGAGCCTGCTTTGGATTCTGTGTCTCCCTCTCTTTCTGCCCCTCTCCCACTCACTCTTTATCTCTTTCAAAAATAAACATAAAAGAAACACTTTAATTGGCAAATGTCAAGAATTGCTGGGTATTGAAGGAAAATTTGTACAACCCATCCCTTTCACAGTATCCATAGCCCCATTTGTGTCTAGAAATACTAAACAGAACTTAATTTCCCAGCACGTAGCTAGGATCCCCTGAGAAACTCAACTGCACAACACTCATATCAGAAATCAGTCTTATACAATCAATTCAAATACTGAAAAGCATTCTATACCAGAACATCATCAAGCTACAAGGAGCAGAAGAAATAGATGGGGTAGCCAATAGTATAAAAAGGAACCACAGTAAAAATCAGGAGAACCTAAAGCCTTAAACTAAAGAGGAAAAGAAAGGAAGAGAGAAGGGTAGAGGAGAGAGGGGACAGGAAGAGGAAGGAAAGGGAAAGAAATAAAAAGAAAGAAAAACAAGGGACACATTTTAAACATCTCCTATCTGCAAATGATAAGTGAGGATATTTAAATATTTGCAATTTTTTAAAAAACAGTGGAGACACTAATCACATTTATTCCTTAATTTAGAAAAGCCCAAGTCTCAAAAGCTAATTACTTCTCTGGATTTTGCTTTAAACAAAATATGGTTCAACTAATTGATTCATGGAGTGGCTCAGTCAGTTAAGTATCTGACCTTTTTTTTTTTTTTAATTAACATTTTATTTATTTTTCAGAGACAGAGTGTGAGTGGGGGAGGGTCAGAGAGCGAGGGAGACATAGGATCCCAAGCAGGCTCCAGGCTCTGAGCTGTCAGCACAGAGCCCAGCAGGGGCTGGAACCCACCAACTGTGAGATCATGACCTGAGCTGAAGCTGGGTGCTAAACCAACTGAGCCACCCAGATGTGCCAAGTATCTGATTCTCGATTTTGGCTCAGGTCATGATCTCACAGTTTGTGAGTTCGAACCCCACATCAGGCTCCGTGCTGTCAGTGCAGAGCCTGCTTGGGATTCTCTTTCTTTCTCTCTCTCCCTCAAAAATAAATAAATAAACTTTAAAAAGTTGATTCATGTTTTTAAGCCTTTTTTATTTTTTATTATTTTTTTAATGTTTATTGAGAGAGAGAGAGAGGGAGCAGGGGAGGGGCAGAGAGAGGAGAGAGAGAGAATCCCAAGCAGGTTCTGCGCTGTCAGCACAGAGCCCAGCGTGGGGCTCAATCTCACTAACCTTGTGAGATCATGACCTGAGCCAAAATCAAGAGTCAGACGCTTAACCAACTGAGCCACCCAGGCATCTCTAAGCCTTTTTTTAAACTGAAGTAGACTTGACACACCATGTTACATTAGTTTCAGGTGTACAACATGGTGATTCAGCAAGTCTATATCTTATGTTACACTCACCACAAGTATAGCTATCATCTAAGCCTTTAGTTTTTAATGTCATCTATTAGATGATACCCCTCAATAAAGACTCAGCTTTCATCAGTGACTTGTTCAGTAGAAACCATGATCTTTTCCCAATTAATGGGAAATAACATGTTTCCTCATTGTACTATGACAGTACAGGGGCACCACAATTCCCAATTCTTCTACAGCCCCCATCCCCATTTTTAACGAAATGTCCTACAGATACATCAAGACCTTCTTTATCCATATTAATTCCTTACCTCTAAAGAGCAGATGAAATAAAAATATTACTCAAACCATGCAGGTACTACACTGACTTAACATCGTGGGAATTACCTCAGAGATTTTTGCTCTATACTGGACTGTGTCACTTTTAACATTTCCCAATATTCAGTGGAATGATAAACACAAACATCAGCAGTCAGTTGAAAATCATTTTAATGTTTATTTCTTTTGGGAGACAGTGCGTGGCTCCACGCCACCAGAGCCCGACAGAGGGCTTAAACTCACGAACCACAAGATTATGACTTGAGCCAAAACCAAGACTCAGACGCTTAACACACTGAGCCGCCAAGGCGCCCCCGTTGAAAGTCATTTTTAGGGGCAGGTGCCTGGATGGCTCAGTCAGTTGAGCATCCGACTTCAGCTCAGGTCATGATCTCGCAGTTTGTGAGTTCAAGCCCCTCATCAGGCTCTGTGCTGACAGCGTGAATCCTAGAATATGCTTCAGAATCTGTGTCTCCCTCTCTCTTCCCCTCGTCTGCTTGCCTCTGTCTCCATCTCAAAAATAAATAAACATTATGGGGTGACTGGGTGGCTCAAGTTGGTTAAGCATCCGACTTTGGCTCAGGTCATGATCTCCCAGTTCGGGAGTTTAAGCCCCACATCAGGCTCTGTGCTGACAGCTCACAGACTAGAGCCTGCTTCGCATTCTGCGTCTCCCTCTCTCTGCACCTCCGCCCCCCCCCCTCAAAAATAAATAAACGTTAAAAATTTTGGGGGAAAAAAATGAATAAATAAATAAATAAACATTAAAAAAAACTTTTTAAGGTTTTAAACTACTTAATACTAGGGGTGCCTGGATGGCTCAATCGGTTATGCATCTGACTTTTGATTTTGGCTCAGGTTGTGATCTCATGGTTCATGAAATCAAGCCCCAGGACAGACTCTGAGTGGGTAGTACAGAGTCTACTTGAGATTCTCTCTCTCCCTCTCTACACTCCTCCCCCTCCTTATAAATAAATAAATAAATAATAGAATTATATCAGAGAAAAATTATCATCAGTGATATTACCTATCTAACCAATGTAAAGGTCATTAGGAAAACAAATAATGCTAACAATTCCTAGTCTAAATCAAGAGATATTATTTTTAATAATAAAAAACTTTGAATTATTAACATAAAATAATAATTTAACAACATTAGGAGAAAATAATAATTCCCAGGGGCTGAAGATCATTTGTTCAAGTCAACTGACGTTTTCTGTGAGCTTACTATGTTCCTATCAATGCACTAGATGCTGAGATACAAAGATAAATGGCCCTTCCCTCAAGGAGCTCACCCTCAAGTAGAAAGTGGCCAAATAAACAAGTTTTTACAAAAGTGTCTATAGGCAATAAAGCCTAATCAAGGTTCAAAGGTAACACAGGAAGGAGTAGTTATCTATGAAAACTTACAGAAAGCTTCAATAATGAAGCAACTCCAAAACAGTTTTTAAAGAGTCTGCAATGCATGATTTGCATAGTAGTCACAGGAGTATATATACATAAGTGGCTTGGTCATGGACTTGTACATAAAATCAGTGTACTTTACAAGCTTTACTATACTTATGTTTACCTCAGTAAGAACAGAAAATAAAGTTCACCAGAGAGCATGGGTAGAAAGTCACTACAGATAGAATACACAATGTAGCTACAGTCAGAAAGGCAAGAAATAGCTCAGTGTGACAATTTAATTTGGTACTGAGGGAGAAGAGGCTAGAGGAGGAAGCAGGGGCTTATAATGATGGGCCTTGTATGTCTTGGTGGCAACAGGGAAACAAAGTGATTTATGCAGCCTGGTGACATGGTCTCATTTGCATTCAGAGTACCCAAGCACATACTGTGGATGATACACCTTTGTGGTGACACTGTATTCAAAGAGACCATTTGGAAAGCTACTACAAAACCATTAGCAAGACATAATTAGGGGAAAGGAAAGTCTTCTTGAGTGCCTACGATGTGCCGGGGACTAGATACTTTAAGTGTATTATCCTGTCAGTTCCTTAAAATAATCCTAAGAAGTTAGTATAATCTCCGTTTTATAAATGCAGAAGCTGAGGCTCAGAAACGTTTCTAAAATGTTCTCCGCCGTCCCACACCACTGAGGGCTGAGCGGTTTTGAACAATAGCTGGGTGGTAAAATTAATGGGGGTTTGCGATTATCTGGATACACTGTGAGCTGACGGACAGTGGGAAAAAGGACAGGCAGACAGATACATGCAGACCCACAAGTCAGGAACAGCTTTCAGCTTTCCACTCAACTTCCTACTTTAGGACTTGACCTTAGGTCTAAATGGCTTTCAGTGCAGGTAAAAAGTGCCTATTCACCTGGATTTCTTCTTTCATTAAGTAGGAGAGGCCCACTTCCTCTTCTCCCTCTCCCAGTTCTGAGCCTGCCTCCTCCTCCTCCTCCTCCTCCTCCTCCTCTTCTTCCTCCTCCTCGTCCTCCTCCTCCTCCTCATAGCCTTCTGGTGGACCAGCTTCATCTTCCTCTTCGTCTTCGTCATCTTCATCTCCGTCTTTAAAAATATTTTGAAAGATGAACAAATGGCTGGGAAAAATGTTTCTTGCTAGTATGTCGATCCTATTTTCCCTTGTCCCAATCACCTCAAACTCTTAAGCCAACGGGTGGGTGGAAAGTATCCCAGGGTGATTTTCTTTTTTTTAAGACTTCCCTTTTGTAACATCCTCCTTTACTATTTGAGAAACATGGCTTCTAAATACTGAACTGTTTCCAACATATAGATTGTCATCAAAACGTTGCATGCACTAGGGGCGCCTGGGGGGCTCAGTCCACTAAGCGTCCCACTTCAGCTCAGGTCATGATCTCGCAGTTTGTGAGTTGGAGCCCCACGTTGGGCTCTGTGCTGACAGCTCAGAGCTTTGGAGCCTCCTTCGGATGCTGTGTCTCCTTGTCTCTCTATCCCTTCCCCACTCTCACTCTGTTTCTCTCTCTCAAAAATAAGTAAACGTTAAAAAAAAATTCTTTAATAAATAAAAAATGAAATGTTACATGCACTAAACTTTATTTTATTTTGTGGACACTTCAAAGCCCTTTTATCTATCATTCCATTCCATCATTTTCTAACATTGTTTATCCTTCAAATTTCTTTTTAGAGTAAAAAACTTTTTTTTTAAATATTTATTTTTGAGAGAGAGGGAGTGCAAGTGGGGGAGGGGTGTGGAGGTGGGGGACAAAGGATCCCAAGCAAGCTCCCTGCTGACAGCAGAGAGCCTGATGTGGAACTCAAACCCAGGAACCTCGAGATCATGACCTGAGTCAAAGTCAGACGCTTAACCAACTGAGCCACCCAGGCACCCCGTTACAGTAAAAAACTTTTATGGGGTCTTTTATTTGAACAGGTCATGATCTCAAGGTTCATGAGAAGGGGAGCCCCGGGCTGTGCTCTGCGGCTGACAGCACAAAGCCTGCTCCGGATTCTCTCTGCCCCTCCCCCACTTGCGCTCTCTGATGCACTCTCTCTCAAAATAAATAAACCTAAAAAAAAAAAAAAAACTTTTCAACCAAGAATAATAAACAGTATTCTATAACTAACAAGATCCATTCCATCATCTGTTAGTCACCCATTTATCCAAACATGTATATTCAGTATCTAATTTCAGAACATTTTCATCACCCCCCCTCAAAAAAACCCATACACATTTACAGTCACTCCCCAATCTCCTCTCCCCCAGCCCTGGTGACCACTACTCCACCTTCTATGAATATGCCTATTCTGGACATGCCATACAAATGAAGTCATACAAAATGTGGCCTTTTGTGTCTGGCTTTTTTCACTTCATAGAATGTTCTCAAAGGTACAGCATTTATCAGTGCCTCATTCATTCTTATGACAGAATAATATTTCATTGTATGGACATATCACATTTTGTTTATCCATCAGTTGATAGGCCATTTGGATTGTTTCCATTTCTTGGCTATTATGGATAACACGCAAGGAATGGTTCCTTTTTTTAAAAAAAAAAAAGGTACTATTTTAAAAGTTACCACTTTTACTAGGTGGTGGTTACACAGTTTATACAGATATAAAATTTTCATGGGGCTTGGTACTACAATAATCATTAAATTCCCCAAGCTACCAGAAATCTTAAAGAAGAAACACAGGATTAGGGCTTTGGGTTTTTAAATTTTTCTTCTTACTAATCTCTTTTTTTTCCCCCCAACACCTAAATATCCAGACCCAATCTAAATTGCACGGCTAGACTGGAGGCTGTATTTATAGACATTAAGAATGATTACCCTCATCGTCCTCTTCTTCTGAGTCCGGTGCCTCGTTATCATCCTGGTCAAATCCATCTAGGTAAGTGATTTGCTGCAGCAGTTCAAAAATACTTTCTCTGTAATCCTCCAGGTTTGTGATCTCACAGTTAAACAAGTCAAGGCTTTTCAAATTTTTAAGATTTTGCTGGAAAAGTAAAAAGTTAAAGCTTACATTTCAAGATTTTAAATACTATATTACTTCTTTGTAATTCATGAACCAGAAAACACATATTTGAAATCAGAATGATTTTTGGATCTTTCGCATTTTATAATGAAGGGTTATTGTATCAATTCTCTTAATGAGGCCCCAGGATGCAAGTATCACAAGGGAAGGGGCTTTATTCTGTTCACCACTGTAACTGCAGCACCTGATTAGTGCCTTACTATGGTAGCCACTTAATAGATTCTGTTGACAAAATATGTGCATAAATAGACAATAACAACATTGTGGTTAGCTTATATCTAGTCAAGCTTATTGTCAACAATTTTTACCTCCTCCCAAGCTTTTCTTTAAATCAGAGCAGCAGGGGCCCCTGAGTGGCTCAGTCAGTTAAGCATCCAACTTCAGCTCAGGTCATGATCTCAAGGTTCGTGGGTTCAGGCCCCACACAGGGCTCTGTGCTGACAACTCAGAACCTGGAGCCTGCTTCAGAGTCTGTGTCTCCCTCGTTCTCTGTCCCTCCCCCGCTCGTGCTTGGTCTCCCTCTCTCTCTCTCTCAAAAATGAATAAACATTTTAAAAAATCTTTAAAAGAAGTAAAAGCAGTAACCATCTAGATCAAAACATGTAAGAAATTCAGAAGTTTCAAAGAGTGAAATATAAATCAATAATGAAATATAAATCAATAAAACAGAAGCAAATCTCAGAAAATCAACCAAAAAAGAGAAAGTCCAGAGACTTTCCACTTACCAGAGCTTCTACTGTACTGAGATCTTTGATTTTGTTTCCACTCAGATTGAGGTAGGTAAGATTTGGACATTTCTCTGCCAGGACTTCCAAGCCTCCCGAAATTATATTGTCACTGAGTTCCAACTAAATATTCAACATGGAGAGAAAACAAACCATGGTGAAGGCTTAGGGCAGATCAGATTTTCAAAATATATCCATGTGAAGAAGAAAAACAATTGCCATTCTCTCTAGCTTCAAGAAACTGTCACAAATTATTAATTTCCAAATTCCCACCTACAAATGCCAAATAATATATTAGAACCCCTACAGAGTAAGCTTATAACCCTAGTTTGGCTCCAGTCGTGTTATAGTTGGATCTTTATGTTTCAGAGAAAAATATTTGGTAGATATTAAATCCAAATTCATGTCATAAAGCAATTTCATTATTAAATGTAAATTTCTAAAAGCATTAATAGAGCTGATTCCAAAATCTTACATAACCCTTTTTCTTATCTGTAGAAGTTTGGAAACTTCTAATTAGAAGGCAGAATGGTTGTTTCACTTGGCCAAAACCTGGGCCTCAAAATTATGATGATTTCAAGCTTAATGCCAACTTACCTTTCGAAGTTTATTTAAGCTGGGCAGCCGGGCCAGTGAACTTAGTTCCACGTTAGCCATACTCAGAAACTCTAGTTTTTTAAAAGTATCATTCAGGCCCTCAATTTCCCCATTGACACATAGGCAATTATCGAGGACTAATTCTGTCACCTGTAAGACAGAAAATGAATGAGTCTTTACTTTGCAATCTGTTCAGCAAAAGATCTGAGTCTTGACACACTGGAAACATGAAGATAAAACCATCAGTCCTGGGGCGCCTGGGTGGCTCAGTCAGTTAAGCATCAGACTTTGGCTCAGGTCATGATGTCGTGGTTTGTGGGTTTGAGCCCCACCTTGGGCTCTGTGCTGACAGCTCAGAGCCTGCTTGGGATTCTCTCTCTTCTTCTCTCACTGCCTCTCCCCCACTCCTGCTTTCTCTCTCACAAAATAAATAAACTTTAAAAAAAGAATACATCAATCCCCTTACCCAGATCCTTTTCATTCTCTCCTCCCCCACCAAAATCTGAAATACAATCTAAAGTCATCATTATAAGTTAACCTTTTAAATTTAAACTTAGACCAATTAGTTCAATGCCTGTTGAAATCACTGATGCAGGGGAAAAAAACTTTGAAAAAGGTCCCATGTGAAACTTGCTTCTGCCCCTGATGAGAAGGACTGTCAACATGAGAGCATATACTTTACAGTGAGGTGATGCCTGGGCTACTGGTAAAGAATTCCAGGGAGCTGCCCTAAAGCATAAGGGCGAAGAAAGGAAACTATTTTATTCATGTTTCCAGTTTAAATTCCTTGATCTTTGGTTGATAAATGCCACCATAACTCCCAAATACCTTATTACCCTTCGTGAAGAAATGTTAGAAAGCTCATGCTGAGAAAGCTGGCTTTTAGAGGGGCCTAACAATGTCACCCAGAACGATACATCCTTGACAAAATGTTATTTCTCTGTAACACCTTCCTAGCATTTTTGTTTCTCCCACAGTGGGGGAGGGGGAGGGGCTGCATGCTCTATTAGGTCACAGTTGTAGAACAAAACTTGCTGCTGTGTGGACCTGGAAGGACTTAATCTTAAAGGGGAGACAGGAGACTCCGGCAGTCTATTCCCAATGCAAAAATATGTTTGAGGTATATTGAGGGCTAAAAATTAGCAACGAGGAATGCCACGTTCTCTAGTTGAGTATGACTTTGACAATTATTTTAGAGACCAGAGAAGGTATATGATCTGTTTAGAGGTAAGGAAGCCAAGGCCCAAAGGGTAAGAATGACTTGGCTAAGGTCACACAGCAGTTTGTATGACAGAGCCTCACTCTAAATCTTCTGACTCCTGGTCCAGCTGAGCGGGAGGAGAGAGAGCCACAAGATTTGGTGTCAGAAAGCCAGTTCTTCCACTTAAGTAACTTCACTGCCCCCGAGGGGACTCCATTTGCTACTTTGGGTTCTAGAACAATACAATCCACCTTACAAGTCCCTCCAAGGAGAAAGGTAAAAAACAAACACAAACAGGTTTTGTAAACAGTAAAGACCTATACAAATACAAGAGACCGTTATTACACCACAGGGGAGGAAGGAGAGACTGCAAAAAAGCAACATCCGGCACTCTCCAAAACTAGCAAGGAAATTACTACGGACAGGGTAAGTAAATGAAAGGGGGGTATGGAGGAGCAAATTCACTTTTCCAAACGAAGACATACAAAAGCATACTAAATGTGTGCTTCTGTAAGGCAGCTTTTTTTTTTCCTGAAGCCCCCAAAGAGTAGGCCCTAGAAAACTCCCATCTCTCTCTGGGGTGATAGCAGCGACTGTTTCCTCCTCCCCACCCTTTGCCAATTTCAAAGAAAAAGGGACTTAAAACACACACACACACACACACACACACACACACACACACACACACACATTAAGACCTTGGGTTCCCATTCTGCACGCCACCAGAGCCCACCGAACAGAGCCCACTCCTCCCCTGTGCTAGTATGCGCAGGCACCACCCCCACCCACCCCTGCAGAAAACAACTGTATCCTCATGTTCCACCTCTCGTGTTTATTTCAGAGGGCCGCAATTAACAAGACTCGACGCTTTCCTCGGCATTCTGGAGTGAGAGGTTCCTCACGGACCACGGGCCCCGCTCTCGCGACCCGCAGCTCCGACCCACAGGAAACCCCAGACGGGGCGGGGACTCCTCGAGGGAACAGGGGGTCGCCTCCCCGCCCGCGTGCCCGGCACCTCCGCCCCGGACGGAGAGGGCTGGGTGCAGCCGAGGAAGCGCCTTCAAACAGGAGGCGGAAACGCCTCCCGCCCGACCCCCGAAAAGTTGGCCGCGACCCGCCTCACGTGGCCCCTCCCAACCCCGTCTCTTTAACTGAGGCGACGGCAGCAAGAGCGCATCATTTAGTTTCGCCGAGCCCAGCTTTAACGCACAAAACTACTACGGCCCATTTGTTGAGTTCTGTGAAACCTTCTCCCGGGATCAAATTCGGAGTGACGGCCACTACGACACGACACGCCGAGTAGCATTACACCGCGGGGAGACCGAGGGGATTACGCCTCGCGTGCCCTCCCCACCTCCGGTCTCGGCGACGACTCCCAAAACTTACCCGCGGCCGCGGAACCGACCGCTGACCCAGATTCCGCCCGGCGGCGGGCGGCGCGCGCCGCTTCCCGGGGGAGTGGGCGCAGCCGGCGGCAGACGGTACGCGGACTCCGCCAGAGACCCCAGCCCGCGCCCGGCGCGACGTCAGACACCCAAGGGCCTCGAGGCCGCGGGCATCCCCCGAAAAAAAGAGTTGGCAGCGTTGCAGAAAAGTTGGACTAACTTCTCAGGCGACGATGGCTGCAGCGGGGGCAAGTGGGACCGGTGGGTCGCCCCCACGCCACCGGCCCCCAGGAGGAGGAGGAGGGGACGAGGCGGCGGAGCGGCCCCCAACACTCCGCTTCCTGCCCCCACCAGGACAGGACCCCCGACTCGAAGAGGGCTGAAGGAGGCTAAGCCCCCGGGTACACACAAAAACGCCCCTAGAAACTTAAACCTTCGCCATTTTTAAGTAGAAGATTTTAATGATTTAACACTTAAAATTAAATATTTCCCCCAAACCGTAACCTCAGGGTTACGGGGTTAACTCAATACCCCTCCTCAGACACCCACCCGGATCCCTACAAAGCCGATCTTCCCAGTACAGGTCCGGTGGGGAAGGGGAGGGGGCTGAGTCATCTCACCTCCTCCGGGGCTCTGTTCCTTAACTCCAGGTTAATCCTCTTCTTCATCTCCATGTCCTCCTCCTGCTCTTCTGCGGCTACTCCCTTCCCTTACCCTTTCCTGCCTTTCCCACTACCCCCAACCCTTAATTTTAAAAGATTTGTAAATGAATGAAAAGAAAAGCAAATATAAACGCCCACCACCACCAGATAGGTGTGGGGAAGAAAGAAGAGAATAGCAAATGGAGTCCAAGGAGTTGAGACTCTAACTCGACTGCCCCCACCTCCTTGTCCACACACTCGCGCGCACTCACACGCACACACACACACGCGCGCACACACACATACACACACACATATACACACACACACACACACACACACACACACACCCGCAGTTCCTTCCCCTTCAATGGCTGCTCTGAGACTGAGCCTCCATGACACGGCACCGCCAACCCCCTGGCCTACACTCCACCCACCTCCCGAATGTATTGGTCAAGTCTTCAGCATCGCACTGTTTCATTGGACTGCACAAATGTCCGTCAGTCTTCAGGGTGGACCTGAACCAGAAGTACTGTGTCTATTGGCTACGACCAAGCGCGCAGTTAACTCCGATAGGTCCAGGAGGGTGTTCGTCCTGGGGAAATGATTTTGAATCCCTGTAGCCCCCCTCCTTTTCTTTGTGTGGTTGGCGCGCTTTCCCTAGGCGTTCCGACGGTTTTGATGCCCGCTGGATTTGTTTGGGTTTTTTTGTTTTTAGTGTGAAAGGGAGGGAGAAAGCATCTTACGTGCCCAGGTTGCAGGACTGATAATTTGGTACACAGCACGCACGAGCTCTTGCCTTTTTAAAGCACCTTGCAGCCAAGGTGCGCCGCAACGTGCACATGATCTAAAAAGCGTGCCTTCATGGTACTGCCCTACTGGAGACAGTCTTCTGGTGCAGAACCAGAGCCGGGATAAAGATAGTATTTTAACTTCCACCCTGAAGGACTGAACAGTTTTGAAAGAAGTTGGGTGAAGTATGTAAGTTAGGCACCTTTAAACAAAACTACCCTGAAGGAATTGTTACTGGGGTAATTGTTGCTGTAATAAACACTAAGTCCTTGAAGGAAAAACAGTGCCGGACTAATGAAAATCAGACGTCGATTCGCATAGAAATGGTACCCCAATGCCTCTCCTTTCTAATTTCCCCTCGGTTGGTTTCAATGGATATCTGTAGGTAAAATGTGCCTTTAAAAGTCTGAATGCGAGTATAAACCAGCGGGATGCGTTTTGTTTGTTTGTTTGTTTTTTAATTTTGTCTTGAGCAGTCTAACTTTTCTCAGTTCTTGCTTAAATGTTGTCCTTCTCATTCCCTTACACCATTCTCAGGATAAACACCCAAAGAAATTCCAAATGATTTGGAGAAGAAAGTGGATGAATTAGTCCCAATTCCTCTCAGCGGAGTGCTTGTTGGTTATTTTTTCAGTTTCTCGGGTTAGAGACCTTTAAGGGTTTCAAACAAACTCCTCACCACTTTGCCACCACCTCTGCTTCTCCCACGCAGAGACACACCGCTCCTCAATTAGGCTTACATTTTAAATGTAAATATTTAGTATTTTGCATGTTAAGTACTTTAAGGGGAAAGAAAATAGTGATTATCTTCTCGATAAGTGTTTCCTTTGAAATCTTGAAAAGGAAATTTTGTGAAGACGAAAACAGGGAAAGGGAGAGCTTTTGGTATAAATGACTTGGGGCGTGGGGCAGTCAATTCAGCGTTAGTTAAGCTTGTTTTGTTTTCACACAGGCTAAAGGAAGCCAGGATGATCTGAAAACAACCAAATGGATTGAGGAACAGTTAAAGGAAGAGTTTTAAAAGGGGGGGGGGGGGCAGGAGTGGTGGAACAAAAGGGCTAAAAATAAACCTGAAAGTACATTTTAGTACTAGTTTGAGTAGAAGACCTATGGTTGGTCTCATCCCACCAGCCACAGTAGGGTTTGGAACTCTGGAATGGCATCCCAAAGAGTTCAGGGAAGGCGATTCAGATCTAGGAGCCATACACATATGAATCATAGTTGAGACTATGAGAAAAAAAAATAAGATACCCACAGAAAATATATTTAAGAGGAAGGCTATCCGGCAAAGGGGAGCAAAATGTGATTGAGGGGAAGGAGAGAGGGACTGTCTACCAAAATAATCAAAGAAACTAAGGAACAGGCAGAAAAGAATGAGTTGAGGGGCACCTGGGTGGCTCAGTCAGTTGAGCCCCCGACTTCCACTCAGGTCATGATCTCATGGTCCGTGGGTTTGAGCCCCCTGTCGGGCTCTGTGCTGACAGCTCAGAGTCTGGAGCCTGCTTTGGATTCTGTGTTACCCTCTCTCTCTGCTCTTCCCCCACTTGCGCTTTGTCTCTCTCTGTCTCTCAAAAATAAACATTAAAAAAAAAATGAGGTTGAATTTGAGGGCAGGCGATATATGGAAGCCAAAGCGTTTCAAAGAAGAGATGATTATTGAGGTTAAATGGTAGGACTTTTATATCAGAACACAGAATGGGAGAGCATGTTGGAAATAATCAATGTGGGGAAAGGCCATGAATTCGTTTTGCCATTGGATAATAGCTTCAGAAAATACACTGTAGTAAGCATAGACAGGGATCCACCAAAGTGAGCCTTCCCTTCCCTCCCACCATCCCATAATTCCCATCCACCTGTCATCTCTCATGTGCCTTACCTCACCTCTTTCTAGTCTTAATCAAGAAGCCAGGATAAGAAACTGGGCGAAGAAAGAGTCTCCAGAGGATTGGTGCACAGAAGGAAAGGTGTCAGGAAGAGGTTGGATGAAGAACATTACCAGGCTAGTAGATGGGTATATGGAGCTAAATGAAGGATGACAAAATAAAATAGGGTCAGGAGAAAAGCCAAACTCATGAACTAGGACACGTTTTAAGCTGAAGTAATACGGCAGAGTTTATTTTAAATGGCAGGATGAAAAATGAGGTTAAGTTATCAGAAGGTGGAGGAAAGCAAAGGAGCAAGGAATTGAATGAATGAGAGGGTAGTTGGGACCACTCCTCTAATCCACCAATAAGATGTACACATCAGGATATTATTTAGCTCAACATGCCTTTAATGTTCAAAAACTAAACTCACCTTCTGCTGCCGAATATCTTCTGTTGCCCCTCTAGATCCACTCTTCACCCTTCTCCACCCTGCTCTGTGACTCAAAACCCACAGAGTCCTGTGACTTCCTGAGTTTGGTGCATGGGAGAGGGCACTGGCAAAAGATCGGAAGTCTGGAGGACTGTGAGGTTGGAGTATTTATTCCTCAACTTCCTCGGTGGCAGGTTATAAGAGAGCTGAGTCTATTTACCAAAACCCACAGATCCTGTTAGAACTGTGGTGACCACCGTGATGTACCATCCAGATTTTCCTTCAGATACTACACTTGATCTTAGCCAAAAGGCCGAGAAGCGATTAGTTTCCCTCAGGAATGAGCGACTTATTCCCCCTGAATCTTGAGTAAATAAAGCATGGTTGTTCTTTTAAACTATTCAGTTTTGAGGTGATTTGTTACAGTGGATAACTAAGCAAGGGTATATACCCAAGGTCCTGTGCTTAGTAAATTGTGAAGATGAATCTCAAATCCAATTCCTGTGATCAAAATTAAGATATTTTTCCAAAGGTGGCCATTATAATCCTGTTTACTTTTTTTAATATTTATTTTATATTTGAGAGGAGGGGGAGAGGCAGAGAGAGGGAGACAGAGGATCCGAAGCAGGCTTGAATGCGGGAGCCCGAATTCACGGACAGTGAGATCGTGACCTGAGCCAGTCAGACACTTAACCAACTGAGCCACCAGGCGCCCCTATAATCCTGTTTAATTCTCAGATGCACAAAATGTTCTTCTCCCTGAAATATCATTCTTACTCCCTACTGATGCCCAGAATGCTACAAATAGATATTCGATATTATGACCCCTGTTGAGATACAAAAACTCTAGGAGAACTAATAAATAAACTTGATTATTCTATTAAAACTTAGTTGAAGATATTTATTAGATTTTTTTTAAGAAAAGGGTTTGATTGGCACCATGAATATTATAAAATAATTGAACTACCCTGCATTTTCCAGGTGTTTTCCAATTCCATTCTTTCTTTAATTCGGGATCCTTTTCACCTTAGGGGTTGTTAGTAAACACTGAAGTGGGAAGCATACACATTGTTGTGGTAAAATTTTTATTACTGTTGTGTGAAAACCAAATTTGGTGGAATATCTGCAAAAATTTTTAATTCATGGCCAAGATTTTCCAGTCTGAGTCACCTCTTTATATGTTAACATTGTGCAACCTGGTTTTAACATTAGCCAAAGTCAAACAAAATTAGAAGAGTAAGTCTCCCAAATAAATCCGTATTGCAATGGGAAATACAAATGATTGAGAGACTGTAACCTAGGAATTATTGCATCATTGCATTCTCCCAGTAGCACAAATAATAAATAGTTTTCTTTTTTTAATTTTTTTTTGCATTTATTTATTTTTGAGAAACAGAGTGAGACAAAGCATGAGCAGGGGAGGGGCAGAGAGAGAAGGAGACACAGAATCTGAAGCAGGCTCCAGGCTCTGAGCAAGCGGTAAGCGGTAAGCCTGATGCAGGGCTCAAACCCACAAACTGTGAGATCATGACCTGAGCCGAAGTCAGACGCTCAACTGACTGAGCCACCCAGGGGACCCAATAGTTTTCTTAAAAGAAATTTGTAACCTTGGTAGCGAAATTACTTTCTGGGGCCCCTGGGTGGCTCAGTCGGTTGAGCAGCCGAATTCGTCTCAGGTCATGATCTCATGGTTAGTGGGTTTGAGCCCCGCGTTGGGCTCTGTGCTGACAGCTCAGAGCCTGGAGCCTGCTTCGGATTCTTTTGTTTCCCTCTCTCTCTGCCTCTCCCCTGCTCATGCTCTGTCTCTCTCTGTCTCAAAAATAAATATAAACATTAAAAAGCTTTTTAAAATTACTTTCAAAAGACTAACTTAAACTTCTGGTTAAAAGGAAGATAATTTAGAGGCGCTTGGGAGGCTCAGTTGGTTGGGTACCTGACTTCAGCTCAGGTCATGATCGCACAGTTTGTGAGTTCAAACCCCACGTCAGGTTCTGTACTAACAGCTTGGAGCCTGCTTCTGATTCTCTGTGTGTGTGTCTCTCTCTCTTCCCCTCCCCTGCTCACACTCTGTCTCTCAAAAATAAACATTAAAAAAAAAAAAAGGAAAAAGAAAAAAAAGGAAGATAATTTAATATACATATTTACTTCCATTTCTTCTCAAACCTTACTAAAATAACTTTAAAAGAATAAGATCTAAACCCAAATTTGTAACTCTGTGTGGTGATGGATGTTAACTAGACATACAGTGAGCATTTCACCATATATACAAATATCCAACCATTATGCTGGGAACCTAAAATTACTATAATGTTACATGTCAATTATATAGCTCAATAAAAAGAAATTTTAAAGACCTAAACCCAAAAGGACAGAGATTGAGCAGAGAGAAGAGAGCTGATGAGAGAGCTCAACAAAATCTTAGCATCTGCAAAGTAATGTACCATTTATTTCAGAAATGCTTCCTTACTCCTGATGTCTGACCTCTTGTGAAAAAAGCTTGGTTAGTATAACTGGGCCTCTCTCAGCCCTTTGTTCATCCAACCTAAGTGGAGTGTTCCACTCTGCTCCTTGCTCTTCGGAGAGGGAGCCTGTTCATCAAAGCACATAATTCTGCTTGGTTTGTCCATACCAAAGTCCACCTCAGTCTAGACTGCCTGGTTCTGGGCACAGTTAGCAGCAGGCCCATTAACTCTCATCCTAAAAAGTACATCTCCTATCTGGCCTCCATCACTTAGTAATACAAGTGATATGTTTGCCTCCATATCTGCCTGTTGCTTTATTTCTCAACTTGTTCAGGACCACTCCACCAAGAAGGAATGCCATTATTGGGATCCCCTTCAGAGATCCCTATAGACTAGAGGCAATCATCTTAGAAGAGAGGGGGAAGTTGAAACTTAACTGCTTGCAGGAGATTGAGAGACAAACTGATTTACATTAGAACCACACAAAAATTCTGAATTTGGAAGCACTAAGAACCCCTGAAGATGAGGGGAAGGGTGTGGCTAAAACAGATTTGGTTGAAGTTCACGGTTTTTTGTTTGTTTGGTTTTGTTTTTGAAGTTCATGTTAAAAGCAACTGAATTCCTTCCCAACTCTGAATCACAGAGGTCAAAATAAGGTATTCTAAACTCAGAAACACCTGCTATAACTAAGACCAAGTTAAATGTAATGAAAATTGGCAGGAAAAGTGAAAAATCTGTATTTCAAATAGTGAGAACTCTCCCCCAACAAACCAACCCTTTCTCTCCTCCATTCATCATACAATTGAGTATACCTTCAGGTAAAAAGTTAGAGGTTTCCTCTCTGGAGAAACTAACCAGAAGAGACAAGTCCAGAGATACTGACAAAACAGTAGGAAATGTCCAGATACCTGTCCCACCCCCTCATTGTACAGTCTACCAGTCAACAAGCTTCCATACATGGTTACACACACCTTTTAAGTGCCTTGCTCTTTTTTCTTCCTGAGAGAGAGAGAAAGAGCACCAGCACACACAAGTGTGTGAGTGGGGGAGGGGCAGAGGGAGAAGGAGAGAGTCTTAAGCAGGCTCCATGCACAGTGCAGAGCTTGAAACAGGGCTTGATCCCACAACTCTGGGATCATGATCTGAACTGGAATCAAGAGTCAGAGGCTCAACAGGCTGAGCCATCCAGGTGCCCCTAAATCCCTCACTCTTAAGTGTAAATGGATAGGTAAAGATAGCCAAATATTTCAGAAAATCCTTTCACATAAAAGCAGAGACCAAAAAAGAACAACAACAAAAACCTAACTGAAGAAAAATAATTCAGAGGAAACAGAGACAAGAAGCAGAAGATAATTTTTAGAAGAAAGCCTAAGTTAACATTATAAAAGATAATGTATTTGTGAAAATAAAATAGTGCTATAAAAAGAACATTCATGGAAGAAAGAACTTATGAAAATTAAAAATATGAATGCAGAAATTAATAATTCAATAGTTAAAGTTAAGGAAATCTCCCTGAAAGAATAAGAAGCAAAAAGATGGAGGTGCCTGGCTGGCTTAGTAGAGCATACAACTCTTGATCTTGGGGTCATGAGTTTGAGCCCCACATTAGGTGCAGAAATTATATACATAAATAAATAAATAAATAAACAAATAAACACACAAACGAGCAAGCAAGCAAAAAGATGGAAAATAGAACTAAAAAGTTGAGATTAGAGAACATTCCAGAAGTTTCAACATACAATTAACTGGAATTTCAGAAAAAGGGAACATATAAAAAAAATTATCAAAGAAAAAATATGAGAAAACATCCCACAGTTGAAGGAAATAAATTTTTAAGCAAATGAGCTCACTGAGTGCCCTTCCAAGAAATAAAAAAGACCTAAACCAAGATATATTATCATGAAATTATAGAACATCTAAGGTAAAGGAAATATACTAAAAAGCTTCTAGAGAGAAGTCAGTCTAACTTCAGAACTGTAGAACTGAGAGTTCCAAGAGGAATATTTCTTTAAAAAAAAAAAGTTTATAGGGTACCTGGGTGGCTCAGTCGGTTAATCATCCAACTCTTGGTTTCGGCTCAGGTCATGATCTTGTGGTTCATGGGTTTGAACCTCACGTCAGGCTCTGCCCTGACAGCTCAGAGCCTGGATCCTGCTTCCGATTCTCTGTCTCCCGCTCTGTCTGCCCCTCCCCCACTCATGCTCTGTAAAAAATAAATAAACGTTAAAAATTTTCCAAAAACCAAAATAAAGCAACTAGAAAACTAAAGCAAAAGGTGGGGAGGCTATTATCAATTCAAGGGAAGTTAAAAGTTGTACAAGAAAGAAAATATACACTGCTTGGCTCAGCTATGAATAAATATTGATGATAATCTAAATGCTGCTTTAGCTAAAATTATGATTCAGTAACTAATCACCAAGGAAATGCAAATTGAAACCACAATGAGATATCACCTCATACCTATTAGAATGGCTAGAATCAAAAAGACAAGAAATAACAAGTGTTGGGGAGGATGTGGAGGAAAAGGAATCCTCATGTACTGTGGGTGGGAATGCAAATTGGTGCAGACACTGTGGAAAACAGTGTGGAGGTTTCTCAAAAAATAAAAACACGAATTACCATATTATCTAGTAATGCCACTACTGGGTGTCTACCCCCCCACACACCCAAAAAACAAAAACACTAATTCAAAAAGATACATGCACCTGTGTGTTTACTGCAGCATTATTTACAACAGCCAAGATATGGAAGAACTGAAGTGTCCATCCATGGATAAAGAAGATGTCATACGTGTGGCATACAACACAATGGAATGATACTCATCCATAAAAAAGAATAAGATTTTGCCGTCTACAGCAACATGGGTGGACCTGGAAGGTACAGTGCTGAATGAAATGTCAGAGAAGGATAAACACCATTTGATTTCATTCATATGAGGAATTTAAGAAAACAAATGAACATGGGGCGCCTGGTTGACTCAGTCGGTTGAACGTCCGATTCTGCTCAGGTCATGATCTCACAGTTCGCTAGTTCAAGTCCCACATCGTGCTCTGTGCTGACAGCTTGCAGCCTGGACCCTGCTTCAGATTCTGTGTCTCCCTCTCTCTCTGCTCCTCCCCTGCTCACACTCTCTCTCTCAAAAATAAATAAAGATTAAAAAAATTTAAAAAAAAAGAAAATGAAAACAAATGAACAAACAAGGAAGAAAAGAGACCAAAAAACAGAACTTTTTTTTTTTTGGTTCCCAAATTTTATTATGAACTCATATAAAATATTCCAGGTAAATGAGTTTTAACCCTCTTCTCCCTCCTCTTTCTGGTCCTAGTTAATCTGGAAGTAATGATTTGTAACTCTGCTGTTAGTAACTGTGCACAACCCATCACGTAGATTAATCTTCTTTTTTGGTTTGATATTTCAAATACCTTTTGGGAAAAGGCACCTCAAATATTATCATAATCTTGGGGCGCCTGGGTGGCTCAGCCAGTTGAGCATCCTACTTCAGCTCAGGTCATGATCTCACAGTGTGTGAGTTCGAGCCCTGCGTAGGGCTCTGTGCCAGACAGCTCGGAGCCTGGAGCCTGGAGCCTAGAGCCGGCTTGGCATTCTGTGTCTCCCTCTCTCTCTGCCCCTCCCCACTCATGCTTCCTCTGTCTCTCTCTCTCTCTCTCTCTCTCTCTCTCTCTGTCAAAAATAAATAAACATTAAAAAATTTTTTTAATAAAAAAAATTATCGTAATCTTGCTCTTGCTCCCTTCAATGGTTATAACCCCTACCCGAGATTCACAGCTTTTCCTCTCCTCACACTCCTCCTCTTTTCCTTCTCCTTATACTTTAATTCATTTTTAAAACATTTTTTTAATGTTTATTTTTGAGAGAGAGAGAGAGAGAGAGCGTGAGCAGGGGAGAGGCAAGAGAGAAGGAGACAGAGAATCTGAAACAGGCTCCAGGCTCTGAGCTGTCAGCACAGAGCCCAATGCGGGGCTTGAACTCACGAGCCATGAGATCATGACCTGAGCTGAGGTTGGAGTTTAACAGACTGAGCCACCCAGGCACCCCCACTTTGATTCTCTCTTAAAGAAACTTCTCACAATTGGCAGCATCCATGATTCCATCTTCTACAGGGTAGTTGCCGTCAAGGGTAAACTTCAGAACTTGCTTCTTTTTTTTTTTTTTTTTTTTTTTTTTTTGGTCCCCCTTCACTGGAAGCTTTTCCACAGGCACCGAGGCGGCAGGAGGCAGAAAGGGAGGTAGGCCTACTATGCAGAGGCAAAAAGCCCACCAAAAAACCAGAGTTTTAAATACAGAGGACAAATGGGTGGTTTCCAGAGGGGAGGTGGGTGGAGGGATGAGTGAAATAGGTGAGGGGAATGAGAAGCACACTTACTTTGACAAGCGCTGAGTAATGTAGAAAATTGTTGAATCACTATATTGTACACCTGCAACTAGTGTGTGATGCTGTATGTTATTTATACATCAATAAAGAGTATGAGATAATAACTATCGGGAGGAAAGGGTAGAAATATGTGTTGGGGAGGGATACTGTGTCAAAGAGGTAAATCGTCCCCTTTTGTAGTTGCAAGTTAATAGATAATAATATCTGTAACTGAAAAATCAAGAAATAGCAGTATAAAACATGTTTTTGAAAATTTGGTGTTTTACCCTCAAAGAAACCACTAAAAAGTTGCAGTGATCGTCTTAGGAAATACAAGTTGCGGGGGGGAGAATAGAGTGTTATATTATTACTTTTATCACTCTATTTGACTTTTTAAACTATGTACCTGTACTACTTTGATACAATTAAAAAATTAAATTTAAAAATAATATGAAGTAAAAAATAATAATATGAAGTAGGGGCGTCTGGGTGACTCAGTCAGTTAACTCTTGAGTCAGTGACTCTTGATTTCCATTCAGGTCGTGATCTCACAGTTTGTGACTTCCGAGCCCCACATGAGACTCTGCGCTGACAGTGCAGAGTCTGCTTGAGATCCTCTCCTTCTCTCTCTGCCCCTCCACTGCTCTCTCTCTCATTCTCTGTCTCTCTCTCTCGAAATAGATAAATGTTTAAAAAATAATGTGAAGTAGCTAACAACTGACTTGGGGACCTCCTACAAAGATAATAAAATGTATTCAGTGTTTTAGCTATCTTTAAGCCAACGTATGCTTTTCTTATTCTGTGGTAAAAGATTAGAATGTAGGTATATTTTGTTACAGAGAAGTTTAGCATGCCAAATCCAAACTTACAGTTACAAGATAGAGAACTTACTTATTCAATGCCTAATGCCTGTTGACAGGATTTTGGTATACTCTTCTGCCTCATGTTTTAATAAGTGTGTCCTCCTACTTATTTCTTAATACAGTTTAGATTTTTGCCAAGGCTGTGTTTGTGTTTCCATTTAACTTCAGTTCAATCACATCAATAGCTTCCACAAAATGCCAAAAGCAAAGTCTTAGTAACCCAAATGTTTAATGCAATCCTACTGAAGTATATTGAAATTTGATAGAAGCTCGGTGACTGGTACAACGTGGTCCATTTAATTCAGGTTTTCTCCTGCTTGGTTATTTGAGCTGTTTTGAAAGTAGTATTTTGCATTAGTATAAATTATTTTGGTGCCATGATTTCTAACAAAATGATGGGTTTACTTTCAATATGTGTCTTTTTTGTTGTTGTTTTGCTTTTTTTATTCCTTTTTTGTTTCTTATTCATTGTTTTGGTGCGTCTTTGAAGAGCTTGCTACTAATGTAGACTTTACTAGCCTTTAAACCAAAATTTGCTCCAATTGAACATATTTCTCACTTTATACTGAAAATCCACGAAAAGATGGGATTCATTGTACAAAAATTTAACCATGATACAAGTTAATTTTTTCTGTGTAATAGCTAAAAGGTCCTGAAGGAGAGAAAAATACTGCAACTCGTGTATATACCATTGCAGGAGTATGACCGTTATGGAGGGCAATATTACAATAAATATAGCAAAAAAACTAAAAAGGTACACAAAACCCAGGGCGCCTGGTGGCTCAGTCAGTTGAGTGTCCGACTTTGGCTCAGGTCATGATCTCACGGTTTGTGGGTTCCAGCCCTGTGTGGGGCTCTGTGCTGACAGCTCAAAGCCTGGAGCCTGCTTCAGATTCTGTCTCCCTCTCTGCCCCTCCCCTACTGGCACTCTGTCTCTCTCTCTCTCTCTCTCTCTCTGTCTCTCTGTCTCTCTCTCTCCCTCTCTCAAAGATAAACATTAAAACATTTTTAAAAAAATTTTTAAAGGTACACACCCCAAATTAAAATGAAATATCACAGGGCGTGTGGGTGGCTGTCTGTTAGCCATCCGACTCTTGATTTCAGCTCAGGTCATGATCTCACAGTTCATGAGTTCAAGACCCACATTAGGCTCAGCGCTGACAAGCATAGAACCTGCTTGGAATTCTCTCTCTCCTCTCTCTCTCTGCCCCTCCCCGCTCTCTCTCTATCTCCTCTCTATTTCTCTCTCAAATAAATAAATAAATTTACAAAAATTATATACATATACATAAATATATATATAATTTATATATACATATAAAACGAGCAAGTGGAGTTTTCACACATTGCTGGTAGGAATGAAAAACAGAATAAGCACCAAGACAGACAGTTTGGCCTTTTCTCACGAAGTTGAACATACACTTACCATTCAACCAAGCACTGGGTGTTCATTCCCACTACTACTCCCACTGAAGAATAAGAAAAAATATGTTCATTCAAAAACCTGTACTCAAATGTTTATAGGGGTTTGATTTGTGGCTGTGAAAAACTAGAAACAGACTACATGGTCTTCAACTGGTAAGTGGGTAAACAAAGTAGAAAAACTCAGCAATAAAATGCAACAAATTTCTGATATGCAACAACATGAATGAATGCTAAGTGAAAGAAGCCAGACTCCAAAGGCTACATACTGTATAATTTAATACATAAGACATTCTGGAGGGAAAGGCAAAATTACAGGATCAGAAAACAGATCAGTAGTTACCAAAGGATGAATGTGGGAGGAGAAGCTGACTACAAAGGACACAAAAGAATTATGGTGAGGTGGGGGTGATAAACTTCTGTATCTTGACTAAATGACGGTTACATGGCTGTATGAATTGGTCAAAACACATAGAACTCTACACTAACAAGAATTATGTATGTGAGTTATAGCTCCATAAACCTAACTTTCAGTAAAGGGTTGAATTTGAACTTTTTCAAAATAAAAAGTTTTAAAAAAAGCATCAGCCATCTTGCAATTCTAGGAAACAATTGGACAATGTGTAAATGCATATGAACGAGGATATTCTCATTGAAGTACTGTTACAGATAAAAACTGGGGGGGGGGGGGACCTAACAGTCCAAAGGCAGAGGGTTGGTTAAATATATTAGGTTATTTCTTTTTTTTTTTATATTAGGTTATTTCTATACAATACTATTTCTATACAGTTCTATACAGACAATACTATGCTGTTTAAATTGATGACGGGGGGTGGGGGTGGGAGGGAGGGGAGGGTGGGTGATGGGCATTGAGGAGGGCACCTTTTGGGATGAGCACTGGGTGTTGTATGGAAACCAATTTGACAATAAATTTCATATATTGAAAAAAAATAAATTGATGACAGGGAAGGGGAGAGGGAGCTTCTAGTGAACTTCTTTATCTGACTGGGTTCCTTGGGAAGTATAAACATTTCACTATCAGAATATCCAACTATATCTGGTGCTTAGAGTATCTCTAGAAACAAATGTGAGGTCACTATATTCTGCTTAGTTAGAATATTGATAAATATAAGATTAGTAGGGGGAGAAGTGAATCTAAATTGTAATTAGAGAATTTTCTGATAGTCATAATACTTTGAGGCTCTAGTGAATATGAATATATGCTGGGTTTTATATGTGTTCAATAATTTAAAATGTAGGAGTTCTTTTTTTTATTTAAAAAATTTTTTTTACATTTTTATTTATTTTTGAGACAAAGAGAGACAGAGCATGCGCATGGGAGGGGCAGAAAGAGAGGGAGACACAGAATCTGAAGCAGGCTCCAGGCTTTGAGCTGTCAGCACAGAGCCCAATGCGGGGCTCAAACTCACAAACTGTGAGATCATGACCTGAGCCAAAGTTGGACGTTCAACCGACTGAGCCACCCAGGTACGCCTAAAATGTAGGAGTTCTTATTTGGTCTCATTCTTTTTGTAACTCAAGAAAGAAACAAGCCATCTAGTAAAGCAGCAAATGCCTCAGAAAAAGAAGGAAGGAAGGAAGGAAGGAAGGAAAGAGGTAAATAGTGTCTGACTCTTAATTTTAGCTCAGGTCATAATCTCGTGTTTAGTGAGTTTGATCCCCATATCCAGCTCTGTGCTGACATCTCAGAGCCTGCTTGAGATTTTGTCTTCCTCTCTCTCTGCTCCTCTTTCGATCGCTCTCTCTCTCAAACAAAAGAAAAAAAAATTTTTTTTAATTTGTAAGATATTAGAATGTTAACACGATTTTCTCTAATTGAAGAAATTTTTAAGTGATGTTATTTTTTGAATCTTCTCTTTTCCCTAAACCCATCAGATATTACTTGTACAATTAAAAAATAATAATTAAGAAGAAAAGTGACAAGCCATTGCTACGATCTGATTTTCTCTATGTTCTAGAGGCAACTCCAAGTATTTCCTTTTCATTTTTTAAAAAAGAGCAAAAAAGTCAATTTTTCCCAATGTACATGGATTTATAAACAACCAGTGAGAGTGCTACTTAATTAAAATATATGTAATACCTGATATAACAAGTATGTTGGATAGAACAATAGAAAGAATGCAGGATATATGAGCTCAAAAATAGCTGCATTTCACTTTTGCAAATGCTGCCTTAGAAATGACTTGCAGCTTTGAGGGGCACCTGGGTCACTCAGTCGGTTGGGCTTCTGACTTCAGCTCAGGTCATGATCTTGCGGTTTGTGAGTTCGAACCCCGCTGTCAGCTCAGAGCCTGGAGCCTGCTTCAGATTCTGTGTCTCCCTCTCTCTCTGCCCCTCCCCTGCTCATGCTCTGTCTCTCTCTGTCTCAAAAATAAATAAAAACATTAAAAAAGAGACATTGTGAGGTTCTTGAGGACAGAGATTACCTCCTGTTCATTTTTTTGAGAGAGAGCGCAAGTGAGCATGAGCAGGGGAGAGGGGCAGTGGGGAAGAGAGAAAGCATCTCAACCAGGCTCCATGCTCAGCATAGAGCCCAATGCAGGGCTCGATCCCACAACCCTGGGATCATGACCTGAGCCAAAGTCGAAAGTTGGTTGCTCAACCGACTGAGCCACCCAGGTGCCTCTTGTTAACTCTTTATTTCTAGGGTGTGGTAGGGTGCCTAGCATCTAGAAGTCCTCAATACATAACTGTAAACTAGTGAAGCTATTGTGGCTCATCTCTGTAAAGTTGAATGCAAATAACAACGCCAGATGGCTGGAATCCCTACAAAGAATGGCGAACCCCCTACTACCTCCCCTCCTCCAGTTGGTATAGGGTATTGATTCTCAAGTGTGGTGCCTCAGACCACCAGCATCACCTGAGGACCTGCTGTAAATGCAATTCTCTGGACATACTCTAGACCCACAGAATCAGAAACTATGGGAGGGAGGCCCAGAAATCTTTATTTCTCACCAAGCTTTCCAGGTGATTCTGATGCACACTGAGGTTTGAGGACCAGTGGCATTGCAGAAAGTCCAATGGGGCCTGTGCCCTTGCTTTGGTTCAGCTTAGCTGTTGTGTCTAACCATGAGAGAATCCCTAAACCCCTGGAAACTCTGTCTTCACAGGATATAACAAGGGAGTTGGAATGATGCCTGAGAACCCTTCTGGTCTAAAATTCTGTGACTACCAAAGACAGAAAGAAAGTAAACAAATGTTCCAATGACTAGATTATTCATTTGGTCAGCAAATACCAGGCAGTGATGTGGGCATGGAATCAACGCAGGACACAAAATTACTCCTTTTTCATTACAGTTGCGAGATTTGAGACTACAAACTTACCTGTCTTCCGTTTACAATAGTCTCATAGTGCATTTGTCATGCAGTGTAAACTGGAAAACTAAGAAAATGATCCAGAGTTCTGATCAACCCTCCCCCAAATTACTTTGACTCTAATTCCTTTTTTTTTTTTCACTTTGACTTTAATTCTTGAAAGCACTAATATGTTAGGAGACAAGCGTGTGATAATAAATGTGATTATCAAATTAGAATACCTCTGGGTCTACATTACTTCATGGTACAAGGTTGCTTGCTCTTTTAGAAAACCGAATTCCATCTAATTCTGTCTCCTCATTGATTCTCTCTTCTTGGTAATTAGTTATCACCTGTATGCTTGACTAAGTTCCTGGGTTGGTCATTCTCTTTTCCTTTTGATCTGTCTCCCTCCCACATTGAACTGTAAGGTATTTTAGACTATTTAGGACATTTGTGGATTTTAAATGTCCAAATGTCCTTTTCATGTATGTTTGTATTTATTTATTTAATTTATTTATAGAGAGCATGAGGAAGAGGGGCAGTGGGAGAGAGAGAGAGAGCTCGACCAACTGAGCCACTTAGGCACCCCTAAATATCCTTTTTAAAAGGACCTCTTAATGGGGCACCTGGCTATCTCAGGTCAGGAAAGCATGCGACTCTTGATTTCGGGGGTCATAAATTTGAGACCAAGTAGGGTGTAGAGATTATTTAAATTTAAAAAATAATAAAATTTAAAGGACCTTTTAAGAAAAAACAAACCAAAAAGTCACCACGCTTGGACACTTGATTCTCTGACCTGTTTACATTTCGCTGCATTTGAAAGGACAGGAGATGGCGCCAGAAGGCAGTGGCATGCGTTAGATTTAGCCCACCCCACCACTTCCCCGGGTGAGGAATGAGCTGGAGAGAGAAGTGGGAATTAAAGGTGTCAGAGTTTAGTAGCTACTGAGGTGAAGGGAATGCGGGGTGGGGTGGATTTTGTTTTAACATAAGGGTTCTCTTGACACTTACTCCAAATTAGCTTAGTGACAACAGAAATATCCATAGTTCAGCCAAAGATCAAAATAAAGGCAAGTCCCTGGAGGACGGTGTTTGCCTAGAAAACAAGGCCTTTGTCTATGTGGGAAGCACAGAGCCTGGAAAGGCTGCTCACTCAAGTCGGAAGGTGCTGATTTGGGACTAAGACGTTTTTGTGAAACAATGTTTATTTCTGTAGGCAAAATCCCAAATCCCCCCAAGCAGTGAAACACTTCCCTGCAGCAATCACACACCCATTTTAAATTAAAATTTTTTAAATGAGGGGCACCTGGATGGCTCAGTCAGTTAAGTGTCCGACTTTGGCTCAGGGCATGATCTCAGGGTTCATGAGTTCGAGCCCCGCATCAGGCTCGTTGCTGCCAGCTCGAGCGCACTTCAGATTCTGTCCCCCTCTCTCTCTGCCCCTGCTCTGCTCGCATGCTCTCTCTCAAAATATAAAGATGTAAAAAAATGCTTTTAATAAAAAAAATTCATAAGACAACCAGGAGGTGGCGCAGGGCAAGACACACTATCGGCCTTGGGAGGCTGAATCACGCTGGAAGGGAACTCTGTCCTGGCAGAGGTCATTCTGTCTAGGCCTGTTCTTTCCTACCATGCAGTAGATGTCTCTGCTTTTCTTCTTTTTTCTGTTCCTCTATGTTAACTATCTTGATTCCCAGGAAGTCTAGTTTATACTTTACGCTTTTTCTTCTTCTTAGAGGAAATGAGTGGGGCTTTGGGGGAACCTCAAAACATAAAACGCTCCTGTGAGGGAAAAATAATTGAGGGTGATGAGAAAATTCAAAGGAAATGACATCTGCAAAACAGTTTTGCTTTGCAGATCAATCACAGGGGACAGAAAGGCACGTGGCTCCTGCCTCGGCAGGCTCTGATGATCCAGCACATGCATTATTCTGATTGTTTGGCTCTTATCCTGCTCCCTTATTTAGTTCCTGCTCCCTTTGTTTTGGCTTTTTCTTGCTCCTTGGCAGGAGCGATGAAAGCAGAGGGAGTTCAAATGGGTGCATCCTCAGAGCTGGGGACTCTGGTGAAGGGCATGGAGGAGAAAGAGGTGTGAGTGTCTGGCTCGAAATTATCTGTGCGTTTCACATTCTCTAATGAGGGATTTAGGATGTACATTCCAATCAGGATTTCCAGTCCCATGAGGAAACAAGCACCAGCCCACATTCCTGAGACCCAGCAGCCTCTGTGTGCTCTACTCATCCAGCTCCCCTGTGGCAGATTTCACTCAGTCCCACAAGTCCTGCCACAGCCCTTTGTTGGGCTGGAGGGAAGACCCTGGGCCCCTCTTCCAACTAGATCACATGGTTTCTCTCTGCTCCCTCCCCTCCCTTTCTCTGGAGTCTTTTTTTTTTTAGGGTGGTAATGATTGTTTCTGAGGTCTCCCCACCTCTCCTCGTGCCCTGGCCTCCCTGCCAGGGGTCAGTGTCCTCTTCAATGACAAAAGCCGTCCTAGATCTGGGCTCCCTGGGGAGGGAGGTGGCTGGGTCTGGCAGTTGGAGCCGCTGTCTCTCCATGGTGCTGCTGCAGCCCCTCCCCCGCTGGGCACACAAATGGGCTTTATACAGCAAACAAAACCACCCCCCCCACCCGGCCACACAGGCACGTGGACCCAGGCCTCACCGTGGGAAGGGGGTGGTGACAGGCACAAGAGAAAGAGATCGCTCCAAACAAGTTCTCTTGCCTCACTTCTCTTCTTTATTTTCCACAAGCCAGGTTTTAGCCCTTGACTTCCTACCCTCCACCTGCACCCTGAGTCCCCAACTCCTTCTGGTCACCTATCTCCAAACTCTGGACTCAGCTCAAATTCTGCAGGGGACTGGGAACAGGTCTTCCCACCCTGCCCTATGCCACCCAGGGAGTCGCTCCTCAGAGAAGCCAGATGGGAAATGAGAACCCAGGGTCCCCCTGAGGGGGCTGGATTGGACCCCCAAGCCCTCCTTCCAAGCCCCAGCCCACTCCAGGGGACACCTATCTGGACAGTGCCCATAAGAAGAGCAGAGGAATGAAGAGCTCACCCCAGCTGGGCTCCTGAGCCAGGGCCAGGGCTCCCGTGAAGCCACTACCCGCTCCAGCTCCGAGCAGGGCCATCCTGCATGCCTAATCGGCTATTTAAGGAGCTGTTCGCCAGCAACCCGGCAGCACCCCCCCACCACGTACACCCGTCCAGAGCCACCTTAAAAGCGGGAGGCAATTGTGAAGTCGCTGGCCAGCAAGTGGAGTGAAGACTGTAGAGGTAGATTTAAAAAAGAGAGGCGGCGAGAGATTTGTCCTGGGGACCCAAAACCCTACGGTACCCTACTGAAAACCAAATCCCCTGGAAGCCCACAGAGACCCAGAGAACGCAAGCAAAAAAGAGATAAATACATCCAGCTCAGCTCCAAGAAACTCCTCTCTCTCTCTGTCCCTCCCCACTTCCTTCTCTCTCCCTCCCTTCCTCCCTCTCCCTTTCTTTCTCTCTCTCTCTCTCCCTCTCTCTTTCTCTGTTTCTACCTCTCTCTCCCTCTCCCCCCAACTTTTTCTGCCAACCCTAGCCCTCTAGTCCCCAAACTCCCAGTACCTGCTTCTTCTGGGGATACCATGTTGTTCTTCACTCTCCTGCTGGAGGTGATTTGGATCCTGGCTGCAGATGGGGGTAGGTACATCTGGATGTCTGTGTGTCTGTCTGTGCTGGTGTCCACGTGCCGCCAGGCTCGCTTAATGGGGGAAGGGAAGAAATGTAAAAGGAAGCCTAAGGGGCTAGTATAATAGGCTCGGGATGGGGGGAAGCGAGAGGAGTGGGGAGAAGGGCACTTTCCATCTCCCCCCTTTGCCTGTACAGCCCTGCAGTTAGTGGGGATGGGGGGGAAGGGTTGGGGAGCTAGCTGGGGAGCAGAATGTATACACACATTGCGCGAATCTCCTTACAGGCTACGGATTCTCTCCGGAGCTCTTTGCCCCGCTGCCCTAGTCCCAGGCAACCCTCCTGGCCTCATCTATTTCAGAACTCCCCCAATTAGGGAGCCAAGGAGGCAGAGAGTGAAAAGATAAAGGACTGATGGGGGTTGGGGGCATATCTCTACACTTCCTCATTAACTCAGATGCTTATCCCCAACTATGAACCTCATGGCCAATGTCCCCTCCTGATTCTATGGAGTGACTGGTTTCCCAGTTTCTCCCTGAAAGCAGTAGCAATAATAAAGGCTGTTGACCCTTTACAGTTTGCAAAGGACTTTCAGAGGCTCCCAGGAGATGAGAGGACTTTTGGGAGAACAGGCCTAGGTGCTTCCAAGAGTGTCCTCAGGACCCCTACCCCTCATTTTTGTGTTTGCTTTGCCATATGCCTATGCTATGTATGCCTACCTCAGTATCCAGGACATAGTAGGTGTGTAATTAAGATCCCTTGGAAGAGCAAGGGGCAAGGTGGGGGGGGGGGGGGTGTCTAGAGAGCAGAAGGAAAATGCAGGGAGGGTGACAGGGTGAGGAGCCAGCCAAAAGGAGGGTTGGAAAGTGCATCTGAGGGAAATAAAAAAATAGGGAAAAGGAAAAAGAGGTGAAGAATTAGCAAGTTGAGGATTTGGTGGGAGGGGAAGGGCAAGGCTACTGGCCCAGCACAGAACCAGGGAATTCAAGTTGTCTGAGTGTCCCAAGGAGCTGGTGAGACGTTGCTTTCCGCCCTTCCTTGGGCTGCTTTTCAGAGTTGTCTGAACCAAGGGATGGGCCAGAATGAGAGCCTGAGGATGAGATCAAGGATATCTCAGAAGTCTGAAGAATTTAAGGGGATAAGAGAGAGAGAGGAAGGAATTTAGAATTTTTTTCCAGAGTTTGAATTTGAAGTAGCAATTTGAATAATGCAGAGAAAACCTGAAGGAAGGCCTTCTCTCTCTCCTTGAAGCGGTTTGGTCCTGGGTGAGGCTGGACCATCAGACCCCCAGCCTTTCAGCCTGGGACAGGATTGCACGAGAGCCTGGCATGTGACCCAGCTGGCAGCTCTCTTTTCCACATACAATGCTTCGTTTTCAGTCTGTCTCTGCCAGCCTGGCTGCCTGTGCCCACCCACCACCCTCAGTGTGGCCTGGACCCTGCCCTGACTCCTGCCTTCCCTAGCTAGCCATCTAGGGATCTAGGGAGCAGAGGCTCCTGGCAATGGGGAAAGTTTCCTTCAGAGCTACCGGGACCAAAGGAAGAACTTGAATGTTATTTCACAGCCAAGGGCCTCAACGTGTGCAATGCTTCAAAGCAAATGAATAATGTCCCTTCTCCCCTCAGTAGCAGCACCCCCCCCCCAACAACTGCAACCTTTTTTCCCCTCCCCTTGTTCTAGTCCCTTGCTTCCAAGCCCTCTGTCCACACCCTCACCTCACCCCAATCTTCTAAGCGTGGGACTGGCTTGGCCCAGGCTCAGAAAAGTGAGGGTGGGGGCAGGGTGCCCATTCGGGTCCAGGTTAATTTTAGGCTCTGGGCTCGATCTACGTGTTTCTCCTCTCCCTGCACTCAGCACGCACCCTTACAGCCCGGCTGGTGATTTTAAATAGGCCCCCCGACCTTTCCACCGAGGTGTCGGGTTTCAGGGCTTCCTCTGGGAAGTGCTCCGGGCCGGAGGGCGGAGAAAGAGCGGCGGGAGGTGGGGAGGGAGGGGAGCGGGGAGGACGCGACCCCGGCTGAGCGGTCTGCAGCCCCGCTTTCTCTGCCTTGCAGGTCAGCACTGGACATATGAGGGTGAGAGCAGAGCCCAAAGCCCACCGCCATCCCTTTCACACTGGGACCTCTTCACCTGCCAGGAAGACTTATGTCGAGTGTGTGGGGAGTTCGTTCCCTTTAGTTTCTCAGCCCAGCTCCTCCCTCCCGAGCCCCCACCCCCACCCCCCGGCCCTTGTTTTCCGGGTCGGACTCCCAGACCCGATTCTAACTGCCGGATCCCGTACCTCCTGATTCAGAAAGGCTGGGAAACCGGGTAGGGAAAGGAACACTGAGCCTAGCTGCCAATTTACTTCCTGGCTCTCTTTCCGACCTCATTGATCCTACCTGCATCTGAAATTGGGACAGAGCCTGAGGTCAGGGGTGAGGAAGAGGCTGGCAGCATAGTTTGTGACCCTGGTGGAGGTGGATTTCATCCCTTTGAACTTCTGACTAACGACTGAATTCCAGAGTCAAATGCAAGGTCCAGTGTGAGAGCAAGAAATGAATTGTGGGAAGTCAACCGAAAGAATGGTATCCCCACTTATTAGGGGCCCCCACGGAGACTTGCTCTTTCGAGGATCATTTTATTTCCCGGGCCATCCTGTTTCTGCTCTAGCCCCACCTCTCCAGGCACGCAGGCTTTCCATCCACCCCCTTTTCCTCCCATTCAGCTTTCTGGTCCCCAAACTGCTGGTAAGTAAAAGCCGCTGCTCTCCACCTATCAGGAGAGCTGGGGAGTCATCACAGCCTGGGGGCAGGGGAAGCGTGCTGCAGCCTCAAGTCTAGCAGGGACTCCTGCCTCACCTAGCCTTGCACAACTGGCTAGGTTGCCTGGGTTGGTAGGGGAGGGTTCCAGAAGGGTGGCTGGGGCTTGGAGAGCAGGACAAATGTCTCTGGTAATCCCCACCAGGCCCACATGGTCAAGACCATTGGCCAGCCTCTTACCCTGAGTGTGGAAGCAATGCCCAGTCCCCCATCAATATCCAGACAGACAGTGTGACTTTTGACCCTGAGCTGCCCACTCTGCAGCCCCATGGATATGACCAGCCTGGCACTGAGCCCTTGGACCTGCACAATAATGGCCACACAGGTAAAAACTCAGGCTCCAAGGAGGTGCAAACTCCAGTTCCAATCTTAGGAGTCAGGAGAAAGATGCATTCTAACTTCCAAATTCTTAGAAGGCTTCATCTATAAATTTGGAGATGTGACAATGGTGATGAGACTCCTACAGCCTCATCAAGGGTGGGGAGTGAATGTCTACATTCAAGCTCTAAGGATGGATTGGTATCATAGCATGAATTGGATCCTCATTGAAAAAGGGGGACATATGCTAGAAAAGCAGAACTAGGTGCTACTGGGGGACGGAGGCAGAAAAGGCTGGCCAGGTCTCCCAAGGAGCAGTGGCAATGGGAATGTGTCCGCATTCCTCCACCAACCCTGACCTTCTCTCTTTTCCTCACAGTGCAACTCTCTCTACCCCCTACCATGTATCTGGAGGGATTTCCCCGAAAATATGTAGCTGCCCAGCTCCACCTGCACTGGGGTGAGACAGGATCCCTGGGGGGATCAGAGCACCAGATCAACAGTGAAGCCACAGCTGCAGAGGTACCGGGGAACAAAGCTTGGGCTAGGACACAGGGACAGGTATGGTCGGTGCCCAGGAAAGGAAGGATCTGGAAACTGGGAAAAGTCATACTTGGGGGATAAGGCCAACCTTTGTGGGAAAGTTTTAGGGCATACTGGAGGTGGTGGTGGTGGTGGTGGTGGTGGTGGTGGCAGCGGCGGCTAGGGTCAAAGCCTTTAGGAAGGGGTAGTGGAGAAACATTATGTGATTTAATTCCCTTTCCCCCCCCTCAGCTCCACATTGTACATTATGATTCAGATTCCTATGGCAGCTTGAGTGAGGCCGCTCCAATGCCTCAGGGCCTGGCTGTCTTGGGCATTCTCATTGAGGTGAGTGGCCCTCAGTCTCCCCCAGGGCTCTCTCCACTCCCTCTGCACCCCTCAGTCCTATTCTGCCCATGTCTGTTGCTCTCCCTCCCTAGGCTAGTCAGCAACCCACTGTGACCATTTGTTCTGTATGTGAACGTCTTACTCCAAATGTGGACCTATTCCAAACTCTCCCTTTCCAGGTGGGTGAGACTAAGAATCCAGCTTATGAACACATTCTGAGTCACTTGCATGAAATTAGGAATAAAGGTGAGCTTGTGAGATTAGACTTCAGGGACACTTCCCCAAAAAGGCCAGCAAGGCCTGGGATGACAGTGAGTTAGGAACCAGGGGGTGTCACCTCTGGAAGCCCTATCTAGGTAAGCTGGGGGCCAGCGAGGAGAGCAGTCCTAGCCTGTTCTCCTCCAGATCAGAAGACCTCAGTGCCTCCCTTCAACGTGGGAGAGCTGCTCCCCCAGAGGCTGGACCAGTTCTTCCGCTACAACGGCTCACTCACCACCCCACCCTGCTACCAGAGTGTGCTCTGGACAGTATTCAACCGAAAGGCTCAGATTTCCATAGGACAGGTAAGTGGTGAAGAGGTGAGGCAGGGGGCGCCTGGGTGGCTCAGTCGGTTTAAGTGTCCAACTTCGGCTCAGGTCATGATCTTGCGGTCTGTGAGTTTGAGCCCCGCGTCGGGCTCTGTGCTGACAGCTCAGAGCCTGGAGCCTGCTTCAGAGTCTGTGTCTCCCTCTCCCTCTGCTGCTCCCCTGCTCTCGCTGACTATCTCAATAATAAATAAACGTTAAAAAAAAAAAGAGGTGAGGCAGCAGAGACCTAGTGGTAACCTCAGACCCTCTCCCACTCCCCAAAGTGAGTGACACTTCTCCCCTAATCCCACTCTTCTGCTCCTCAGCTGGAAGAGCTTCAGGAGACATTGTTCTCCACAGAAGAGGAGCCCTCGAGGCCCCTGGTACGGAACTACCGAGCCCCCCAGCCTCTCAATCAGCGGACAGTCTTTACTTCTTTCATCCAAGGTGACTATACAGGGCTTGGAAAGGAGATGGGAAACTGGGGGACTCCGTGCCAAGAACTTAGGGAGTCCCTGGGAACAAAAGGAAGGATAGGAGGGGAAGCAGTTTCTAGGACTTGCTTAGACTGGGAATGCTTCTACCCCTGAGTGCCAGGTGATCTCCCCCGCAAATAGAGGTAGAGTGCTGTTCCCCACTGGGATGGGGAGCTCAGGTCACACTGACCCAAGTCTTCTTCCCTTACAGTGGGATCCGTGTATACCACAGGTAAGCCGGCCCCGCCCAGGTATGAAGAGAGGGAGGCCTGCTCCACAAAGAGGGAGGGAAAGGCTCAGTATCTGTGGGAGTTCTAGAATGAATGACACTTTCCATCTTCCTCCCAGGCGAAATGCTGAGTCTAGCAGTGGGAATCTTGGTCTGCTGTCTCTGCCTTCTGCTGGCTGTTTATTTCATCGCTAGAAAGATTCGGTGAGGTCCTACTTTCCATTCCTTCGGTCCTTCCTTTTCTACCGAAAAGCACTCTATTCCACCTCTAATCTGTTTCACCTAGGACACTAGTCATTTCCATGAACTATTCCCCCTTCCAGGAAGAAGAGGCTAGGAAACCGGAAAAGCGTGGTCTTCACCTCAGCACGAGCCACAGAGGCATAGACTCCTTCTCGGACATCATGGATGCCTTCCCCTCATGCCAATCAGGGAGCTTCTAAAATGAGGGGCAGGGACTGGCCAGAAAATACTGTAGAAGTAGTGGGCAGACACCCCTCCTTCCTCCAGACAGCCCCTCCCGAGAGGCATGGACAGGCTCTCATTCAAGGAGTAACAGCAGAGCCCACGGCCTCTCAAATCATATAGATCAGGACCATCCCCACATTGACAACGCAGAGGGCAAATTGTGTTTATTAGCAGGGGAAGTTGGGGATGCGCCCCAAAGTCCTCTATCCCCTTGCCTTTATGTCCCTTTCCCTACATGTCGTGCAGATTCTCCCCTTAGGAAAAAGAGTTGCTGCTGTTGGGGTTATATTTTTTTGCTCAATATATCTGGAAATTAAAGTTTCTAACCCCACCCCTGGCCTTACCTTTGGGGCTCTTGAGAGGAGTTCCTTAATCCCTCAGGTGGCAGAGGTGTGCAAAGGACAGGGGAAAAGAAGCAGGGGTGAAAAACTCTTTTTACCCCAGTCCTGCGAAGGGAGGTCCACTTCTGGAAAATGCTTAACCCAAAGTTTCTGACATATGAGACCACCAGCCCAGGTTTTTACCCTTGTACCAAAGCCATGCTGGAGGGGATCAGAGGTTGCCAGGGTGGGAAAGAGGTTGGGTAAGAGATGTGGGAGGGCAGAAATCTCAATAACATGTTATCCCCTCCCTTAAAAGCCAAGTTCCCCCACAATTATAAATTCCTTTTTATTAGTCAAAATCACAATCACTTTGATTAAAAGGATGGGATGTGCCATCCTCAGCAGAAAATGATACAGTTCATAGAAAACCTCCCCACCCCCCCTCCACACCCCAATTAAAAACTAGAAAAAAATCTGCCCTCCTTCCCTGTGATGTCATGGTAGTCTGACTTCTCCAGGGGCATTGCCGCTCCGGAGTGGGCCAGCTCACCGCAGCACCCTCCACTTCACCTTGGGGAGGGGAGGGATGCTGGTGGTCTAGGAGGTGAAAACATTAGTTCCAGTAATACCAGTTTCCCAAACATGCACTTCCTTCCTTTCCCCCAAGGCCCGTGACCAAAGGGAAAGGTGGATAGATAAGCCCAGCCATGAAGAGTAATTTGAGGAGAGAAAAACAAAACAAAAAAAAAAAAAGGCAGTTTGGGGTCTTTATCACATCAAAAATGGTTCCCCTCAGACCTGAGAAAAAGACCAAGATGCCCAGTCTGGGGAGGAGGTACTGGGAAACTTAGAGCTCATCTACCCTTGAGCCTCCATTAATCTCATCTCCACAGCAACAGCTAAGCTAGGTCCCTTTTCTTGGCAACCTGCACTGTCCAGAACTGGAGATGGAGAAATACAGGGCGAGGAGATCAGGAGGGCACCCCAGGCCTAGGGGCCCCCCCAGGTTCCCTCAGTCCTCGGGTGGGATGCGCAGGGCAGAATACACCATCACCCGACTGTCCTCCTGCCGTCGGCCTGCAGAGGGGAAGGGGGGTGAGTCTTGCGCAGGGTGAGAGCAGAGCACTGACACATGGGGAGTCCTGGACAACAAGGGGGTCCCCAGATGGTGGGGATAAGTGCAGATTCAAACCCACCAGTCACTGACTGGCTGAACCCAGGCTGCTCCTGGTAAAGCCTAGAGACTAAAGGTCACAAGTGGACAAAGCAAAACCCTGAAGGTGGTGGGATAGACCGACGAGGAGGAGACAGAGAATGGTGGGTAAAGGACCCGGGCTAGGGCTGGGCTCAGTCATGGGCAGTGGGCAGGTAGGTGGGATCTGTCAGGCGATCAGTCCAGGTAGTCAGTCCTTACACGAGAGGCTGCGCTGGATACTTCGGAGGGACCCTCCAGCTGTGATGAAGGCCCAAAGCCCCATGGAAACAGTGACTGCATAGATGGGCAGCAGGCTGGCCTCATACCAGGGATTCAGGAATGTCTAGGGATGGAGATAAGAGTAGAAATGAGTTTAGCTTCTCTCTCTGCCTAATCCCCAAACTCTCTACATGCCTTTGACCCAAACCTCCCCGCAGGTAGCTCACCCAAATCCCCTGATCCTTCCCTTCAGAGCACCAATATTTTGTGGTTGAGGACTTTTGATTTTCAGCTCCCTCAGAGGTTTCTGCCCTCTTGCTCACCTCCAGCCATTCGTATTACAGTTTGACTAATCCATTCAAACTCCCAGAGGATACCCAGGGCAGGTTACACAATTGATGCTGAGATGAGAGTCTTCTAAACACTAACCTTTCTGCCTCCTCCCTAGATATGTTTTAACATGTTAAGAAGTGAGAATAGATCTCCCTTCCATCCTGCTGACCATTAAATATTTTTCTAACTCAGGCCCCTGTCCCCAACTCACCAGTCCCGAGGTCAGTAGGTGACTCCCGACTACCAGGCCCAAAGCCCAGTACCGTCTCCTCTCACAGGCATCAAAGAACACAACTCCCCAAAAGGTATGGAGCAGGATAATGGCTGCTGTCAGAAAGGCTGCAGGGAGGGAGATGGGAATGAGATACATGCCTCATCTGCTCCCAGCCTCCTGAGATGTTGAGCCAAAGAAGTCTCCCAGGGAGGACCAATAAATCAGATCGGGGCCAGGGATGGATGGGGCATGAAGGCAAGGCAGAAAGCAGATCTTACCTGAAGTCAGGAAGTAATAGGGTGAGTCTCCATGGATCCCAACCACACCTGGCCCAAGTGCATCAGCCAAAATATTGATAACAGAGAAGACACCACTGATGATACCGAAGGAAAGACCAGAAACTGGGGGGAAGGAGGGTCTCATCAATGTCAGAGATCGCTGTAGCCTGATTACCAGTGATCTCGCCCCATTCCCAGTCACAATTCCCCCACACCTACTCTCCCTCCAGACCACCTCTCCTTGGAAGTCAGGGATGAAGGGGAAAAAAGCAGCCCCTTGGAATATGTGCATGTTTTGACTTCCCTGGGAGAGGGGGGTGTCCAACCCCCTCCTCCAGTCCCTCTCCCTTGGCTCACCATAGGCCATCTGGCGGATGGAGATGGGTGATCTTCCGTCCTCACTCAGCGATGCTAACCCCTCATCTGCCTTCCTGGGGTGGGGTGAGGTGGGGTGGGGTGGGGTAGGGTGGGGTAGGGGAAACATGAGGAAAGGCAGGAATGCTCCTTTCCCTTTGACATCCTCCCTTAGTGCCTCCCCTTCCAAACCACCACCCAGGGGCTGCCCCACTTCTCAGAGTGCAATCATCTGCCCTTCTCCCCTCTGGACCATCCCATCTTCTTACTTAAGCAGCTTGTAGTAGGCAAAGCGGAACACCTCCTGTAGAAGGACAGAGACCGCAGCACCAAAAATCAGGAGGCCATACTGGAGCCGGGCATCTGACCTGTCGGTCACATGGACCAAGATGAACCAGACCACAGAGGCCAAGAGCAGGGAGACCAGCCAGAAAAACGCCCTGAGGAAAGACAAGGGCGATCAGACAGGCCAGGGTAGGGAGAGCCAGAGAAATCAAGGAGGAGAACCAATCAAGGCTGCAGCATGTAAAGTGGAAGTTAGACTTCCGGATGGTCTGGAAGACTGGGAGGAGACAGGATAGGTGTCTCCACCAAGGGAGTCTTGTAGGGATCCGGACGCAGGGGAAGGGATAGAAATCTGACTAATGAGTCTTCAGAGCGATGAGAACCAGAATGTACGCGCACAGTAGTAGGGAGAGGTATCCATTCCTGGATCCTCCTTCAGGCCGGCGGAGGTCAGCACACCCCCCTCACGAGTCTTGGCCTTGGGCCTTCTCTGACGTCGCCGGGAGGAGTATAGGAGGAATCTGTGCGATCCCTGGAAGGCGGAAACCAACTGCGGGAAAGGGCAAATCATCTAGACCCCTGACTCGACCCTTTCCAATCTTCACCGCCGACTTGTCTCCCCCAACTCAGGCTCCCAAGCTTGCCCAGCCCCTTCCGGATCTCTTTCTCTCTTTCTTTCTCTCTCTCTCTCTCTCTCTCTCTCTGGCGCCCTCCCGCGTCTTCCCGACCCCCTACTCACCCCGCCACCAGGATGATGACGCGAAGAGGGTCCCCAGCGACAGTGATCAAGAAAAGCGCAAAGGCCGGGCCGAAAGCGACGAAAGTGCATCCGAAAAACACTGCGGCCCCCATGGCTGGGCAGCTGGGGGTGGGGTGGAGGCCTGGCCAAGAGGGGTGGACGGGGGCAGCACGTCAGCTAAGGAGTCTGCTTGGGGTGGCGACGCGACCCCGTGAGGGGCGCGGTGCAATGTCACCCCCGGACCCCAGGGAAGGGGAGGGGGGGACACCGAAACCCCTGATACAGGTCCGCGCGACTTCCTCTACGGAAGCCGAGGAGGGAACAAACCCCGGCCGCAGCACCATGGCCACCTCCCATCCAATCCCCACCCCCCGAAGGCCAATGAAGACTCGGAGGGGGCGGAGCTGCGGGGGCGGGGACGAGGCAGCACAACCTGCCGGGAGTTGTAGTCCTCCTGCCCTACTAAGCCTTCGACTTCGGTCCTGGGAGTGGCTTGAGCTGGTCAAAGGAGGGAGTGGGCCGGGACTGGCCCGGCTTCCTGGGTCCCATTGGACCTTGGCTGCGGCTTCCTTTCGTTATTTTGTGGGGAAGGGTGGTAGCAATTCTGCGTCTTCTTGAAGAGCTGCAGAGCGGGGGAGGGGAAGATCCTGTTGGAACCTAAAGGACAAATACAAAGAAAGCACAGGATAGAGGGTGCAGGGAGATAGGGACGGGTATTGTTCTTACTTGAATGAGAGGAAATGGGCTTGAGCTACTGCCTAAGAGATGAAGGTTAGACTTAAAAGTAAGAGCTCTTTGAACAGACGAGTATAGGAAACATGCAATTCAGTGAGTATACCGCTAATGACGCTTTCATCTGTAATGACCAGAGAGTAGGAAAGACGAAGAGGAGCCTGGAGAGCAATGTTAGGAAGGAGGTCAGATGGGATTCGGTGTTAAGATTCAGAGTTGAGACTGTTTGTAAAAAGCAATTAGAGCTATGGGGTTGAAGAAAAACGACAAGCACCCCCGCCCCCCAAGTCACACAGTTCCTTTTAGGTCATACTTCCTCTATTTATTTCTGAAAATGAACTTCAGTGGTGTCTTTTCCTCAGGCCAGGGGAAGGCACAGGGGTTGTGTGTATTAGAGTGAAAGAAAATTAAAGTAGGAGAGAAGGGTATTGTAACCTCATTTGGATGGGGGTAGGGCCAGTCTTTAGGGAGGAACGTTTAGGCAAAAGAGTACCAGGATGGGAAAGTGAGGGGATCTGGAATATTGTTTTTGAGAGACTAATCAAAGTACAAAGAAAACAACTATAGAAATTGTTCGAAGAGAATCGGGCTTCCTTTCCTTACTGGAAGTGATTTATGAGTTAATGCATATGGGTACATCCACAGAAGCGTTTTACATTTTTTTCCAGGAAATTCTAGAAAGGAGCTGAAGGAATAGATTGTATAGATTTACATGGAAAATCATCATCATCAAGCAAATCCTCCCCCGCAAAAGGTTAAGATGGTGGAAACATGCTGGCCAGTGCTCAAAACTCCAGTGTGTCTTGCTTCCGAGGCTAGCAGGCCGAGTCAGGAGAAGAGATACGAGAATACAAGTCTTCTCATCTCTCCTTTGAGCTATTCGCACAGCATTTCTAAGTGCTAAGAGCAAACACCAAACCTCTCTTGTCCACAGGTGGTTCCACAGAGACTTTCATAGTGCCTGGCTTATAGTAGATGTTAAATAGATATCTATTAACTTCCTTTTAAACAACATAACTATTCTTATTCCCTCGCCAGTGACCTCTGAATTGCCTATCAGACTGGGCCTAGCATATATGTTACTAAATGCTTCTGAGTTGAACTGAATGAAAATGGGAAATATAAAAGCAGAGAGAAGGGCGAGATGAACTCTATCCCTGTGGATAGAATGAAGGGGGCATAGCAAGTGGGGAGGGGGGCATCTATTCGAGGAAAGAGGCTGTTTCCTCCCTTCTTCCATCCTGTATCCAGAAAGTGGAGAAAGACATGAAGTGAGGTCAGTACTTGCCATAGAGGAAATAACTGGCCTTGGCTGAGAGATTTTTATCAGAAGTACTGCAGCAGGTGCTTTGGGTATCAGACAATGATGTTAGTATTGCTCTTGTATTTCAGAGTCCAAGACAGGCAGAAGAGAGGACATTTTTTCAGTCTAGAAAAAAGTGCTCATCAGTTCCTCTAAAATTTTGACTGTGAAGAAAGAGATTGTGAATAAGCCTGGACTCTAGATAGTGATGGTAAGTTAGGGACCGTGAAAGGGAGGGTGAGCTTTTTGTGAGGACTAGGAGGGAGTCCTCTTCTTCAGAGGGAAGCTTCTAGATAGGCATGGGTTTTGGGTTTTGGTCTGGCTTTTGGTTTGTCTGCTTGCTTGCTTTGGTAGTGTCAGCGGAGTCCTGAATGGATCTAATCTAGGACCGGGGAAGCTCAGTGAACACGTTCACATCAAAATCCACTTTGCCTCTCTCTTAATCTGGGCAGCTCTCTGGCTGACCGGTAGCAACCATTGATCTAGTCAGTCGGCAACTGGGCGGGGAATTCTACTCCCTGGGGAAAAGAGTTGCAGCAGCTTTGGAGGAGGGCAGGAGGCGGGGGAAGTTTGGTGAGAAACGCTGTAATTTCCTTTTTTACTTTCACAGCAATAGTGCAGAATCCAGAATGGATGTCCTCTTTGTAGCCATCCTTGCTGTGCCACTTATCTTGGGTAAGTTCACTCTCTCTCCCTGAGCTTTTGGGCCAGATCTTCTATCATAAGTGGGGTGGGAGAAAAGAAAAATGAGGAGTGGATGAGAGGTGCAATTTAATGGGGAGTAATAACACTCGTTTGTGCCAGAGTCCAGTGTTGGTGCGGGGCGGGGTGGGGGGTAGGGGGAATCTGGAAAGTAGAGCCAGAAGAAGGGGAGGAAAACAGAGTCCTGTCAGAGACAGCTGATGAAGATGGAACCCTTGACACAGGGAGTCCCCACCAAGAGTCACGTCAGCTGTCTATCACCGCAGAGTTGGACAAGAGGGAGAGGGACTACAGTGAGGGTGGAGGAGAGAGGTGGGCTCTTGGAAGGCGGGGCACTCTGATACTAGTGAGGGAAGCTGGGGGATCTTCCTTCCCAGAGGGTTGGAGAAAACCCCTTGTATTAGTAAGGACACAGAAGTAGGGGGTGGCCTTTATGGTAGTGGAGAACTGGCTTCCCCTCAGGGACAGACTCCCAAAAGTAGCTTGGCTCCTTCCCTCCTTTGTTCCCAGTCTGCCAGGTACTCTCATTGTTTCCTTGTCCTCCAGATTTGTGTGTCATTGCCTGGGATTCAGGGAGAGCATTCAAGGAGCATAGGGAAGTGTTTAGTAGGAGGCCTGGAGACCTAATCATGTCAAAGCCACATATTTTTAGTCCTAGGAAGGAAGAAAAACTAATGTAGATGGGTCATTTAGTCCAGCTGACTCATTTGAAAAAAGCGATGGTTAGTGGCTTCTTCAGGGCTATTCCATTAGTCTGCAGCGAATCGGGAACTAAAACCCGAGTCCAAAAGCCTAAAGATGTATGTCTCCGTTCTGTGTGAGACACTGAGGTGAGAAGATATCTCACAGATCTAATATGGTCTGCAGCATTCTCCAGAAGAGATTTGGAGTTCTTCATTTCTGGTATCTCTGCTTCCTACCTTTTTCAGCTTTAGGTCTTATTTTGGGTTTACAGAATGTGAAGAGACACATTTTCTCTCTAGGAGTTCCTGAATTGAAAGGGCACAGAGTCACAAGCCTCAGCACAGATATGGAGCCCCAAAGACTGAGAAGGGTTTAGAGGTACAGGGCCAGTGAGATAGTAAGGCCTTGGAGGGGAGGCAGAAAGCAAAGACATTGATAGAGCTGAGATCAACTTCAGGTGTCCTTCTTTTGCTAAGGAGTTCCAGATGCCCCTTGACCTCTAGTCCTTGTCCCCGTAGGACAAGAATATGGGGATGAAGAAGGACTAGAAGAGGATGATTATTATCAGGTGGTCTATTATTATACAGTCACCCCCAATTATGGTGAGTATGTATGCGTCTCTGATCCCCAGTAGGATGGACAGAGGTTTTGGGGATGCTTAGTTCTGAGACTTTGCCTTTCTCTTTGCAATTGGAACAACTAGATCAGAGGAAATTTGGCTATGAGCAAAGACCTTATCAAGGCTTGTGGCGTTATTTCTCAAGCCAGTGATTTTCAATTCTTTGGAAATGGGTTGAAACAATTTAAAAATTTTCAAATTTGTAAATTATTTTGGATACCAGATTGAAAATATAAATTCAGACACACTCACAAACATTTTTAACATTAAAGTTCATTAGAATTAGATTACACCAGTAAATGTTACAACTTGAGCAAGTTCAAGTATTCGGAGCAATTTCTTCCTCTTTCCATTTCTAGAACTACTGCTACCTTTTTCCTTTGTCACTACTGATTTTTTTCTCCCCCCCCCCCCCAGATGACTTTGGTGTAAATTTCACTGTTGATTACTCCATATTTGAATCAGAAGACAGACTGGTGAGTGACCTCTACATCTAAAAGCATCAGAATAGGTAACAGTTAAAAAGAAAGTGGGCAATGTTGAACTGTAAATGATTAGCAAAAATAAAAATGAGTTAGGTGAAATGAAACTAGGTAGTGGGCCCAAAGCAGATTTGTTAACCACAGGTGGGGAGAATAAAGCCAGAACTTAGTAGGTTTGCTAAGACATTGAGAGGGAGGGGCAGTCCTTGAGTCAAGAGAATTGGTGAATGGAAATGGGTACATAATCCACGCAAACAATAAAGTGGGGAGGACTCCTGAGCTTAAGTCTTGGGCAGTGGGGCATGCAGGAGACAAGGCCTCTAAATAGAGAATCTATGAGGATGTTGGATGGAGGCAATGATAACTCTGTTTCTTGATCCTACTGAGAGCAGAACAGGTTGGATAAAGAGGTAAGGGAAGGAGCAGAAACTACTACCATTAGTCATGAAACAGAACTTACAGACCATCAGGAGCCTGAAACATTGAAACCAATGACAATGGAACCAGTAAGTGGATTGGGGATGGCAGGGTGGTGGGGGGAGTGTATGAGACATCTCTTAGCCCAGGACAGATCCCAGGGCTGGATACATAGAACAGGGGGAGGGCTGGAATAATAGGCTTGGGGGGGGGGGGGCGGGTAAGGAACCAAATAACTAGTACACCAGTGCAGGTGCCCAGCTCAGCTTGGCCATCATACCTTTTGCTGAGATTCAATACTAACCTTGTATTCAGAAAACTGGGAAGATTTGGTGCAGTTAAATTTTAGATCAGTGGTACTTAACGTGTATGAAACCTATGACTAAAGCTGTGAAGGATGCCGCTGCTGATGATGATGAAAAAGAAATCTATGATGTTGTTATTGCCCTGAAAGTATTTATAAAACTCAAGTTTACACTTGCAAAACATTTCAAACAAAATGAAAATGTTTGTAACATTGTTAAATTACATATAAATTTGAGAGCATAGGCAAATTTGAGGCAAGTGTTTTAGGCAGTAGAAGGACAGAGATCAGTACGAGCTGGAGTTGCCTGGAAGACTTTTAGGAGGTGACTATGCTTCAGATACACTTCAAAGGATAGGTGAGCTTTTGATTGGTGGTTAAGTTATGAAAGTATGAAAACAATTAGAGGGAAGAATAGAGAATGAAAGAGCTGCAGGGGTGAGGGGATGGAGCAACCATGCATGTCTAGTGGGTAGGGTATGATTGAAGGAGAAGGTATATGGGAAGGTACAGTGGGAAATTAAGAAAAAACAATTTAATTTACAAGGCTCCTAATATTTGCTTGGTAATTTCACATAGGGCAAGATAGGGCTGAATTACAGGAGAATCTGAAGTGTCAGGCTGAAGTTTGGACTTACAAGCCATGGGGAGCCTCGTAAGTTTTTCAGTGTAGTAAAGATACAGTGAAAATGGTATTTAAAAAAAATTTTTTTAATGTTTATTTATTTTTGAGACAGAGAGAGAGCATGAACGGGGGAGGGTCAGAGAGAGGGAGACACAGAATCTGAAACAGGCTCCAGGCTCTGAGCTGTCAGCACAGAGCCTGACGCGGTGCTCGAACTCAGGGACCGCGAAATCATGACCTGAGCCGAAGTCGGCCGCTTAACTGACTGAGCCACCCAGGCGCCCCTGAAAATGGTATTTTAGAAAAACTATTTGTCTGGTTGTATGCAGGATGCAGTGGAGTGGGGAGAAATGCATGAGACTTGCATCATTCCAGAAACAATCCATTAAAGGTTTGGACTAGGGAAGTAGCATTTTGAATGGAGAGGAGAAAAATAAGAAATATTTTGAAGAAAGTGCCTTGCTTCAGTGATAATTTCAGATGAGCAATAAATGAGGAGAATGTTGAAATAAGTTTCAAATATGGATGTCTGCAAAAATGGCTGACCAAAATGGGACCTGTGGAAGGAAGGTCAGAGTGGTTTAGGACTGAAGTTATAAATTTGGTATTGGACAAGTTGAATTTATGGTGACAGCCCTATGAGGGTGTCCTAAAGGTAGCTGAACTAGGTCAGAGCTACAGTCCTACGTGCAAAGCCACATTTACGGAAGTAGATGAGCTCAACAGAGCCAGTACACAGAAAACCAAAAGGCCAATGAATGTGCCTATAGCTAGTAGAAAGAGGACAAGGAATCAACTGGGAAACTGTGGAAGTGACTGGAGAGGCAGATAGCCAAGTTTGTATTTTAGAATCTAGAAGATTTAATTTAATATAATCAATACAAAGCTACCAAGAGGCCAGAGAAAAGGAGGTCACCTGTAACCCCAAAGAAGAAAGTTTTAATTGAGTGGTTAAGCAAAAGGTTTTTGTGGAGTTAGAGAGGGAGTACATTGTGAAGAAGGGGAGGGAGAGTATAGACCAATCATTTGAGAAATCTGATAATGAAAAAAGAGAAGCAACAGCTAAAAAGGGCAACAGGACCAAAGTGCAGCCTGAATATAATTGACCACAGATGGGAGGAATCAGTAGGAATGGAAAGCTGATTGATGACAAGGACGAAGAAATATTTTAAAGTATATGGTAGGCTCCATTTAGAGTGTAAACTCTTTGAAGAAAGGGGTCAGATCTTAATCACATTTACATCCCCCCTATAGCACCTAACACATTGACTAACACAGTGTCAAGCCCATAACAGATAAAAATGTGCATTCTTGAAGTGAGTTGAAGCTCCCTGGTATGGTCAGGAGGCTGAAAGGCACAGAGGAAAGGACTCCTTATGGTAATGGGGAGGAGAGATGGATTCTTCTGTAAGCTCAGAGGAAAGGAAGACTGAGGTTGGTGTAAAGAGATGGCTATCCTTTCAGAGGGGGAGGGGGATGGTAGGAAGGATGACACTGGCCTACCGTGGGGGGATGTCTGTATTTTAGCAGAGTCCAGATCTGAACGATGCTGTATCCAGTCTGCAGAGTCCTGTTCCCCTTCTCCTGTCCTGGGCCCTCGTTCAGGGGGGGATGTATTTCATGTAGAAGGTGAGAGTGCAGCCACTGGCCTTGGGGGAATCAGTGAACTAATTTTTTTTTATCAGTATCTCTGGCTAATGTTTCCAGCCTGGTCAGTTCTCAGCTACTTAAAAGAAGGATCTCGTTTAGAAAAATCTTATCTAATTTCAAAGAGGTTTAGGAAATGTTGAGGCAGAGACTTTTCAAACAAGAGTCGTTACTTTTTCTGAAGTGGGAGGACTTCAGCACCTTGTACAGCAGAAGCAGATGAAATAGAGAAAACAACCTCTCCAGATTTCCAGTCTGCCTTGAGGAATCAAAGCTGGTTCCAGCCAGGAAGTGGTTCAAGATATGGCGGTTGCCAGAGGGCATAATGGGAGGGGCCTTACAACCTGGCAGAGTCTAGAGGCAAAGTTCAGAGGCTGTAGGGGTGGTGGTTGGTTCCCTAAAGTAAAGCACAGATGGTGGAGACAAAAGGAGGGAAAAGAGGCCTGTACTATAGGGAAGGAATTTAAAATTGGGATTCTAAATAACTAATGGGGGGTGTGTGTGAAGAGATTTAGCAGAGTAAGGAGTGAGCAAGGGAGGGGACACATCTTCCAGGAGACGTCAGGGGGAAATCTAGCTTGGAATCTGAAATATGGGGAGTTTTCTTAGAGGTGGGGGGCCCGGAGGGGCGCTTCCTCAGCCACCTGAGCCTGGTGTTTTTCCCTTTCTTTGCTTTTTTTAGGAAAAAGAAGGCTGCTACAAATCTTTGGATGGGGATTTGGGAAGAGGAATTTGGAAGATAAATAAATGAAATAATCTGGTTACTCTCTACTCCCTGAGAGGCTCTGTTCTAAACTCACAACACTAAAGAGAGCACCAGGATATGGGGGGTAGGAAGGGTAGATTAGAAAGGGTGTCAGCTGGCAAAAGAATGAGAGGGAATAATTAGGACTGTGAATCAACCTGAAATTTTGTGAAGAATGGAGAAGAGCACCACAGACAATTCCGTCTAATTCTTTTATTACACATGGTTTTGAGGCTGTGTTTGGGAAAAGAGAGTTGAGGTTTATGTAGAACACTTTTTCCTTTTCGTATAATAAGCACATTGTTAAACATATGTAAAATATTAAAAACTACTTAGAATAGATTTTTAAAATTCACACCCTCCTCCACTCACACCCCCCACCCCCCACAATGTGCCTTTTCCAGTGCGTAATTAGGGCAGGCAGGGACACATTTTAATTTTCTCTATCCTCGAGACCCTAATCAGAACTGGGCTGCCCCCTTGCGGTCTCTTCGGTGTCTCACCTTCTATGAGCAAACCGTCCCTGAGCCCCTATCCCCTTCTCCTCACTGTACTTTCAGTACTACAGGGGGCAGCGAATAGTCCATTCCGGACTCTGTGAACTCCGAACTTACCACCCTCCCTCCTTCCAAGCCTTCCGAATCTTCTCCAGGGTACAAATAAAGCAAATGAAGGTATCATCTAGGAAATCAGGGACCTACCCATACTCCGTTCTTTACGTTAGGGAACACGGAATTCAGGGCGCAAGGCCGGAGGAGCCTGGATAGAGAAGTCAGGAACACCCGAGCTCAGCTTTGACCTCTACAGTCGTGGCCGACTGGCATCTGAGCTGGTAACGTGCGTGGCGGGTTATGTAAGGAAAGGGCCGGAGGAGCCGCCCCAGTGGGAGTCTGGGAGAGGACGCGGTGTTCTCGGCGGCAGTCCCCACCCTCTTCACCCAGCAGGGCAGGAGGCACCCAACTTGTAGGAGGAGGAGGCGGGGAAAGGGAGCCAGAGATCGGAGAGTCACGAGGGCCGCGCGGCCCAGAGGGGGGAGGCTACACAGTAGCATACAGCCATTCTCTCACACACGTTGCAGACCCAAGTTGCTGCTGGCTTCCACGTGCTGCCCTCGTGAGCGGAGGCTCTAACAGCTGGAGGGGAGATAAAGGGGGAGGGGGGAGTCTGCTACCGAAGAGGAGCCCGGAGTCCCACATCCCAAGACGCGCGCCTCACATCACACACCCAGTCCGTGCACTCCAACCGCACGTCTCCTGCCCACCACCATCCTATTTAAGACCGCGGGCTCCGCCCTTTTCCACTCTTCTTCCACCCTCCGCCTTTTCTCCTCACCGGGTCCCGGTCGCGAGCCGCATGTAGGGGCGGAGCACGGAATCCTTCCCTTCCAGCCAATCGTCACCTAACTGGGTCTCTATTGGCCGAGCCCCTAGTAGGCTGTAGCAAATGGGATGTGAAAGTCAGTCGCGGGAGTCACGTGCCACCGGTTAGACAACCAATGAGAGTGTGAGGTCTGTGTTCGCAGGGGGAAGGCACGTGCCTCGCCGCACGTGTCTGGGAGGGGGAAGGGGCGGGACCCAGTGGGAGAGAGGCGGAGGTGGGTAGCCGAGAGCGACCGAGTTGGAGAAGCCGGAGGCAGCTTGGACTGAGCAGACCCGACGCAGGTGAGGAGGCTTGTAGAACGGGGAAGACCTCCGCGCGCGGGAAGATCAGACCCCGAGAGAGTAGGTTTAGGGACCGAAAGCAGAATTGGGCATTGGGAGGGATAGCATCACGTGGCAGGCGCGACTGTAGAGGGTCCTGGTGCAGGGCTCCGGATTGGAAAGATTGGAAAGAGGCGGGAGGTTCCTGTGGGGAGCAGGCCCTACAGGGTCACTAGGTGGCTTCGGTTACCTTACCGGAGATTTACGGCTCGGCTCGCCGTAGCCCTTGCTGCGGGGTTAGGTTGGGAACAGACCTGGCGAACAAATGTTCGGGGTGGGGAGACGGAAGGTGTCGAGTCAGGTAATTTACTCTGAACAGAGGGAGGTAAGAACAGAGTCTGCGTCAGACTAAGTAAGGGCTGCTCTGCGGAGCCCATAGGGGCAGTCCAGGTACTTAATTGAGGGGGGGGCAGGCGGAGGAGAGGACTTTGTCGGCTCTGAGACAGGTGATACTGGGGAGGAGAGAAGAGATCTTATCATCCCATGCAGTACACCCCAGTCTCCCAGTCCATTTCCTAATTTTCAGATTATGGTGACATGCTCCCTTGCTTTGCTCTTCAGTTGCAGGTCCCGATCTTTGGGTACTCCGGGAGCTGCTCTCCAGCCCCTGCTCCTGAACCTATGGATTCTCCATCTAGCGTTTCTTCCTGTTCTTCCTATTCTCTCTCTTCCTCTTTTTCCACCTCCCCAGTGAACAGTGACTTTGGTCTCCCCTCCGATAGTGAGGGGGAGGACAAAGGGGCCCATGGCCCCAGGCCAGACACTGTTGGGCAGAGGGGAGGTTCTCGGCCACGACCGGGTCCTATCCGCTGCAGGCAACGGCCCAAAGTCTCCAGCAACCAACATACAACATCTTACTTGGAACAGCGGGGCTTGGCCTCTCCTATGGCAGGATCTGGGGTCAAAAGATCAAGAGACGGTGAATTACAGACCACTGTAAACATCCAGGGTTGTATCACAGAAGGAGACCTGCTTTTTGCTCAGAAGGTAAGAAAGAGCAGGGGAAAGGAGACAATACTGGAATGGCTTAGCACCCAGATGGCTAGTAAGGACCCTGTGAAGTGGGGAATAACAGTACTGGTGTGTGGGCAATTCTCAGCCCTCCTGTAGTCTTTGTCCTGTTTTCCTACAGTGTAAAGAGCTCCAAGGTTTCATCCGCCCTCTCACAGACCTACTGAATGGGCTGAAGATGGGTCGATTTGAGAGAGGTAATTATTTGGTTAGTTGCAATTATTTGGGCTAGGTTCTCCTCTTTCTTTTTCTCTCTTGATGTTTTAAATGTGTATTTCTTTTAAATCTTTGCATTTAAAGCTTTATTTTTTTTTTAATCTTTACATTATTTCTTTTGTGCTTCTGTGATTTCATTTCTTTGGGTGAATCTATTTTAACCATGCTTTGTTCTTCCTTTACCGGACTAAATTGTTGCATCTCAATCCTTCATGTCTTTCCTTCTCCCTGACCCCAGGATTGAGCAGTTTCCAGCAGAGCGTGGCAATGGACAGGATCCAGCGTATTGTAGGTGTTTTGCAAAAGCCCCAGATGGGGTGAGTTCTCCTGGTTCTTTCCTCAGTATTTCATTAAAAGGAGATGTCCACAATCCTGTCTTGTTGCCTTTTTCACACTTGATGGCATTTTAAGTAAATGTCTTTCTCACAGGGAGCGTTACCTAGGAACCTTGCTACAGGTGGAAGCGATGTTAAAGACTTGGTTTCCTCGTATAGCTGCTCAGAAGTCATCCTTGGGCAGTAGCAGGCACAAACTGACCCAGGTAAGAACTTGTAAACCTGAGAGAGAGGTGGGGAAATAAGAGAATGAAGTGTACATGGAGAAATGGGTTCTTTCTGTTTTCTTCTAAGTCTCTTCCTTTTTGCCAATAAGTTTCTTTTCACGGGAGGGAATGCCCAACGTTCCTTCATTGTCTTGATCCTTATATGGTTTTTGTTCTATTTTGTCTGTATCACTACAAAGAACTCCGTGAATGGGCACCTGGGTAGCTTGGTCAGCTAAGCGTCTGACTCTTGGTCTCACTTCAAGTCTTGTTCTCAGAGTCATGAGTTCAAGCCCCACATTGGGCTCCATACCGGACATGGAACCTACTTTAAAAAAAAAAAAAAAGCACTCCATGAAGTTTAACCTTACTGCTCACGTTTCAGCTTCTCTGCTTTCTGCATGGATACAGAGGACTTTTTTTAAATACTTTTTTTAAATGTTTATTTATTTTTGAGAAAGAGCATGTGCACACATGCTTCGGGGGAGGGACGGAGGGAAAGGGAGACAGGATCTGAAGTAGGCTCCGTACTGTCAGCAAAGAGCCTGACTTGGGGCTCAAACTCAAGAGCCATGAGTCCACAACCTGAACTGAAGTCAGAGGCTTAACCAACTGAGCCACCCAGGTGCCTCTAAAGGAGGCTTTTTACCTGGCCAAATGAGTTATGCAGTAAGAGTTTTTAGTTTTTCTTTACAAATCCTTTCTCCTCTGCTGCCCTGAAACCCTTCCCTTCTCTTTCTTTGTACTCCTACCCAAGTACTTTGTTCCAAACCCTCTGGAAGTGTGGGTTTCAAGGACTGGTCATAACAAATACATCACCGAGAGGGTAGGAGGGCGGCCATGGAACACCTATAGAAGGAGTGTTGGATAGATTTTTTTTTTTTGAGAGAGAGAGACAGAGCACAAGTGGGGGAGGGGCAGAGAGAGAAGGAGACAGAGAATCCAGAGAAGGCTCCAGGCTCTGAGCTGTTAGCACAGAGCCCGACACAGAGCTCAAACTCACAAACTGTGAGATCATGATATGAGCTGAAGGCGGATGCTTAACCAAGTGAGCTACTCAGGTGCCCCATGTTGGATAGATTCTTAGACTTAGTGTGGAAGTGACCCATTTTTTAAAACTTTTTATTTATTTCTGAGAGAGAGAGAGAGAGCGAGCACGCTTTGGGGAGGGGCAGAGACAGAATCGCAAGCAGGCTGTACGCTGTCAGTGCAGATCCCCACACAGGGCTCAGTCTCACAGAACCATGAGACTGTGACCTGAGCCAAAATCAACAGTTGGCCACTTAGCCAACAGAGCCACCGAGATGCCCCTAGAAGTGACCTATTTTTTTGTGCCTTCAAACAACAGTGTGTTTATGGGGTACTCAAATGATGGGGAGGGGAAAGTCTCCTATAGATAATGGACAGTCCTTGTTTTCAATCAACCACAATTATTATTGCTATGGGAATAACTCATTTAAAAATAAGCAGAGGGAGTGCCTGGGTAGCTCAGTCAGCTAAACCTCTGGCTCAGGTCATGATCTCACCATTTGTGAGATCGAGCCCCAAGCCAGGCTCTGCACTGACAGCATGGAGCCTACTTGGGATTCTCTCCCTGTCTCTATCCTTCCCCTGCTTGTGTGTGCAGTATGCATGCGCTCTCTTTTTTCTCTCAAGATAAATAAAACAAAAAAAATTTTTTAAATAAGCATGAGGATTCTTGCCTGCATATTTTTAAACAATTTTTTTAAGTTTATTCATTTATTTTGAAAGAGCACAAGTGGGGTAGGAGCAGAGAGAGAGGGAGAGAGAACTCCAAACACTATCAGTGCAGAGCCTGATGCAGGGCTTGAATTCACAAACTGTGAGATCATGACCTGAGCCAAGATAGAGAGTCAGACACTTGGAACGCCTGGGTGGCTCAGTCCGTTGAGCGTCCAACTTTGGCTCAGGTCATGATCTCACGGATCTTGGGTTCAGGCTGGAGCTGAGCTGTCAGCACAGAGCCTGGAGCCTGCTTTGGATTCTGTGTCTCCCTTTCTCTTTGCCCTTCTCCAACTCACACTCTTTCTCTCTCTTTTTAAAAAACGAATAATCATTAAAACAACAACAAAAAAAGAGCCGCTCAACCGACTGAGCCACCTAGGCACCCCATTGCCTGCATATCAATTTACATTTCTTAAGCAATTCAACCAAAGGAAATGAAAAATTTTAAGTATACAAATTGGGAAATGATGATTCCAATTAAAAATAGGCTTGAAGTCGGGGCACCTGGGTGGCCTAGTCAGTTGAGTGTCCGACTTCGGCCCAGGTCATGATCTCGTGATCCTGCGCTTCATGGGTTAAAGGCCCGCATTGGGCTCTGTACAGCTCCAGCCTGGAGCCTGCTTCAGATTCTGTCTCTCTCTCTGTTTCTTTCTCTCTCTCTGCCTCTCTCCTGCTTACACTCAGTTTCTCTGTCTCCCAAAAATAAATAAATATTAAAAACAGCCTTGAAAAATAAGTTCTAAAATGAACTATTTTTTAAATAGTGAAACCTTACAGGACTGTTTTATTTTGCCCACCTGGATGTCCAGTGTTTGATATATATGTGGTACGTAACAGGCTTGCAAGTATTCGTCAAGTAAGTGAAAGTCTAATTAGGTTACTAAAATTTTTACTTAATCATGGCCTGCCAGGAAATTATCTGTTGCATAAAACATGGTATGTTTGCCTTGCAGACAGAGTCCCCAAGGAAAGAAAAATTTTAAGCAACCAAGTGGAGTTCATCTGAGAGCTCTCTCACGTATTTTTTTTTTCTCTTGTGTCTTCCTTCTAGTATTTTCCAAGCCACCACAGCCATCCAGCTGCTTCCTCTCCTGCACCTCCCACGGAAAAGATGGACCAGACACAGCTAGGACATCTAGTGTTGAAATCGAAGCAGCCTTGGCACCTCACAGAATGGCCAGCCATGCACCTCACTTGGACCCACACCACTCCAATTTGCAACCCACCCCTCAGTTCCCCAGGTACCATTTCCCTGAGCCACGGTCCTTTAGGCACTGGAGCCAGCTTCGGTATCATCCTTTTTGTCCAGCATGGAGTACAGCCCTTCACCCACTCTGCCCCAACCACTTCAGTTCTACCTGCTACAGCATCGCCTGTCATCCCCAGTGCTCCTAAGAAACTCTCTGGAGAGGGACCTCCTTGCCACAGTTTGCCAGTAACTCTGCCATCAGACTGGAGTTGTACCCTGTCCCACCCTGGTCTACCCACCATGGCCAGAGAGATGACTGGGAGACATCTAGAGCAGATGAGAAGCCATCCTTCAGTTGCCCCTGATGTCCATTCTCTCAACCCCTAATCCAGGATTCGCGACCGTGGTTTCTAATTTGTGTAAATATGTGTCTCTCTCATATATATTTTTTACTTTTAACGTGTGCATTTGTGTTGAGGGAAGAGCAATCCTTTTGATTAAAGAAATTTTATACCTAAACAGTTTGTTGATTGGAGGAAATGTAAACCTGCTTCAAGTACCAGTATTTATTCTCTAAGCAGCAGGAAAGAAGAGAGAGGATGGGAATGTTTGTGAACATGAGCCTCAGCTAGTTAGAATCTGAATGGGATGAGAGAGGTCCAGTGGAGAAGAAAAGGGACTCTTGCTGGCTTCCTCGGGACCACTGTTGGGACAGTTACAGGGTTCAGAATGGGCCTTGTGTTTTCATGTAGTCTCAGAGACTAGTACATTTCCTTTGTGTCTCTCACTTTTGAAATCTTCCAGCTGGCCCAGACTAGCAGGCTCTTCTGCTCTGGGATAGCTTTTTGCTTTGATGGGAACTATTGGTGCTTATGAATAAATGCACATGTAATCGACTGCTGCCAGAAGGGGGACACAGGAGCCAGGACAGCCACTGGGGTTGCTAGTTGTGATGAGGAAGGGGTGCCCTAGAGCTGTCAGAATGGGGAGTCCACTCAGACACAGGCCACATCCTGATTCAAAAGGCTGCAGCTGCTAAACGTATGGAAAGCCGCCCCGTGTTATCAGGAGGCGGAAATGGAGTCTGTACATTTATCTACATCCACCCTTCTCTCTATATCACTCTGACTCATTTGTCCCAGTGACCATCCAGACCATGTCCTCTCCCATCCTAAGCCTTGGCGATGTATCAGACGACTCAGTCATTTTCATTGTTCTTACTGGCTACTTAGCATGTTTCTCACAGCTGGTTATCCATCTTTCCCCCATTGCTCAAGTTTCCTGTTCTCAGGGAAGAATCGTCTCTTGATTGAATTCAGAGAGCGTAACCTCCTTTCTAAGACAAACCACTCCATTTGTGCCCTTGATTACCTTTCTCCTCTGGAACTTTTGCTGTGTCATTTATCCCCCTCTTTATCTTGTAACTTTGTTCTTGAATTATTTATTTATTTCTCCTACAAGTGGGATCCGTTCTCCCCCTTCTGGAAAACATCTTTTGAGTCTGCTTGTCCTCTTTCTCATATTTTCTTCATAACATTATAAGTTTATTTATTTATTTTTGACAGAGGGGCAGGAAGGGCAGACAAAGAGGGAGAGAGAAAATCCCAAACAGCCTCCATGCCCCAGCACAGAGCCCAATGTGGGGCTCAATCTCACGACCAGGAGATCGTGCCCTGATCCAAAACCAAGAGTCAGATGCCCAATGGACTGAGCCACCCAGGCACCCCATTTTCTTCATATTTTTGACAGTCTAATCTTTCCAACTCCTGGGGCTCCTGGGTGGCTCAGTTGGTTAAGCGTCTGACTTCAGCTCAGGTCATGATCTCACGGTTGGTGGGTTCAAGCCCCGCATCAGGCTCTGTTCTGCAGCTCAGAGCTGGAGCCTGCTTCAGATTCTGTGTCTCCTTCTCTCCCTGCCTCTCCCCTGCTCGCACTCTTTTTCTCAAAAATAAATAACACTTCTAAAAAATTAATCTTTCCGACTCCTACCACTTATTCCTTAGCCCCCTACAGCTTAGCTACTACCACTCTGGTGCACCTTTCAGAGTCACTAATTATCTCACAGAATCAGGTATTCTAATGGAGCTTCCATCAAATCAATAGCTAGATCCAGGATCCTTTACAAAGGCTATGTGCTTCCTGCTCCTGTAGCATTTGACACTCTTGATGCTGCCTACTGAAACTCTCCTCCCTTGGGTTCCATGACAGCACACTATCCTAATTCTCCTCTTACCTACCTGGCAGCAACTTCTATATCTCTTAATGGCCCCACCTCTGCCCACTCTAGAATGTGGGTGTGCGCTCAGGCTCAGTCCTTGATTCTTTTCTCTGACTACATACTTTCACAAAAAGGTTTCATCTTTCATGGCTTTTAATTATTGCCTCAACTTTGAAGACTCCTGAAGCCCTATCTCTAGTCCCAGTATTTCCCACAGAAGACATATTGAACGTCTACATTTCTGCTGAACAGTTCTGTTTATGTTATTAACACCTAAATATTACTGAAAATTTCCGCATTTTAGAACCAACAGGTATCAGTCAAACCCCTCACTTTTTAGACAAGGAAACTTAGGTGGCGTGTACAAGACAACACAGCGTGTGGTACAGAATTCTGAGTTTCCAGTGTGGTGCTTTTTCCAGTGGTCCCCAATCAAAATACTTTCTTTCCTTTGAAGATGTCCTATTCTGCCTTTTTATACTCGTCTTCTTTTGTAAGCGCTATCTATGCTACCAACATTTCTCTAGATAACTAAACTCAAAACTTGGTGCCGGTCAACATATTCTTTTTTAAAAATATTTTTTTATTTTGAGAGAGAGAGAGAGTGAAATGTGAGTGGGGTAGGGGCAGAGAGAGGGAGAGAGAATCTGACTGCACCCCAACATGGGCTGGGAACCCAACCCTGAGATCATGACCTGAGGCAAAATCAAGAGTCAGACACTTAACCAAATGAGCCACCCAGGTGCCCCATCATCAAATCTTTTTATTCTGCATTTGGAATGTCTTTTTTTTTTTTAAGTTTATTTATTTATTTTGAGAGAGAGAGCACGCATGCACATGCAGGCACCCAAAGGGGGAGAGGGCAGAGAGGGAGAATCCCAAGCAGGCTTTGGGCTGTCAGCACAGAGCCTGACGCTGGGCTTGAAATTAGGAACCATGAGATAATGACCTGAGCTGAAATCAAGAGTCAGACACTTAACTAACTAAACCACCCAGGTGCCCCTTGGAATGTCTCTTAAAATCTATTTTTTCCTATCCATTTCATCGCCACATCTTTGGCCTAAACTTTAACTATAGCAATAGTCTCTCTTACCTCTAATCCCTTCTCACTGATAACCAGAATACTTTTACAGAACAATGTCTTGAATGTTATATCCTATTTGAATCCTTCAATGGCTCCTCAGTGCTTGGAGAAGAAAGTTCAAAGCCTTTAGTCAAAGCCTTTGTTTCTCCTTCTCCCCTAATTGATCCCTTTGCTCACTTTTTTATTTGTCCTTGAACACTTTAAGACTTTTTAGCTCTAAACTCTAATTCATGCTGTTTACCTTGCCTGGCCTTTTCCTGCTCCTGTTAACTAAACCCTTCCATTCTTTCAGTGACCAACTCAAGTCCTTCTCCCAACAATTCTCTCCAATAAACAATGATATACAGGCTGTCTTTGGCCCTTTACTCCATCAAATGAGATCATGCACTTAAAGTGCCTGTACAAGGTTTGGTATATAGCAGACTTTCAAAAATGTTATGTTCCCTCTTTATTTCAAAAATAATTTTATATTTTATCCCATTTGATTCCCATGACAAATTTTGTGTGATTGAGGACAGATATTAGCACAGATGAGGAAAGAGACTGAGCATTTAAGAGTCGGGGCACCTGGGTGACTCAGTTGGTTAAGCGTCCGACTCTCGATTTTGGGCATGGTCTAATGGTTTCTTGGGTTTGAGCCCTGTGCCAGGCTCTGCACTGACAGTGTGGAGTCAGCTTGGGATTCTCTCTCTCCCTCTTTCTGTGCCCCTCCCCTGCTCACACTGTCTCTGTCTCTCTCAAAATAAATAAGCTTAAAAAAAAAAAAAAAGGCGTCAGCAAGGGTCAATCAGATAGTAAATATTTTAGGCTCTGTTCCAACACCCAAGTCTGCCACTGTAACCCAAAGCAGCCATATCTAATATGTAAACTAATGAGCACAACTGTGTTCCAATAAAGCTTTGCTTAACAAAAATGAGTGGAGCTGGATTGACCTGTAGGCAATAAATTGGAGACTAATGGTTTAAGTGACAGGACGTGTGAGTATCAGAGTTTGGATAGAAATCAGATCTCTTGACTTCTAAACCAGTGCTTTCCCATCATGTTATCCTGTTGCCTATATAATTTATTTTGCATTTATTATATGCTGATGTTTTACTATTTAACTTTCACGTCTACCATACTGTGTTCTGGGGATCCAAGAGGCACTGGAATGGTATCAAAAACATCTAACAAAGAGTAGACATTTAATAAAAGTTTGTTAATAAGCATAGTGATGTTCCAGTCTAGCATTAGTTTGGTACTTTGAACCTGGCTTAGTTTGAGGCTTTTGTTTTTTGTGAGTTCTATTAGCGTAACTGATGAGGATGCAACTGTGTGTGTGCTGGTGCATGCCTGTGCATGTTAGGGGAAGTATGCAAAAAAACCGTATTACACAAGTACCTGCTTGTGTACCTTTCTTCTTTCGAGCCTTTCCCTACTGTTTTCCAGTAGCTCCTAGATCTGAATTTATATGAATAACCGCAAATGGAAATGTATAAGTAACAGAGACAAATAAAATAAAAGCGGTTTCCACAGTGAAGAAGAAATAAAGGAGATGTTTCTACTAGGTCTCCCTAAGAGGCAAAGGGATAGAAGTCGACATAAAAAGAGTCTTCAGTTCAGGGCACTTGGCCGGCTCAGTCCGTGGAACATGTGACTCTTGATCTGGGGGTTGTGGGTTCCAACCCCAAGCTAGGTGTGGAGATTGCTTAAGAACAAAATCTTAAAAAGAAAAGGAGGGGGAGGGGGGAGGGGAGGAGGAGGAGGAGGAGGGGACTTCGATTCTAAAACCTGCAGGTGTTTCCCAATTCCTTATTTCGTAATTTCACTTTATTTCGTGAAATGCCTGGGCAGATGATTTCATAGGCAACTCGTGGTTTGTTCATTTATTTTCCTTCGTTTTTAAGCAGATGAGGGGCTTGAAGCTGTTTTTCCCGAAAAGCAGATCTCAAAGAATCTGTGTCCTTTGAGAAAACAGGAAGCGTGTTCAGGAAGCTTTGTTTATTTCTCTCATTTTTCTTCCAGAAAAAGAAATCTGGAAATATCTGTTACAGATTTGATAGGATTTAGGGGTACGGAATCGCGCTGACCTCAGACATGGAGGGAGGAGAAGGCGAGGAACCAGTTTTGGGGAGACTTTAAGGCAACGAATATTTTGCTTTGTCCGGTGTGGCGTCCGGAGGGGAGGCGTTGGGAGTCCGGCAGGAGGCGTGAGAGGGCGTGGAGAATCCGTCGACTCTGGCTGGAAGCAATATTGCCATGGTTTCCACACAGGTGTTTTCTTCTACCTCCCCTCCTCACCCCCCCCGCCTCCAGCTAACTTCTTCGCGCGGCGCAGGAGATTACGTATTTCCGCTTCCGGCCGCGAGCCAGGTTCCTGGAGGCTGGTTCCGGAGGGCGTGGGGTGAGGAACGGGGACTGGCAGTGGGGAAAGCAGGGTGCGTGTGGCGGGAAGGGAGGCTTGCGCGTGGTTGCCCGTCTTCATAAAGACCGAGAAAGATTCCGTTCCCAGCCCTCAGCCCCAACACTCCTGGGAACGTGAACGATAACGGAGTACGCTGCGGCGCCTCCCCGTCCTCCTGTGCCACGACAACTCCGTGGTGCCCCCCTGCTGCCACCTCTTCCGTAGGCTAGGGTGTGTATTGCCACAGAGAACTAGGCAGGCTTTATAACGATTCACGTATACTCTCTAAGATATGAGGACGTTGCTTTTTCAGATCCTGAGTAAGCCACTCGATAGAGCGGGCATTCTGTGTTTTTGTTGTTTTAACCTGGTCTCTGTAATTTCCTCCCCCTTTCAACACTGTCCTTTAGATCCTGCAGAGTGAGGATTTAAACCCCAAGGTGATGGCAAAACATCTGAAGTTCATTGCCAGGACTGTGATGGTACAGGAAGGAAATGTGGAAGGTGCATACAGGACCCTAAACAGGTAACCAGAATCGTGCCTAGACCAGCTGTCTTGGGAAGTGCGGTGGTTATTCTCTCCCTTTTCAGCCCTTTAGTTTTTTTATCTTAAAGATGAAGTTTCTCCCAAAACCTGTCTGAAGTTTGTTTATACACAGCCTGAATTCTCTCCCCAAGACTTAAGGAACCCAAAGGGAAAATCAAGTTATAACGTGGTTGGGAAGCAGGAATGTAGTGCATGATAATTAGAAATCCGAGAGAGGGATTGGCAGAGGACAAGGCTAATGGAAAGACAAATTCAGATTTGGGATCTTGGAGAAGCAAGCAAGAGATGTAAAAGTATAACAGGTTTAGAGGAAGGTTACAGCATAAGCAAAAACATACAAGTGGAAATGAACTGGGTGTAGAGGAGCTGTATTGATTGGTTCTGAATGCTACATCACGAGATTTAGAATGGCTGTAATAAAGAATGTCTTACTATCATACTTAGGCCAATAGTTCTTTAGTCTTACCTTGCCACTGGTTGTAAGTCTTTTGATTTTCTGGCTTGCTTCATCATTTTCTCTCCCCAGTGTAAAACAGTTTGGAGAAACAAATGCTTGTTGAGTTGAATTATCAAAGAATTGTATGGGGGAGCCTGGGTGGCTCAGTCAATTAGGGATCTGACTCTTGGTTTCGGCTCAGGTCATGATCTCACGGTTTATGGGTTTGAGCCCCAAGTCAGGCTCCTAACTGACAGTGTGAAGCCTGCTTGGGATCCTCTCTCACCCACCCCCTGCCCTTCCCCTGCTCACACACTCTCAAAATAAACAAATCAACTTAAAAACTAAGTAAATCAAGTAAGTTAAGAATTGTAGGAAAGAGATATTAAGAGATTATATGAGTTGGGCTTCCACCTTAAAGCCAATAAGGTGGTAGCTTTATTTCACAAGTAAGGGAAGCTTAGGACATTTAAATTACGTTTCTTGAATCGCACAATTAATGAATGGAAGAGAGGAGTGCAAAACACACCTTTCGAGTGTGGTGCTCATTGCTTTATGTCACTAGATTGTTTACTACTTCCTCTGGAAAAATAAACACCTGTTGCATTAATTTTCGAGTTAAGAATCTTTATTTGATTGGGTTTATTAGTGGGGTTCTTGGGGACTGAGAGGGTAAATGAAAGATGATCTAGTTCTTAGCAGAGTTTTAGGTGTGGGTGGTTGGATGGCAGAAGACCATAATAAATGAGGACCAAGATGCTGTCAGAAGCTGTGTAATCAAGAAGTTGCAGGCTTAAGATGGATTGTGTGTCTTTTAAAAGGATCTGGTCTTAGGTCTCAGCCCCATTACTTCATTCTGTGTTTGTGCATACCAATCCTGTCCTTGGGTGGAAGCTGTTTCCTAAAGATACTCCATTAAGTACTGGATAGTAAGATACACTATATTATTTTTTTCTGTGGCTGCTCATTCCCAGCTCTTTCCTATTTCAGACCCAGTGGCATGTCTGTGAGAGGGTTGAGATGTCTAATGACCTTATATATAGACCTTACATATCTCTGCCTTTATATTAGAAGCACAAAATAAATGTCTTTACAGACTCAGTAGTGAATTAGCTAGTGAGATGAAATGCTGAATTTGGGAAAAGTCTTACAGATTCCTTCACCATTTTTCTGACCTTTCTCTGTAAGTCTTTAATTTATTTTGGTAGATTTAGATGGGTCTGTTAGCCAGGGTGATTGAGATGTTTGTATTATTGAAGGATGTCAAAGGGCAGCTGTTATTTGATGATGAAACAAATTTCCAAAGGCTCAGCTTTAGCTCTCCTAACCTCCCCTGTTCCTAAAGTGCAAATAACACAAAAGCAAAAATTTGATTTTTTTTAAAGAAATTAGCTGCTTTGGGGCTGTCTGGGTGGCTCAGTCAGTTAAGCCTCCAACTCTTGATGATTGAGCCCCGCCTTGGGCTCTGTGGTGACAGCACCCTGTCACCTCCCTGCTTACTCTCATACATACTCTCTCTCTTAAAATAAATAAATAAAACATAGGTAGGCATTATGTGTTTGCTATTATTTTTTTTCTTCTCTTTTTTTTTTTTTCGGGACAGAGAGAGACAGAGCATGAACGGGGGAGGGGCAGAGAGGGAGGGAGACACAGAATCGGAAACAGGCTCCAGGCTCTGAGCCATCAGCCCAGAGCCTGACGTGGGGCTCGAACTCACGGACCGCGAGATCGTGACCTGGCTGAAGTCGGACGCTTAACCGACTGCACCACCCAGGCGCCCCATGTGTTTGCTATTATAATTGGAAGTCATTGTAAGGAAATTTTTACCCTTTTGGTTTTGCTTTTTGGTGATTTGTTTATTTATTTTGAATGATTGAGAGTTTGCTTTAGGAATCTGTTTTTACATCCCTGTTTCCCTTTTTTTTCCTCTCTCCCTTTTTTTAAAAAAATATTTACTTGAGAAGGAGAGAGAGAGAGGGAGACATAGTGTGAGTAGGCGAGGGGCAGAGAGAGGAAGACACAGAATCTGAAGCAGGCTCCAGTGTCTGAGCTGTCAACACAGAGCCTGATGCGGGGCTCAAGCTATGAACCATGAAATCATGATCTGAGCTAAAGCCCAGCGCTCGCTTAACCCACTGAGCCACCCAGGCACCCCTCCCCATATTTCTTTTAAGATTCTCTTTTTGTAGGTGAATGGCAGTTCACACATACTTTTTTCCTGGGTGGAAGGTGCCAGGTTGGGGACAAGTATTACAGTAGTGATTTTGTTTTTAAGGAATGTGTATATTTTTTAATGTTTATTTTTGAGAGAGAGAATGTGAGTAGGGGAGGGGCAGAGAGAGGAAAGACAGAAGATCCAAAGCGGGCTCCACATTGACAACAGTGAGCCTGATATGATGCTCGAACTCATGAAATGTGAGATCATGACCTGATCCAAAGTTGGAGGCTTCACCAGCTGAGTCACCCAGGCACCCCTACACTAGTGATTTTTATAGTCGTTGGGGAAGATACTTATTTTGTCAATTTGCAGTCAGTCTTTGGGAAGCTACATTTCTATTCCTTTTAATCTTGGGGTGTTAGATATATATATGCCATAAATTGTATTTTAGCTTTGGGGAAAAAATGAACAAATATTTTGCTCTTAGAACAATTTTTTAGGCAAGGACTTTAAACATGAAAATGTGAGCCAGCTGGTTCTGGAGTATCCCAGTCTTCCTGTCAAACAGTATTTTTTGATGTAATTTTCTTTATTTTTCTCTGCTTTTTCCTAATCTCTCTGGCCACCTTTTCTGTATATCTGTCTTACATCCCAGGCTTCTCCTTATCTCTCAGCTTTCTGATGTTTCATAGTTTAAAAATTAGTCTCATGTTCTGTGGTCTAATTACAGCAGTAGGTAGGAAACCAAATGAGATGAGAGGGAGGTGGTTAAAACTTTGGCGTGTTTGGAGCACAAAGGTAGTCTTACAAAGGAAACGGCCTATGTGTCTGCCCAGTGAGACCGCCACAAAATGCTTGTTATATAACCAAGTGCCCTGGGATGAGGAGATGGAAAGTGGGGGTTGCTAGGAAGCCCTGCATGATTGGCTGGCCCCCAATCAAGGAAAGGCAAGCACACTGGAAGTATGCCCAGTTGACCCCTTTTATTCCTGGTAGGCCAGCTTCTGGGCCCATTGGGTCCTTGTGCATACATGTTACCCTGCCATAGGCTGGCTACACTGACATCTGAGTTTGCCACACCCAACCTCCCCAGCCCAGGCAGCTCAGCTACTTTTACATAATCTGATGAATTCCACTAAAATTGGCAGTTGATTTCTCCTTCAGTGTTAGTTTGCCAGGTGCCTGAACTCTAGCTGATCTGTTCACTCTAAAGCTTTTGATCTGCTAGTCCTTGAGCTACATTTGGAAGCAGAAGTAACACCCTCATTAGTAACACCCTTTCTATTTACTTCATGAGTTCTTTTTATTTATTTATTTATTTAATTTATTTTTATTTTTTATTTATTTTTGATAGAGACAGAGCACAAGTCGGGGAGGGGTAGAGAGAGAAGGAGACACAGAATCTGAAGCAGGCTTCAGGCTCCGAGCTGTCAGCACAGAGCCCAATGCAGGGCTTGAACTCATGAATTGTCATGACTTGAGTCAAAGTTGGACGTTCAACTGACTGAGCCACCCAGGTGCCCCTCTATTTACTTCATGAGTTCTACAAAACTCTTCCTGCATCCTTTTTTATTAAAAATGAGTTGAGATGCCTGGGTGGCTCAGTTGGTTAGGCATCCAACTTCAGCTCAGGTCATGATCTCATGATTTGTGGGTTCAAGCCCCGTGTTGGGCTCTGTGCTGACAGCTCAGAGCCTGGAGCCTGCTTCCGATTCTGTGTCTCCCTCTCTCAGTCCCTTCCCTGCTCATACTCTGTCTCTCTCAAAAATAAACATTAAAAAATATTTTTAAAAAATGAGTAGATGCCTCTACTGTAGGGACTCTGGAGCTTTGGAAGGTAATCTGTGCTTTTTTTTTTTTTTTAATTTTTTTTTTAACATTTACTTTTTATTTTTGAGGACAGAGAGAGACAGAGCATGAACAGGGGAGGGTCAGAGAGAGAGGGAGACACAGAATCTGAAACAGGCTCCAGGCTCTGAGCTGTCAGCACAGAGCCTGACGCAGGGCTCGAACTCACGGACCGCGAGATCATGACCTGAGCCGAAGTCGGACGCTTAACCGACTGAGCCACCCAGGCGCCCCAATCTGTGCTTTTTTAAGATAACTAGAAACGTCAGGGTAAGGGTTAGAGTAGTTAGAACCATCCAGGGAATACTGTTTGGCAATGGTGTTATCATTTTGTTGGGGACTACGATCTTTTCATCCTTCCCTTCCTCCACTCTTAGAACCTTCTGTTACTTTTTTCTTATCTTGCTTTTTTGCCTGAGCACACAGGCATTTACTTGGAAATGGCATTTACCCTTGGAAACTCCAGTAGGTTACCTGAGTATGTCTAAACTCCCTCCTCCTTTTGCAGATTTCTTTCCTCCTCCTTTTAAACTGTCTTTTTTATTCCAATAGGATTTTCTTCCTAGTAAAGTCATATCCGGGGTCCCTGATTTTTTTAATCATTTCTCCTCAAACACAGTCTCTGTGTCCTTTTTATAATTTATATCCAATCTTTTTATTTTCCCAGAGACTTTTTTCTGTTGTTTCTCTAATGTACTAGACTAGTCCAAAAAGTGGCCTTCATCAGACAGCAGTAAACAAGATCCGGATGGATGTCTGGGTCATCCCTTTCCCTCAGTGTGCCGTGTCTTCTTGGCTTCCATTTTTTTACTCTGAGGAGCCCAGCCCAGCCCTTTCCTTCCTCAGGGTCTCCTTTGCCCATAGGCCCCACAATAATTTGTCTTCTGAACCTTGGTGGTTTTTGTTTGAGAAGCAGAATGCTACTATAGAACACTGCACTTAAGATCTAGATTCTATTTCTAGCTCCATTTTGTGATCTTGGGCAGGTCAGTCTCTCTGGACTTCCGTTTCCTGAAGATGACATTATCTGCTTAATTTTATAGGATTGTATTAGGATCATGGATGTGAAAATGCTGTCTAAACTCTCATGTTACATCTTAGGAAAGGTAATATTATTGAGGCTTTCTGAGCTATTATAAAGGTGCTTAATCCCTTGAGCTACGGACATTTGTCAGTCACCCAGAGGATTCTTTTTTTTTTTTTAAGTTTATTCTGAGAGAGCACGAGAGAACACGCACAGGTGTGGGGCACAGGCAGAGAGAGGGGGAGAGAGAATCCCAAGCAGTCTTTGCATTCTCAGCACCGAGTCCCACGTGGGGCTCAAATTCAACGAACCGTGAGATCATGACTGAGCTGAAATCAATAGTTAGACATTTAACTGACTGAGCCACCCAGGCTCCTCTAGAGGATTCATTTTTATCATACATTTACTGATAATACACTCTTTGCTAAGCATTATGTTAAATACAAAAATGTGTAAATTCATTTTAAAAAATGAATAAATTCATTTGCAAAAAATAAATAAATACAAAAATAAATAATCTCTAACATTAGAAAGCACAAACTCCAATAAGGGAGATTTTAAAAATTAAAAAGAAAATGGGCGCCTGGTGGCTCAGTTGGTTAAGCGTCTGACTTCGGCTCAGGTCACAATCTCACAGTTCGTGAATTCGAGCCCCATGTCGGGCTCTGCACTGGCAGTGTGGATTCTGTCTCCCTCTCTCTCTGCCCCTCCCCCTTCTTGCACTCTGTCTCTGTCAAAAATAAATAAATAAACCTTTTTTTTTTTTTTTTAAGTTAAAAGGGGCACCTGGGTAGGTCAGTTGGTTAAGCATCCGACTTAAGCTCAGGTCGTAATCTCACAGCTTGTGAGTTTGAGCCCCGCATTGGGCTGTGTGCTGACAGCCTGCAGCCTGGTTCAGATTCTGTGTCTCCCTCTCTCTCTCTGCCCCTCCCCTGCTCATGATCTGTATCTCTCTCTCTCTCTCTCTCAAAAATAAACAATTTTTTTTTTTTTAAGTTAAAAAGACGGGGTGCTTGGCTGGCTCAGTTGGAGGAGCATGTGACTCTTGATCTCAGGGCTGTGAGTTCAAACCCCACATTGGGTGTAGAGATTACTTGATAACAATTTTTTTTAAAAACTTACAAAATAAGTAAAAATAGAAAAGATAGAACATGGTTAAATATGATATTGTCTGATCAGTGCTTTAGAAGAGGCATTAACTGTGCTATGGCATTGGTTTTCCCTAGACCATTAGCAACATCACCTGGGAACTTACTACAAATGCAAATTCTTGGGCCCTACCCTAGACCTATGGAGTCAGAAACTAAAGGTGACACAGCGATTTGTTTAAGTTTTCCATGTGATTGCTGCATGCTAAAGTTTGAGGACCACTGTGCTTTGGGAACGAAGGGAAGAAGTGATCACACTCTACTGTAATTCTTGTATAATTGTCCTCTACTATGCAGCAGGGGGAGGGAACCATATTTAGGTTTGTTTTCTACAGCATTTAACACAATATCTGGTACCGATTTGGGATTCCATGAAAACTTAATTGATTAAATGACCAGTTAGATGCTTATTTCTGGAGTCCAGACACAAGATGATAAGGACAATAATTAGAGCTGTGGCCACAGGAAAGGAGAGAAGGAAGAGATCTAAGAACTATTTCAGGTTATAGAATTCATAGGATATGGTAACTGTGGATGTAGAAGTAAAAAAAAAAAGGCCTAGTCCAGGAATACACAGATTTTTAGCTTGAGTAACTGGTGATGTCATTAACACTATAGATTTTAGAAGACAGTAACTTTGGTCTGTGTAGGTTTTGAGGCAATTGGAAATAACAGTCTAGCTCTAAGGTAAGTTTGGGACTAGAGTTAAAGAGTCAACCGTGTCTGCATCAGTTCTCAGTTGAGGCTGAGAATCACCTGGCAGTATTTCAGAACATTTCTAGTGCGTAACCCCACTCTAGACCAATTAAATCAGAATCTCTAGGGGCACCTGGGTGGCTCAGTCAGTTAAGCATCTGACCCTTGGTTTCGGCTCAGGTCATGATCTCATGGTTTGTGAGTTCAAGCCCCGCATCAGGCTCTGTGCTGACAGTGCAGAGCCTGCTTGGGATTCTCTCTCTCCCTCTCTCTCTGCCCCCCCCCCCCCCCCGCTCGCTTTCTCTGTCTCTCAAAATAAACAAAAATTTAAAAAAAAAAAATCTCTGAGGAATGGTGCCCAGGAATCAGTACTTTTTAAAAAACCTTCTAGAGGATGACTCTACTGTGCATTGGGGCTCACTGGTAAAGGTTAAGGAAGTCATGAAGAACCAGAAAGACAGAGGTTTTCAGTCAGAATCTGGAGGGATGCCAACATTTAAGAGTAAATTGAGGAAGAAAGGCAGCAAGGATATGGAGTCTTTTGGTCTTTGGTGCCCTACTTCTCTATTGTAAGATTCTAGTGTTGGATCCACATGATTTTTGGGCATAACTATGTTTCCAGTAGAACCTGAATTATCTGCTTCTCCGGTTTCTGGGAATTTGCAGCAATTCCCTTGCCTCACATTTCCCTATCACTAACAAACTGATCTATACAAATAAGATTTTCTAGTAGCCTATAAATCATTCTTTTTTTTTTTATTTTTTTTAATGTTTATTTATTTTTGAGAGAGGGGGCGACAAAGTGTGAACAGGGGAGGAGCAGAGAAAGGGAGACACAGAATCCGAAGCAGTCTCTGAGCTGTCAGCACAGAGCCTGATGTGGGGCTCAAACTCACAAACTGTGAGATCATGACCTGAGCCAAAGTCGGACGCTCAACCAACAGGCACCCAGGCGCCCTAAATCATTCTTAATATGAAACAACAGGAGCCTGGGAGAGGATCCCATAGGACACTGGTTCCCAAGTCTATTCACATTTGTAATTTACCCAAAGCTCACATCTTTTCAAGTTCATGTTCAATGTATTATTGTTATCTTGGGCTTTGTGGTATAACATAGCAGCAAAATAGGGTTTCCTGCTGGGCAGAAGTAGCTGGTGGTTTCTCTTATTTTGATTTCCTTTTTCCTCTATCCCCCTTCTTCCACTTAACCTCCTTATCTCCAACTGTGTTTGTGACTGACTTTTTACCTGTAGTAAAAGGCCAGGGTGAGCAGGGAGGGGGCCATGTAAACAGTGCCAGGAATGGAGGGCAGCAGCAGATGCCTCCAGACCTCCTGAGGACCAACTGGGGATGGGTTGAGAGGGAGCAACAAATTACAGATTGGAGCCACAGCTCTCAGGATCCTGGGGATGGGTAGCTTATAGAAGCCTGATGTCTTTGTGGGAGAACAAAGAGGTGAGTTTGAGTTAGATATGTTTTAAATCCAACAAGAGGAGCTGCATTGCAAGGAATTGGGTGGGTGGGCAGGAGAAAACAGATGGAGCTCAATTTATGGACCCTTAACGATTAATAAAACATAGTTTCTGCCTTCAGAGGCTGTCAGTCTAATGAGGGAGATGTCTGTATAAATAATAAAACGGCAGAATGAAATAACTGCTAAATAGGTATACAATAAAATAAATGATATTCTCTAAAAAGATGAGAAACCTTTTTGGAGAGGTGGCATGTAGGTTTGGCATGAAAAAGATGAGGGAAAATTTCACTCAGAAGGTTGGCAACTGGGGGTGCCTGGGTGGCTCAGTTAAGCATCTGACTTGGGCTCAGGTCATGATCTCACAGTCTGTGGGTTCAAGCCCCGCGTCGGACTCTGTGCCGACAGCTTGGCGCCTGGAGCCTGTTTCACATTCTGTGTCTGTCTCTCTCTCTGCCCCTCCCCTACTCGTGCTCACTTGTTCTCTTTCTCTCTATCAAAAATAAACATTGAAAGAAAGATTTAAGAAGGTTGGCAACTGGAAGTAGCGGTGGCATTCTAGGCTGAGAAAGCAGCTTGAGTAAAGACTTGGTATCAGCGTGTTCAGGGAGTAGTCTGTAAAGTAGTGTGGTTAGAGCGTGTGTATGTGGAAAATGATGGGTGAAGCTGTTATTTAATGTTCCCATTTGTATCATTAGTGTATCATTGAGCCTCTTCTTTCCCCAAGTAGGCCCAGGGATATCTCAGGCCTCCAGACTTCAGCTGTATCAATCAGTTAATGCGATGGGATGGCTTTTGCAACTAAGGAACATGTAGGAATCACCCCCTGGTGATTTATTTTTTCCTACTACAAATGACTTATTCCATCTGAAGATTCTGAAATGATCCCTTGGTTGAAAATCACTGCCATAGAGAGCCACTCTTTTTTTTTTTTTTTTTTTTGTTAATTTATTTTGAAAGAGAGAATGTGAGCGAGGAAGGGTCAGACAAGGAGAAAGAGAGAATCCCAAGCAAGGCTCTGCACTGTTAGCCCGCAGCAGGGTTTATTTTTTTTTTTAATTTTTTTTAACCTTTATTTATTTTTGAGACAGAGACAGAGCATGAATGGGAGAGGGACAGAGAGAGAGGGAGACACAGAATCGGAAGCAGGCTCCAGGCTCTGAGCCATCAGCCCAGAGCCCGACGCGGGGCTCGAACTCACGGACCGCGAGATCGTGACCTGAGCCGAAGTCGGACGCTTAACCGACTGAGCCACCCAGGCGCCCCGACGCAGCAGGGTTTAAACTCACAAACCGTGAGGTCATGACCTGACCCGAAACCAGGAGTCTGATGCTTAACTCACTGAGCTACCCAGGCAGTGTTCTTACAGGACTCTGTCACATCCCTTAGGTGTGGTGTGGTAGAAAAAAGATTGAAAACATAACCTTGACCATAAACTTCCCAAGAGCAAGGACTATGTAATTACTTTTTTATATCCCACAAATTCCTGTTTGGGGCCTCTGTAAGTAGACAGTTAATGCTATATAACCACCATTTCACATAATTTTTATAGACACCAGTTGTTTGGCCAGTTGGCTTCTGGCCATCTGTGAAATTCAGAAAGAATGAGCCCAAGTTTCTAACTTTACTGCCTGCCCTTACACAGAATTCTCACCATGGATGGGCTCATTGAGGACATTAAGCGACGGCGGTACTATGAAAAGCCTTGTCGCCGACGACAGAGGGAAAGCTATGAAACCTGCCGGCGGATCTACAACATGGAAATGGCTCGCAAGATCAATTTCTTGATGCGAAAGAATCGGGCAGACCCATGGCAAGGCTGCTGAGGCCTGTGGATTGTAGGCCCAGTATGAAAATCCCTCTCCAGCTGTCTCCTTCCTATCTCAAACCTCATTTTTTCTCCCCTTTTTTATATAATAATAAACTCAATCACATATATGCAAGAAGGCCTGCATATATAGAAGTAATCCCATAGTTACCAATGGACCCTCTCTTTTATTAAGTGAAAGAGAAACTGAGTCAAAAAGTAGTCTAGGAATAGAATGGTTATTACCAAGGGCTAGTGGGGAGTGGGGAATTACTGTTTAATGGGTACAGAGTTTCAGATGGGGATGGTGAAAAAGTTCCAGAGACAGATGGTGGTGATACACAACAATGTGAATATACTTAATGCACTTAAATGGTTAAAATGGCAAATTTTGTGTATGTTTAGCTATAGTATTTAAGTCTAGGAGAGGTGAGAAGCTTTTCTAAAATATAGCAGAATAGATCTATGATTTTTTTACCCGATTCTTATGAAATCCAAATCAAGACCTTATTATTGGAAAAGCACCTGTTACTCTTTACTGAACTGTCCCTCCCCACCAACTGTTAGATAGAGGAAACATGTATGTATTTGGAATAAATTTTGCTACTGAAATACCCATCAACCAGACTAGAATGCCAGAATCCTTGCCCAGAGGAATCCTTAAGATAAATCTAACACTCCTGTTTCTGTCTTTCCCTTAGTTTTTCTAAAGGAGGATAGTGGAGAAGAATTAAAGCAGTAGGTGAATGGTAGAAAAGAGGGAATGGGAGAGTATTAAGAGATTAAGGGCATAGAGCCAGAAATACCTACAGCAGTGATAATCAAAGTGTGGTCTTTGGATCAGCAGTATCAACATCACCCAAAAAATTATTTGAAATGCAAATTCTGAGACCTACTTTAGACTTTATGAATTGGAAATTAGGGTTAGAGCCCAGTAATCTAGTTTAACAAGCCCTACAGGTAATTCTGATGCCTGCTCAAGTTGTAGAACCACTACCCCATACTACTCAAAGTAATTTCCAGGCAGAGATCCCCACCATCACTGCTACTTGTCAACACGCATTCTTGAGTATGTGATCACTGTAGGAAGACTAGCTGCTCTGCTTGTTTCCTTTGGCCTTGGCCCCCTGACAGCCACGCTGCTAGTAAAGAGTTGGTGCCAATCCCTGTAGGAGAAATGAAGTGAGTAGGTGGAGCGACAAGCCCACTTCTCACCCAGGCTCCAGCCCTCAGTCTGGGGTTTAAAAAGGAAGTAAACTAAGTCCCTAGCTTCTCCAGATTACTAGTGTTCAAACATTGCCCCCTTGTGGTAAAGCAGCATGAAATCACATTTCTCTAGTCTTAATTTTAGTCTTTTCTCCCTTTCACAATTACCGTATTTCTTGATTAGGCAGGCCTGCAAGAAGACGTGCTGGAACCAATGTTCCTTGTCTTGCAAGGCTTGATCGTCTTCCCCTCATCAGGCCATGGTGAATAAAGCATAGAAGTAGCTTAGAGAAGATCTGGTCCTTGCCCTCCAGTAACTTGTGGTTGGAGAAATTCTTTATAGACTGTGTTCAGTTTTGTTATTTTTGTACAACTTCATTTTCAAGTTATACATTGGTACTTCTGAATCCCTTTTCAGTCCCTGAATTTGGTCTTTAATATATGACTTTTGCGTGATTTTGAGCCATGGCATTGTTTCACCTCCTGCCAATTGCTGTTGCTAAAGATTAAAGGCCTGACCTTGGCCAAAATGGAAGGGTATGTTTGTGACAGTAGAGCCAGGCCTGTTACTTGGCAGTGTTCCTCTGAGACTACAGTTGCTTCTGAGCTCCCTCCAAAATATCAAGGGGCGGCTAAGATCTGGAATTTCCTTCATCTCTGAAATTATCCTCTGCTTGTTCTAGTCATTCATCCTGACCATTGTCCGTGTCCCCCAGAGCAGTGAACAGGGAGGTTTTAGCAGATAGCCCCTTTGAAAGGCCTCATGGAAAAGGGGTAACTGGCTGGCTGCCTGAATTCCAGTCGGCTTGTGCTGTTGTGGCAGGGAGAAAGATGTCCTCTCTGTTCTGAGAAGCTACAAGATACCTCATGGTCATACAATAAGTAGAAAATTCCTTAATCATTTGTCCCTGGTGGGTTTAGGAAGGGTGGTTTGCGGTTTACCCAGTTACATAGTGATAGATACAACACCTACTATCGTGATCTTCAGCATCTGTGACATTTCCTAGATGTCCACAGGATTTGCTCTGGCAGGTTGATTCTAATCATACATAATTTAAGAATCATAAAATGTTTAGTGCTCTGGAAACAGGTACCCATTTAAAACTGGGACTCTGTTGTGTAACTCTAACATTGTACTTTAATGCTTTTAGAAGTGCACTAAGTATGAAGTGAGAGTTTCCCTATCTGTTGGCTGCAAACATTGAGGAATAGTAACTCACTGAATATTGACAAGGTAAAGTAATAATGGAGTGATGTGTTCAATGTAAGTAATTGAAAGGAAAATGTTGGAGCTTCCACTGTGTGCCAGTTATCTTACATAAGTAGTTTTTTACTTAGATCTGGATTTGATCATGACCTTGGCAAGTTATTTAACATAAAATCTAGTTTTCCCTGTAAAATGAGAATAATTGAATATACAGGTTTTTGGTGAGAATTTAATGAGATCATTAATTTTAAGTACTCAGCATGGTATCTGGCACATAGTAAACGTTACCAGTAATCCCTCAGTTGTGCCAGACAGAAGCCTGATCATTGATTCCTCCTCCACACTCAACCATTGCTACATCTACTTAATCCCTGTTTTGAGGACTAAGTGCCACAACCCTAGTCCCAGCTACTGTCATAACTCTTCTGAATTACAACAGTCATTTAACCATTTTGCATCAGTGTCACCTGGCCTTCAGTCCCTCCACCCTTAGGTCAGAATGATTCTTCAAAAATGCAGCCTTGATCATTTCACTTTCCTGCTTAAGTAGGTAATTGGTTCCCACTGTTTTCAAGATAAAATCCAAACTACTAGCATGGCATTTAAGGCCCTTCGTGACTGAGTCATGCTTTTCAGATTAGGCACTTGATGCCCTCAAATGCACTTCTGGGATGTCCTGTTTTCTCCCTCTGCCTATATAGCAGCTCTCAGTTCTCCGAGATAACTAACCTGATCTCTTTACCAACTTTTCTTCTCCTGAATTTATCTTTATAAGCTTACTATTGTAATAGTTTATTTCTATAATTTGTTGTGATTTATCGCTTATTTGCCTTTCTCCCTCCATTATATTTTCAGTTACCTGGGGGTAACTTTGTTGTTGTTTTTGAATCAGTATATTCCCAGTGCCCCAGTATAATGCCCAGCATTGAAATGCTCAGTAAATACATTTTTTAAGATTTTTTTTGAAAGAGAGCACGCGAGGGGCAGAAGGAGAGAGAGAGTGCAGAGTGTGGAGCCTAGAGTGGGGCTCGAGCTCACAAACTGTGAGATCATGATCTGATCTGAAGTTGGACGCTTAACTGACTGAGCCACCCAGGCGCCCCTTAAGATTTCAAGCCACACCCAGGGTGAGGCATGAACTTACAAGCCCAAGATCAAGAGTCGCAGGCTCTACCAACTGAGCCAGGCAGGCACTCCAGCATTCCAAATTCTTTATATCCTCACCAGCACTTGTTATTTTCTGTTTTGTTTTTTAAATTTTTTTGCTAGTAGTCCTTCTAATGGGTCTGAGGTGATACCTCATTATGGATTTTTTTTTTTTTTTTTACTTGTGGGTTTGGATTTGCTTTTCTGTGATGACTAATGATGTTGAACATCTTTTCATGTGTTTATTGGCCATTTGTAGATCTTCTTTGCAGAAATGTGTATTCAAGTCCTTTACCCATTTTTGAATCTGTTTGCTTTTTGTAGTTGTTGAGTTAAAGAGTTCTTCATATATACTCTGGATATTAATCACTTACCAGATATATGACTCCTAAGTGTTTTCTCCCATTCTGTGGGTTGTCTTTCTGCTCTCTTGATAGTGTCCTTTGATGCACAAAAGTTTTACATTTTGATGAAGTCCAATTTATCTATTTTTTGTTGTGGCATGTGTTTTTGATATCATAGCCAAGAAATCATTGCCAAATTCAATGTCTTGAAGATTTTCCCCAATGTTTTCTTCTAAGAGTTTTATAGTTTCTGTCTGTAACTTTAGATCTTTGATCCATTTTGTGTTGGTTTTTTAATATGTGAAGAAGGGGCCCAACTTTATTCTGTGCATATGGATACCCACTTTTTTCTGTACCATTTATTGAACAGACTGCCCTTTCCCCATTGAATAGTCTTGGCACCCTTGTTAAAAATCCACGAGTCCATATATGTGAGGTTTTTTCTCGACTGTCTATTCTGTCTGTGGGTCTATATGGCTGTCCTTATGTGTCCTTATGCCGGTACCACAATAATTGTTTTATACATTATATTTAATCCTCACAATATTCTTTTTACATAGAGATTCCTATTCTCAATCACCTGAAGGAATCACACCTAGTACCTGGGAGACTAAGGATTTGAACCCATCTAATTCCAAACATTAGAAATAAAATCAGTTCCTAGAAAAATATTTCCCTCTGGGGAATTGAACCCAGACTGTTAAAAGCACTCAAACAGAATAAACTTACAACTCTGCAGAGTTGGAATCATTAACCTATTCATATTGCTATATGAATATTCTGTGAGACATTGGTATTAGGTGCTGTAGATACGATGAGGAAAGAAATGGACCCACAACTATATGGTCAACTAATCTTCAACAAAGCAAGAATGAATATCCAGTGGAAAGAAGACAGTCTCTTCAACAAACGGTGGTTGGGAAAACTGGACAGCAACATTCAGAAGAATGAAACTGGACCACTTTTTTACACCATACACAAAAATAAACTCAAAATGGATGAAAGAGCTAAATGTGAGACAGGAAACCACCAGAATCCCAAAGGAGAACACAGGCAACAACCTCTTTGACCTTGGTCACACCAACTTCTTACTAGAAACATCTCTGGAGGCAAGGGAAACAAAAGTAAAAATGAACTATTGGGACTTCATCAAGATAAAACACTTCTGCACAGCAAACGAAACAACAAAACTAAAAGGCAACCTATAGAATGGGAGAAGATATTTACAAATGACACATAATGACAAAGGGTTAGTATCTAAAATCTACAAAGAATTTATCAAACTTAACACCCAAAGAACAATCCAGTGAAGAAATGAGCAGAAGACATGAATAGACATTTTTCCAAAGAAGACATACAGATAGCTAACAGGCACATGAAAAGATGCTCAACATCATTCATCACCAGGGAACTACAAAACCACGATGAGATACCACCTCACCCATCAGAATGGCTAAAATTAACACAGAACACAACAGATGTTGGTGAGATGCAGGGAAAAGGGAACCCTCTTACACTATTGGGAATGCAAACTGGTACAGCCAGCCACTCTGGAAAACAGTATGGAGACTCCTCAAAAAGTTGAAAATAGAACTGCCTTATGATCCAGCAATTGTGCTACTCGGTATTTACCCAAAATACAGATTCAAAGGTGTATATGCATGTCGATGTTTACAGCAGCATTATCAACAATAGCCAAACTATAGAAAGAGCCCAAATGTCCATTGACTGATGATAAAGAAGATGTGGTATATACAATGGAATATTACTCAGCCATCAAAAAGAATGCAAACTTGTCATTTGCAACAATGTGGATGGAGCTAGAGTGTACTATGCTAAGCAAAGTAAGTCCATCAGAGAAAGACAAACATAATATGATTTCACTCATGTGGGACTTAAGAAACAAAATGGATGAACATATGGGAAAGGAAAAAAGAGGGAAGTAAACCACAAGAGACTCTTAATGATAGAGAACAAACAGGGTTGATAAAAGGAGGTGGGTGGGGTATGGGTTAAATGGGTGATGGGTATTAAGGAGGGCACTTGCTATGATGAGCACTGGGTGTTATATGTAAGTGATGAATCACTAAATTCTAAAACCAATATTAGACCATGTTAACTAGAATTTAAAAATATGAGGGGCGCCTGGGTGGCGCAGTCGGTTAAGCGTCCGACTTCAGCCAGGTCACGATCTCGCGGTCCGTGAGTTTGAGCCCCGCGTCAGGCTCTGGGCTGATGGCTCAGAGCCTGGAGCCTGTTTCCGATTCTGTGTCTCCCTCTCTCTCTGCCCCTCCCCCGTTCATGCTCTGTCTCTCTCTGTCCCAAAAATAAATAAACGTTGAAAAAAAAATTAAAAAAAAAAGAATTTAAAAATATGAAAAAAGATACAATGGGGGAAGCTGAGGCATGAATAACTTGAGCAACATGTTAGGGCTCCCTCAATTTGTTACCCAAAACTAAGCTTTATTCCATTATGTCATGCTGCACCATCAGGGAAGGTGGGTCTTAGTATATATTTCTCAAAGTTCTTTGAAGCTAGCCTTTTAATACAAAAGTCTTATGTTCCCTGGGAAATTTTAATAACCTACTTAAAGAATAACTGCATTTTCTAGTGAGCCTGTCATCTAAGAAGACATCTTGGAATTTCATTTTCTGTAGTTTGTAATCTGATATAACAGAATAGTTTATTTCCCATACATGAAACTGTGCCATAATATTGGACAGGTTTTTTTCCAAACTATACTTTGCCCACATACATGCTTTTCAGAAGCTGTGGTTTAATGGTAAGGTTTAGAGCCTCATTTTGAAGAAAGGGAAAAATACAGGCTTACTGATAGAATGAGAAAATGAGTCCTGTCAGGTCTTACTCATTTATCATTTATTGAGCCTTTATTTGGTACTATCCTAGGTCCTGGAGATAAAAAAACAATGTGACACACAAAGCCTTAAGGCTTTTCCATTCTCTAGGTGAAAAACAGACCAGCGGGTTCTGAGGCCTGCAAGATCCACTGCTGAAAAATACTCATTCTCTAGCTCAACAGATATTTAATTGTGCCAGGTGCTATTGTGGGCATTTATGATATATATCAATGACAATGATTCCTCTCTAAGTGTTTATTTATTTTGAGAGAGACAGAACATGAGCAGAGGAGGGGCAGAGAGGGAAAGAATCCCAAGCACTTAGGCCGATGTGGGGCTTGATCCCACAACCCTGGGATCATGACCTAAGCTGAAATTAAGAATCAACACTCAACTGGCTGGGCCAGCCTGGTGCCCCTATTTTATTGTATTGTATTGTATTTTAAATTTTAAGATTTTATTTTAAGATTTTATTTTCAGTTTACTTATTTTGAGAAAAAGAGCACACATGTGAGTGGGGTAGGGGTAGAGCGGGGTGTGGGGAGAGAATCCCAAGCATGGAGCCTGATGTGGGGCTTGATCCCATGACCCTGGGATCATGACCTAAGCTGAAATCGAAAGTCAGATACTTAATGGACTGAACCACCCAGGTGCCTCAAGGATTCTTGTCTTTAAGTTTGTATTTTAGCAGAGGGAGTCAGATGATAAGCTATAAACATAAGTGAACTAGTAGAAGTACTGTGGAAAAAGATGAAGATCCGGGAAATCAAGAGTGCCCAACGGGCTTCAGAATTGAATAGGGTGGTCAGGAAGGTTTGCTGAGGTCATATTTGAATAAAAATCTGAAGGGGATGCAGGGAACAAATCCTATATCTGGATTAAGAACAACCCACGCAGAAAGTATCAAGTCCAGAGGCCTTGAGGTGAAATTATCTTTGGTATGTTCAAGAAACAAAAGGGGTTAGGATTCTGGAGTTGAATGAGTGAGGTAAAGAGATCACAGAGGTTATGGAGTGGGGCAGATTTTGTAAGGCATTTTACTCTGATATGGAAAGCCAAGGGATGGTTTTTAACCAAGAGAATAATAATAACCTTTCTGATGATCACTAGAGTACCTGCCACTCTAGTACTAGATAGTTTGCTGCTTATTCCTACGTGATGAGACCAAAGGGGGACAGAGTGGAAGCAAGAGAGAAAGCAGGAAGCTACTAAAATAATCCAAGCATAGGGACACCTGGGTGGCTCAGTCGGTTAAGCGTCTGACTCTTGATTTTGGCTCTGGTCATGGTCTCGGGTTGGTGCGTTTGAGCCCCGCTTTGGGCTCTCTGCTGTCAACACAGATCCCGCTTCAGATCCTCTGTCCCCCTCTCTCCCCCTGCTCACACTCTTTCAAAAAAATGAAATAAACATTAAAAAATAATAATCCAAGCATAAAATTGAGAGTAGTGGAAGCTGTGAGAAGCAAGTGGATTCTATAGGACCAATACAACAGGAGACCAGGACCATTCCAAGATCATTGGCTTGCATAACTATGAATACAGTTGCCATTAACTGAGGATGAAGATTGGGAGCTGTTTTGGGGGAGGGAGGATAGCAGTTAGAATCAGAAGCTTAGTTTTCATTACTTGAGATGTCTTTTACACATTTATGAGGCAACTGGCTAATTATTATATATAATGAAGCTTTATTGAACTCTGAGAAGCACTTACCCTCCGTCATTCTTGCGGTCCTCACAGCAGCCCCACGAAGTGGATTTTTTTTTTTACAGGTAAGGAAACAGACTTAAGTAACTTGTCTAATGTCACAGCTAATGAGTGAGAGAGCTAGAATACAAATCTAGACAGTCTGGCTTTAAAGCCCATGTTCTTCATCATTAAGGGATATCCATTCTCAGATAATGCCTGGCACATAGTAGTAGGCACTCAAATATTTACTATGTCAGTAAATGAATGAGACAGTAAAAGGAACAAATGCGGAGCTGCTATCTTCAGAGTCCTCCTATGTTCTCATTTTTCTTGGTAGTCTCTGGCATCACGCTTAAGTAAGGGAGAAAGGTTAAAGAGGGGTGGATAATGCTAGCGACCACGACTCTCAGGTTTACTTACTACCAGAGAGGCCGCGTTTAGCCCGAACGCAAAAGTCCCGCTTTTAGCGCACTTAGTCTTCACACTAGGAGTACTGCAAGCAGCCCAATTTCTGCTTCAGGCAACATTAACTTCGCAGGAATCTAGTTACCGCATTTCGCTGGGGAAACCTAAGTAGGTACCAACTTGTACAGGCAAACTTCACAGCTCGGGCACGCATGCGCGCCGCCGCCGAGCAGATGATTACTACGGCTGCGCGAACCGGTGGCCCCGCCCTTCCCCGTCACATGTCGCGGGGCCGCGGCGTGGCGGCGGCCGTGGCGGTAGCGACGGCAGGCCGTAGGGCGGTCGGACAGTTTCCGGTTCCGGTGTAACGTTCGGGCTCCGTCTCAGGGGCTGAAGTTTGTGAGGTGAGTAGTGACCCCGGGCCCGGGGTGGATATGCTGTGTTCCGAGCGGTGAGGACCAGGTTTCAGTCCAAGGGCAGGACCCAGGCGGGAAGGTTCAGTGGGAAGGAAGCCGAAGAAGTACAAGGTTCTGAGAGAGAATGGGTTGGAGTGAGATTGTAAAGAGGAAAAGGGCGGGGGCGGGAAGGGGAAGGGGTGGGGAGACTGGCTCTAAGATGGGAGTTTGGGGAGGACAAGGTGGGGTGGGGAGCCAGTGGGAGATAGGGAAAGAGCAGAGAAGAATAGGGGTTGCAGAGGGAAGGAAACTCAGGTTGTAGCAAAGAACACGGAGTAAGGGGATTCTTCAGAAGATTGGATTCTGCTACCTGCTCATTGAGAGATCCTTCTGCCTACCTCTTCTTCCACCCCCACCCCACCCCGCCCCGTCCCAGGCAGTTATTGTTGAACATTTGATTAGTGACAAAGCTAGTGACTGTTGGGAACTTTTATTTTTGTCCACTGGCTGTTTAGTTTGCTAGAGGATTGAGTTGAAGTTGAATACATTTGTTAGTGTAGTATTTGGGCACACGTTTCATCTGATAGAGTGATAGCTCATTTGTTGCTTTGGCTTTTCAAATTGCTTACGCTTTCTAGCCCATGATTCAATTCTAGTGGAATGTAAGCCTCGTTAAGGCGAGGATTGTCTGATACGTTCACCGTTGTAGGTATCCGCAGCACCCAGTGCACTGATTGAGACTTAGTAATTATACAATAAATACTTACTGAATGATAAAGAATGATGAAGGTATGGCAGATTGTCCTCATTTTGTAAGATGAGTAGACCGAGGCTCAGAGGAATTACTTGCCCCAAAGCTGGTAAACAGTAGAACTCTGTGACCCAAATGTTCAGTGTGAACTCTTTCTTCACTCTCTGTGGTGTCTATGCTTCTTTTGAGTAATGCATGTTTAATATACAGAGATTTATAAACTATACTCTATCATGATATAGGTGAATAGAGCTGCCACAGAATTATTCATAGAACATGTCCCTGAGACACAAAATCTTTCACTCCTAGTTTCTTGATTTTAATCTACTGGCTTCCCATGGTTATGCCAAAATTAAATATGCTGTTTAGCAACAGGTCTTATAGAGAGGGTAAACCTGCCAAGAAAGTAGAAATTAATCAGACTATCTTTTAGGAGAAAAGAGGTCTTAAAACATCCTGAAAGATTGACTACCGGAGACCCTGATTTGTAGCAGTGCTGGGAGGAAGTTAGCTTGGAAACGGAGGTCAGTGCAGTTTATTGATTTAAGCACTTATGGAGAAAATCAGGGAAATAAAATTTTCTCTATGCTCATGAGTTTTGCTGTTTAAGTAGGAGATCAAAAATGTAAAATGAATAATGTTGAAGAATTATATTAACTTGCATTAAGTAAAGATTTGTTGTAGGGTGTCCTTTATGATAGTGTTTTCTCTGCTAAGCTAAAAAGTAGAAGAATAAAGATGAAAAGGGAGAGAGAGAAAGTACATCCAAAATGAGGACCTTCTTTTCTGAGGTGAAGAATTAATCTTACAAAGTCAACTGACAGAGTAGAACATGAGAGAACGTGATCTGGGTACAGAATTCCCACAGGGATGAATATGACTGTAGAGATAAGTGACAGCATTCTTAAGGATTATAAGATTTGTTATTTTTTTAAATGTTTCATTTATTTAAAGTAGGCTCCACGCCCAATGTGCGACTTGAACTCATGCCCCTGAGATCAGGAGTCACATGCCATAACAAGTGAGCCGGCCAGGCACCCCAGGATTATGAACTTTAATATAGGATGGCTGACCTGGATAGCCCTTTCTCTCTCCCCCTCCCCACCCCCCCCACCACCATTCCTTAAAAGAAGGGAATCCTACAGGTCAAGGCTAGGTTAAGGAATGCCTACCTGGAAGCAGGAGAGATAGAAAAGCTGGCCTCTGGGGGGCACCTGGGTGGCTCAGTCGGTTGAGCGTTCAACTTCAGCTCAGGTCATGATCTCACGGTTTGTGAGTTCGAGCCCGCGTCGGGCTCTGTGCTGACAGCTCAGAGCCTGGAGCCTGCTTCTGATTCTGTGTCTCCCACTCTCTCTCTGCCCCTCCCCCACTCATGCTCTGTCTCTCTCTGTCTCAGAAATAAATAAGCATTAAAAAAAAAAGAAAGAAAAGCTGGCCTCTGGGTGGGTTTTTTCAGTCTTGTTTTCAGGTTATATGTTTGCCAATCCTTGTTATGACAGGATCAGAAAAGAAGCTAGAACTCATTTCTCAGACTAGGTTATTCCCAGGGTTGGTTTGTTTATTCCCCAGATTTCACTGATCCACTGATACCTAACTGAGTTAGAGTTGCAAATGAAATGTAGTTCTTTCTGCTTTTAAGTAATGGGTTTTAGAGAAAGTATTTAGGTCGAAATGAAGTGCAGGAACTTGCCTAAGGATTGGAAGAGAGGTGGAGAGGGCATTCCTGATACACTAAACATTGCTTGGGGTGCTCTTTTCCTACCCTCTAACTAAGTGTTCTCCTGGTTTCTTTTTAGGTGCAGGACTGAATCCCATTTGAGCTACCCTCCCTTTCCTGAAGAATGGCACTGTCTAAGAGGGAGTTGGATGAACTGAAGCCATGGATAGAGAAGACAGTGAAGAGGGTGCTGGGTTTCTCAGAACCCACAGTGGTCACAGCAGCACTGAACTGTGTGGGGAAGGGCATGGACAAGAAGAAGGCAGCTGGTATGTCCTTTTATGAATCTTTTTTTAATGTTTTTATTTTTTGAGAGAGAGAGAGTATGCAAGTGGGGGAGGAGCAGAATGAGAGGGAGACAGAGGATCCAAAGCAGGTTCCATGCTGACAGGCTGGCAGCAGCAAGCCTGATGTGGAGCTTGAACTCATGAACCTCGAGATCATGACCTGAGCCAAAGTTGGACACTCAATTGACTGAGCCACCCAGGAGCCCCTGTTTTATGAATCTTTTGACTTATAGCAGGATCCCAAACACTGCTTTGAACTTCCCCAAATTCTCTCTGCTGGGAGTGTCTAAAAAAAAATTAGGCCACATATTATTTTCTCCTGCATTATGATGGAAATAGCCTAAATGACTAATTTTGCTTTTTCCCTTTTTTTAATACTATTTGTGACATATTTTGTTTTTTATTTGTTATTTTTTAAATTGTAAGCTCTATGCCCAATGTGGGGCTTGAACTCATGATCTCAAGATCAAGATGCTGGCTCTAGCAACTGAGCCAACTGGGTACCCCATTTATGACATATTTTGAATCTCAGACTGACTTCCTTTGACCAATGTCAAGTCAGTTGAATCAACTAAGTTATATTTACTTAGGAAAGATGCTAAGGGCACCTGGGTGGCTCAGTTGGTTAAGTGGCCGACTGTTGATTTTGGCTCAGGTCATGATCTCACCGTTTGTAAGTGTAAGCCCTACTTCGGACTCTGCACTGGGTGTGGAGAGCCTGCATCAGATTCTTTCTCTCCCTCTTACCCTGCTTGTGGGGGCTCACTCGCTCTCTCTTTCTCAAAAAAAAAAAAAAAAAAAGAAAGAAAAAATATGCTAAAGTCAGATGGGTAGATTCAAGTTCAGAGTGATAACCAAGTTTATGAAAAAAGTTGAGGGAGGTAGAATTTGTTAATAGTAGTCTCTTCCAGCTTGCTCTTTGAGAAGAGTTAGGGTGATTATTCATCATTAACTTTGATGTTCAACCTGAATAGATTGCTCTGGCTTTGCTACTTCTTACTGCAAGAAATTGTAACTATATTTTTACCTCATAGGGCAAGGTCATTCAATATAAGAGGATTTATGGGAATCCTACAAAGAACTTAGGAAAACATTTCCCTCCCTCCTGGAGGTAAAATTCCAGTGTTGGTGTCTGTTATATGCCTAATATTGGACTAAGTACTGTTACTTTGTCTTTTTTTTTTTTTTTTTTTTTAAGTTTATTTATTTTGAGAGAGAGAGAGCCTGTGTGTGCTAGCAGGGGAGGGGCAGAGAGAGAGAAATGGAATCCCAAGCAGGCTCTGCACTGTCACATCAGAGCCCGATGCAGGGCTCAAACTCAAAAACCATGAGATCATGACCTGCGCAGAAATCAAGAGCCGGGCACTTAACCAACTGAGCTACCCACTCACTCCTTGTACTCTAATTTTTCAACCCTACCACCTCTTTTTTTTCCTGTCAGACCATCTGAAACCTTTTCTTGATGATTCTACTCTCCGATTTGTGGACAAACTATTTGAGGCTGTGGAGGAAGGCCGGAGCTCTAGACATTCCAAGTCTAGCAGTGACAGGAGCAGAAAACGAGAGCTAAAGGTAGGTTACAGTTAATTGTCTGATGAGCTTGGGAGTGTTTTGAATGGTAATAAATTTGCTAAGCTTACCTGACTCACACTTTGGTATTTAATATTAGAATACATAATATTCAAGAGAGATACTAAGACATTAAAGGAGAGGAGGTGAGCTTGTATTATCACCATCTTATGATGGTGAACTACGTAAGTTCATGGGTTGAAATACTTCAGGGAAACAATTGGTAGCTTTGTCCTTTTTCACATACAGTTAGGAGTTTTAGTTCTTACATTTCCCTTTGTCTCCTCCTCCCCCCCCCCCCTTACTACTACCTATAAGTTGATCACTCTAAGGTTTTATGTTTTGGTTTACTTGATACCTAATAGATGTTTCAGAATGTGACTCCACTGTTGTAAACCTCCCTGTTGTTCCTTTTAGAGGTTTTTCTACAGTGGACTTGTAGATGGGATACCGAACAAAAATTATTACTTTCTGTATGTCTTGAGAGCCTGCTGTTTGCTATATAACATATGGGTGGTCATCTGGCCCCATGAGTGGACTACTTAAAAGGACCATCATTACTGTCTTACTTCCTTCACTTTTTATTCTGTAGTTGCTGATTGGTCATGCCTTTTTTCAATAGTAGCTGCGTCAGGTGGCTGGTTTCTTTATCTCTTTTCTTTTGCTTTAAAAAAGTCTTTTCTGTGGCTCCCATCAAACCTTCCAAAGTGCATTTGATACCTTGGCTATCCTATTGCTTTTCCTGGGGCACAAAGAGTGAATAAGCAATGTCTGCTTGGTCCCTGGCCAGGCTGTAGAACCGAGAGAAATAGAGGGTCATGTGCCTTTTGTGTTTAAGTCATCGTGGGTGGTGAGAGGAATGAGAAATAGTCCTTGCCTTAAAGGAATTTGCAATTTAAGGAAGGGCACAACAGAATATAGTCACAAATTACAAAATCTAAGTAGCAGTCTCATATAAGTTTTAGAGATGACTGTAGGGTTTCAGACTGATGTTGAATTTGGTATGTTTACGTGGGAATGCTTAATCCACGATTTGCACAGATCTGTGGAGTGAAATTAATGCTATAATAGGGTATGTGGCTGTGTAAGGGCTGAGGCATGCTGTGAATGAAGTGACTACATTGGGTGGGATTAATAAAAATGGTTTCTTGAAGGAGGTATGTAGGTAGCTTTGGGATATGGGTCCCATTTTGGTCCGTTCAGGTCCCCACCCCACACAATATATTATGGGAGAGTCCTTTTTCTTGAACTGTAGGAGTTCCAGGAAGCGCTCGCCCCTGGCCGAGGATATGTCCTTGCAAAACACGAGCCCTCCTAGTGAAGAGGGGATGTCACCCAAAGCCTACCACCGGTGTGTACATTTGCTTTTTCCCGTTGTCCCTTCCAGTTGGCCACTCTTGGTCCTGTTAAATTCACCTTGCAAATTGGTCAGCGTATTTGAGTTCCCATTGTTTGATGAGAACAGAGTGTTACTGGGTAATACTGAAGAAGAAAGAGAAAACCCCTGTCCTGAAAGAGCTTAGACTCTAATTGGGAGAAAGTACTAACATTGGAAGACTTAACACTTGGCAAACAGAATATTAACAATGTAATTTTATGTAATATGAACCCAGCTCTTAAGTGCTAAGAGGATATGAAACAACAGTTTGATCAGAGTGAGATGAGATTATGAGTGAGGAAAACTTCCTGAGGCGAGTTTTAGGCAGGACTTGGAACAGGGGTGTGGAAAAAGTTGAGGGATATCATTGCAAATGTAGGCAGTAGTATTGGCAAAGACCTTGAGATGGGAACATTTATAAGGACATGGTGATGAAATTTGCTTGACTGGAGTAGGAGAACGATGAAGTTGGGTGAGATGGTCCGTTTGGTGGAGGGTCTAAAAGACTCTGGGGAAAGCTACAAAATGCTGGTAGGGACTAGGATGATTCTTCCCTTCTCCCATGGGCAGGGAGAAAACTCTTCTGTCATCTTGGGTTTCTTTAGGAAGTGTTTGGTGATGACTCTGAGATCTCCAAGGAATCATCAGGAGTAAAGAAGCGACGGATACCACGTTTTGAGGAGGTGGAAGAGGAGCCTGAAGTGATCCCTGGGCCTCCCTCAGAGAGTCCTGGCATGCTGACTAAGCTCCAGGTGAGTAATTAGGGACTGAAAGCAGTGATTCTATGAGCTGAAGAAGTGAGAGATGCAGGGGTCCAGATTCATCATGACCTTGATTTGAATTAGTATTTAGCATTGGGAAACTTTTGTTTACTGCTCTATGTTTTATCATTTCTCAGTTTAACTAGGAGTATTCCACCTGAAGGCTATTGAAATAACATTTACGAGCACCTGTTATGTGGCAAACAAGGGTGTTACATACATTATTTGCCCAGTTGTCTACCTCGTTGGGTCATTGAGAAAATTATTGAACTAATCAGAACTCAGCTTGATGACAGAGGAGAATTTCCAAATATAATGCTGACATGCTATAATCCACTAAGATAATTTCAAGTTGACTTGTTTTTAATAAGAATTATCTGCGTTTTTAAAATGGACTTTCTTTTTTTTTTGTTAATTAAAAAATTGTTTTTTAATGTTTTATTTATTTTTGAGAGAGTCAGAGTATGAGCAGGGAAGGGGCAGAGAGAGAGAGAGAGACGCCAAATCCAAAACAGGCTCCAGGCTCTGAGCTGTCAGTACAAAGCCTGACGCAGGGCTCGGACCCACGAAAATGACCTGAAGTCGGTCGCTTAACTGACAGAGAGAGGGAGTGAGGGAGAGAGAGGGGGGAGACATAGGATCTGAAGCAGGCTCTAGACTCTGAGCCAAAGTCAGCTGCTTAACCACCTGAGCCACCCAGGTGCCCCTAAAATGGGCTTTCTTAAAACAATTTTGGTACTACATATATAATAAATATTTCTTGTGCTGTTTAAAGTCTCTTGGAAGAAGAACAGAATATATACATATATGTGTGTGGGTGGGTGGATGAATTTGCTTATATATATTTATATATGATATTTCTGCAGGGAAAGATACTGGTGCTTTATAGAGAGTAGGAGTAGAAGATTTCACAGTATACTCTTTTGTACTGTTTTGCATTTTGAACTATGTAAATATATCACTTACACAAAAAAGATGTCAAAAATAAACTTTAGGGCACCTGGGTGGCTCAGTCAGTTGAGCATCCAACTCTTAATTTCGGCTCCTGGGGTTGTGGGATCAAGACCTGTGTCCGGCTCAGCACTGAGCATGGAGCCTGCTTGGAATTCTCTCTCTCTCCCTTTGCCCTGCCCCTGGCTCTAAAATAAAAAGGAAAAGGAAAAATTAGGGACACCTAGGTGGTCAGTTGTTCAAGCATGTGACTCTTGATTTCTGCTCAGGTTGTGAAATCAAGCCCCATGTCAGGCTCTGCGCTGATACTAAGGAATCTACTTGGGATTCTCTCTCTCCCTGTCTGCCCCACCCTCTCTCCCTATCCCTCTGTTTCTCTCAAAGTAAATAAACATTAAAAATTTTTTTTGTGTGTGATTAATTTAAAAATATATCTTGAAACACCTTGACAGCAAGGTTTCTTTTGGAAAATTCAAGAATTATTTGATTGTATTCTCAAAGGTTATTATTCTCATATTCTTTAGGACAGAAGAAGTATTTTACACGGGATAGGAAACAGATCTTTGCATTGTTGTCTCCAGTTACCCAAAGCAGGAATTCATCAAAAGTATGATAATTTGGGGCTCCTGGCTGGCTCAAGTCAGAAGAGCATGTGACTCTTGATCTCTGGGTCGTGAGTTCAAACTCCACCATGGGTGTAGAGATTCCAAAATTAAATAGATAAACTTAAAAGTATAATTTGTGTGGACTCTGCCAAGAGTTTTGTTTAAATGCTCATAATAGCCCTGTAAGGTAGGTCTGTTGTTACCTTTTTTTAGGCACTTGGAGTTCAGGCACTTGGAGAGATTAAATACCATGTCCAGTGTCACATAAGCATTAAGTGGCAGAGTTAAGATTCAAGCTCAGGTTTCTATTAACCTGAGTCCTTTTTTTTTTTTCTTAACGTTTTATTTATTTTTGAGACAGGGAGAGACAGAGCATGAACAGGGGAAGGTCAGAGAGAGGGAGACACAGAATCTGAAACAGGCTCCGGGCTCTGAGCTGTCAGCGCAGAGTCCGATGTGGGGCTCGAACTCATGGACCGCGAGATCATGACCTGAGCCGAAGTCGGCTGCTCAACCTACTGAGCCACCCAGGTGCCCCTGTTAACCTGAGTCTTAATCATCAAGCTATGTTACTACCTACCATGCCACTCCTGCTTGAGGAAGATGGGTTGAAATGTTTCAGTGCTCAGCTATGTAGGCTTTTCTTTACTGAATTTTGTAGCCTGTGGTACAGGCAGAATATGGTGGGTTCATTCAAAAAATTTTTAGTTCTCTAGACCTGAAAAGCCCTTTGTGTTTAGGAACCTGTATAGGAGAAATAAAAAAGAGATATTAACAGTTTTTTAATCCCCCCCCCCCCCCCCCCCCCGAGAGCAGATCAAACAGATGATGGAGGCAGCAACACGGCAAATTGAGGAGAGGAAAAAACAGCTGAGCTTCATTAGCCCCCCTACACCTCAGGTATTGTGCTCAGATTACTCTGAAATGAAGACTCTTTAGCAAAGAATTTCTTGCCATCCACTCTCATTTTCTTGCTATCCACTCATTTGAGTTTGGAAGGTCACTGCATGTTCCATGCCACCATCTACCAGTCTACATGTGTGACCTGTCCGCCTGTCTAATTCTTCTGATTCTGATTTCTTTTTTCTCCTCTCTCACAGCCAAAGACTCCTTCTTCTTCCCAGCCAGAGCGACTTCCAATTGGCAACACTATTCAGCCCTCCCAGGCTGCCACTTTCATGAATGATGCCATTGAGAAGGCGAGGAAAGCAGCTGAACTACAAGCCCGCATCCAAGCCCAGCTGGCACTGAAGCCAGGGCTCATTGGCAACGCCAACATGGTGGGCCTGGCCAATCTCCATGCCATGGGCATTGCTCCCCCGTGAGTATCTGTTTCGTGGAACCCCTTAGTATTTCTGAAGCTGGAGAAGCAATAAATACCTTTCAATGTTACTGATCCTTTTCTCCCAAGGAACCTAACTCATTTCTTACAGTTTCATATTTCTTACGTGTGCTTAATAAATACCAATTGAATTCTCTTAGCTTGCTCGTGGCAGAATTTATTAGCTTCTTTTTATAATTGGTAGAACTGAGGTTAAGATTCTTTATCTGTTGTTGAGCTAGGAATAGAACCGGTCTCCTGGTTCCTAACTCAGAACTATATCCATTAGACCTCAGTGAATGATACCAGATCTGAGAGTTCTCTACAACTGGATAAAGATGATAGACTTTATTTTTAGCGCCTACAATTGGTTTGGCATACTATGTCTGATTCAGAAATTCCGGAGTGAAGATAGGCTTGCAAATTCTTATCAATGTAATATATAAATTCATTTCATCCGATTTTACTCTGTACTCACATACTCTGTTTGATGTTTTCAGTCATGGTGTTACTCTTCACAGATGGGTTTATGTTCCCTAGAGTTGTGTGTAACCTAGTTCTCTTTGTTTGGTTTGATTTGTTTCATTTTCTGTTTGTTTCTTGTTTGCCTTATTTATTGTCCCATGTGGCATTTATTTCTTTGTGGGCTGTTTCTCAGGAAGGTGGAGTTAAAAGATCAAACTAAACCTACACCACTGATTCTCGACGAGCAAGGTCGCACTGTAGATGCAACAGGCAAAGAGATTGAGCTGACACATCGCATGCCCACTCTGAAGGCCAATATTCGTGCTGTGAAAAGGGAACAGTTCAAACAACAGCTAAAAGAAAAGCCATCAGAAGACATGGAGTCTAATACTTTTTTTGACCCTCGAGTCTCAATTGCCCCTTCCCAGCGCCAGAGACGCACTTTTAAATTCCATGACAAGGGCAAATTTGAGAAGATTGCCCAACGATTACGGACAAAGGTATCTGGTTTAGAATATAACCTAGAACTTCAGGGGTGCCTGGGTGGCTCAGTCGGTTAAGCATCTGACCCTTGGTTTCAGCTCAGGTCATGATCCCGCGGCTTTGTGGGTTCAAGCACCGCTTTGGGCTCTGCACTGCCAGCGCAGAGCCTGCTTGGAATGCTCTTTCTCTCCCTCTTTCTCTCCGCCCCTCCCCCACTCACACGGTGTCTGTCTCTCTCAAAATAAGTAAATAAACTTTAAAAACAAAATCTTAAAAAAAAAGAGTATAACCTAGAACTTCAAAGAAGGTAGGAAGGTGACAAAGGAAATTTAATACAGTCCTAAAATACTGCCAACTCAATTCTCAAAGTTTTAGGCAATTAGATACACAAGTAATAAAGCAATGACTAATTTCTTTTTGATTTATTTATTTTGAGAGAGACAGCGCAAGCAGGGGAGGGGGAGAGAGAATCCCAAGCAACCTCAGCAGGGTCAGCACAGAGCCGGATGTGGGCCTCAAAGTCACAAAACTGTGGGATCATGACCTGAGCTGAAATCAAGAGTCAGTCTCTTAACCAGCTGAGCCACCCAGGGTGCCCCTCAATGACTAATTTTTAAACTACTTTATTCCTGGGATACTTGAATTTTAGCTGATTTGTCTTAATTCCATTCTACTTAAGTGGAAATAAAATTGACTTTGAAAATTCACATACAGACAATGGAGGGAAACAATTCAGAACCCTCTGCGTGATTGAGGAAAGCTAGCCTGGTATATAACATTTACTGCAGATAATCCATACACCTTGAGAGTTGAATTGACTCTATATCCGGTGAGTTTTGCTTCTTGTTTTCATTCTCAGAATGGAGTTTTCATAGAATTCCATTTCTGTGTATTTGCCGCAGGCACACACTGTGGGGTGAAGGATGGTGATAAGGGTAGTTGTATGTAAATCAACTAAGTAAAGGATAAAGTAGAATGCCTCTTTTCTTCTAAGTTTTGAGAAGTTATGAATTCTTTGCATTAGGCATAAAGAGTGCAACAAGGGAGTACTTTAAAATTTGGGATTCTACTATTTCCCTGTTTTTTGTGACTCCAATTTATCTTCCCCTCTTTGTTTATCTTGTCTTTAGGCTCAACTGGAGAAGCTGCAGGCAGAGATCTCACAGGCAGCTCGAAAAACAGGCATCCATACTTCCACTAGGCTGGCCCTCATTGCTCCTAAAAAAGAACTAAAGGAAGGAGATATCCCTGAAATTGAGTGGTGGGACTCTTACATCATCCCCAATGGTTTTGACCTGTGAGTTTGTTAGTGAATACCTTTTAATAAGGCTAGAGTTTTATTGGGAGAGATAATACTCATGCATTAAGTAAAATCATGAAATCCTAGTGAAATAGGTAGCCATATACAGGCTCTTATATTTGTAAATATGTTGAATAAGTTATTTTTAGTTTTTAAGGTTAACATGGGAAGGAAAAGGCACAAATGATCTAAAAGAGAAAGGATGTAAGTTTATATTTGCTTTCGTTATACGTGGTTATTATTTTTTTTGCTACCTATAATAGGCTTTTACATTTCTTAAAGATCCAGTCCTACAATAGAGAGGAAGGAGTCTTAATTGATGAGGGAAAGAATGAAATCATTTGAGAAACACTTGGAGAGCTTTAATTATATCCGTTCTATAATTCTGATCCATGGCTTTAGGAAACTGTATCTCAGTCTTTCCCCTTAACCCTTCCTTTGTCAACCACTGTCCCAGGGAGTTATTGTTATTAGTGAAAGAATGTGGCATCCATCCATCAGGGATATTAGGGTAGAAAAAGGTTGAGAGTGACTGATGTGGATTGTATGTCCAACCTTAGTGGACCCAGTTTTCTCATCTTGAAAATTATGTGTAATACAATTACATGTTGTGGATATGCACACTAAAAGGTGCTAGAATGTTATGGAGAGTGCATTTTTTCATTGTGTTTCTGAGACTCCTTCTCTCTTAGAATTGTCTCTACCCACATACCCTGTTTTCCCTTCTTCCTCCAATTTTAGTACAGAGGAAAATCCCAAGAGAGAAGATTATTTTGGAATCACAAATCTTGTTGAACATCCAGCCCAACTCAACCCTCCAGGTAATGTCTAGATTACTCGATCATACTCTAGATACTCTAGATACTCTAGAGAAGTATTATCCAATAGAACTTCATGTGACAACGGACAGCACATGTTCTCCGTGCTGTCCATGCAGTAGCCACTATCCACTTGTGACCGTCGAGCATTTGAAAACTGAGTTGCACTAATACAACTGAGAGACTGAATGTTAAATTTTATTCTGTTTTAATTAATTTTAGTTTAAATAGTGTACGTGGCTTGTGACTACAGTATTGGACAGTGCAGGTCTAGAGCATTGAGGCCTAACCTAGAGATGGTTTCAACTGAAGTATATTACAAGTTGGGTTTTAAAAAGCGTTCTCATCTTTGACTCCCAACTCCAGTTTTGTATACCACTGCCCTTCAGTCGTCTTTGTCTTCAGCCTTCTCTCTTGATCATCTTTGTAGCAAAAGCCTGTTGGCTCACTCAGAAGAGATAGGTTTTAGTTGCAGCTGTGTTTTTAACTAGCTGAATCCCTTGGGTAAGTCATTTAGAACACAGAACTTTCTCACATATAGAGATAATGTTGATTGATAATGCCTTCTTCAAGAATTATGTAGATCATAAAAGATTTTAACACTTTCATCATATTTGGGATGAACAGAGGAGGTAATACCTCAATTAGTAAATTTGCTTGCCAATAACTCCAATAAGTTTAGAAGAATAGATTGGGACTTTGAGATAATATAGTATATGATAATCATTGTAATGTTATGTAATGTTGTGTAATGTAAAGATACTCATTACTTAACCAGAATCTACTTAGTTGTCATCAGTGTGGATCATTAGAAGAACGTAAGGGATTTTATTTGTTTTAAAAAATTGTCAGAGCCCCTGGCTGGCTCAGTCAGGAGAGCATGTGACTCTTGATCTCAGGGTCATGAGTTTGAGCCCTATGTTGGGTATAGAGATTACTTAAATAAACTTTAAAAATAATAATAATAATAATATGGTCGCCTGGGTGGCTCAGTCCGTTGAGCATCTGACTTTGGCTTAGGTCGTGATCTCGTGGTTTGTGGGTTTAAGCCCCACGTTGGGCTTTGTGCTGACAGTGCAGAGCCTGGTTGGGATTCTCTCTCTCTACCCCTCCCCCACTTGTGCTTTCTCTCTCAAAATAAATAAAATATTGTAATAATAATTAAAAAAACTAAAAGTTGAGTAAACCTCCTTTGGGAGTCCAGAGGATTTTCCCCAATTCCTGTAACTCTAAAATTATAAACTTCATTATCTTGGCCCCACCTACCCCAAATCCTCATGCAGAGCAACTGGAACAGCTTTAATTTTGTTTTCTGTCTTTGCCACTTTTCAGTTGATTAAAGCAGTCAACTACTTCAAGAAAAAACAAGTTAGAACACTCTCATGAAAGATAATGTTTTTTAAAAACGGAACATACTGGGGCGCCTGGGTGGCTCAGTCAGTTGAGCATCTGACTCTTGATTTCAGTTCAGGTCATAATAATTCCAGGGTCGTGGGATTGAGCCCCATGTCAGGCTCCATGCTGAGTGTGGAGCCTGCTTAGGATTTGCCCCCTTCCTCCCCCCGCCACCCTTTTAAATAGATAGATAGATAGATAGATAGATAGATAGATAGATAGATAGATAGTAAAATGCTATACTATCACAAACTAAAAATAACTAATAACACTTAAAGTTTCTTTTAATGTGATTGATAGTCACCTACATCCTTCTAATAGGCTTATTGCTTTTGTAATTTTATTTCTCTACCTGGCAGTTGACAATGACACACCAGTTACTCTGGGGGTATATCTTACCAAGAAGGAACAGAAGAAACTTCGAAGGCAAACAAGGAGGGAAGCACAGAAGGAACTACAAGAGAAAGTCAGGCTAGGCCTGATGCCTCCTCCAGAACCCAAAGGTACATATCTTAGAGGCAGGGATGAAAGGGTGTTAAGTTTATCTGTGTAATTCCAGAGGAACTTTTGCATCTCTTGATATTTGAGTGCTTTCTGTTTCTCAGAATCATTCATTGGTTATTTTCTTCCTTTCCTAAATTTTCTACAATCTGGCTAAGACAGGTCAACATAGGGGTGCTTGGCTGGCTCAGTCAGTAGAGTATGCGACTCTTGATCTTGCGGTTGTGAGTTCGAGCCCCATGTTGAGTGTAGAGATTACTTAATAATAAAATCTTAGGGGTGCCTGGTTGGTTCAGTCAGTTAAGTATCCAACTTCGGCTCAAGTCATGATCTCATGGTTCGTGAGTTCAAACCCCGCATTTGGCTTTCTGCTGTCAGCACAGAGCCTGCTTTGGATCCTCTCTCTCTCTCTGCCCCTCCCCTGCTCACTTGCTCGCTCTCTCTCAAAAATAAAATAAACATTTAAGAAAATAAATAAATAAAATGAAATCTTAAAGACAGATCAACATATTCACTGTAGAGGTCATTTAAAGCTTTTCTTTTTTAAGTATAAAAATATATCATATTCTGATCTTCCTGAAAGAATAATGGTCTTGAAATTCATGAAGATAATAGTTGCACTGTTTGCACAGTTGTTATGTATGTAATTCTATAGTTGAAAAATGAAAATATTGTTAAACCCTCACTCCTGTAGTTTTGTTATCATTCAGTAATATTTTGCGTGAGCACTGTTATGTTCAGGATCTTTCACTACATGTTGTGATCAGAGTGAAAAATACCAAAGAAATAAAACTCCTTATTTGTTGTAAATTTTCAAGCAGTGTAAATAAACGTATACCAACTATATATATTATGTGACTTTCTACAAATGCTGAGTTCTTTGGATGGGCTTTTCAAGGTAGGGGTTTTTAGAGGAAGTGAGCTTTGAGCAGGGATTTGAAGTAGTTAAACAGTTATGAATTGATAGAGAAGAGGTGCCAGGTTATCCCAGCTGGAAATTTAATTTAATCTCTCCACTTGCAGTGAGAATTTCAAATTTGATGCGAGTATTAGGAACAGAAGCTGTTCAAGACCCCACGAAGGTAGAAGCCCATGTCAGAGCTCAGATGGCAAAAAGACAGAAGTAAGTGCCATGGGATTGGGTGGAAACCCAGGGCAAGTACCTTTCCCAGACTCTTCTGGGGGGATCCATATTTGGAGGGAGGGGAGAGTCCTCCGTTGCTCTCTCTTTCCCTCAGCTTTGCCTCTGATCTTCAATGCCTTTCTCACTTGTGGATGTCCTTCCTGTCACGACAGAGCGCATGAAGAGGCCAACGCTGCCCGAAAACTTACAGCAGAACAGAGAAAGGTCAAGAAAATTAAAAAGCTTAAAGAAGACATTTCACAGGGGGTACACATATCTGTATATAGGTAGGTGTCCAAACTGGGCCAGCCTTTCCCTTAGAAATGCCAAAAGTTTTCCAAGTGCTTGAGGCAGAATCACTGTGGTCTAAAGCATTCCTAACATCAATATCTACTCACTTCTAATGACCCCAACGTGAATCAGGAGCTAGTAAAGCTTTTATAATGATGAGGATTAAAGACTTACTCTTCTGTCTCTGGGGGCTTCTCAGTGAACCAGTACTAGTTCTGAAGAATGAATGAGTGAATATACTTGTTGAGACCAAGATGTGAACTAAGGATCATTCATCCTTTGTGGAACAGAAAATACCCTATTTCTCCAGGCAGCATTAAAAGTTTCTTTCTTCAGTAACTATATCCTTATCCTGATGTATTGCAGTAATCCTCTTATTCCCACTCCAAAATATATTTAATATGTTGTAAATATTTTCTACCTTGGTGCTGAATTAATGTTTTCATTTTATTCTTTTATGTTGAGTGCATATGTTCCTTCCATTTTTTAAAACGTGCTAGTGTTTAATAACTCGTTCCTTACTATGAAAGTGATATGACGATTTTTTTTAATCTAACAATACAGAAGGGCCTTGCTGAACAAGACCCCTACTCTCTGAACCCTTAGTACCACTTACTGTAGGTAATTGCTACTAACAGTTTTTCATGTAGCCTTCTAGAAATTTTCCATGAGTAGCATTCTGACTACATTATAAGCATCTAGAAGGCAAAGAATTTGTTGATCTTTATACTGTCAAGAACAATTAGCTTACACATTTTTTTGGGTGATGGTAAATATCTCTTTCCTTAGAGTAAATTTTGATTACCTGCTGTTTATTATAGGGTATATACAGTGCTAGTCTTTGAAGTATAAGACAGTGGGATTACTTCTAGATTCATTGATTTTACCTATCAAGCATTAGTGTATTTGCTTACTTACTCCGCAGATTTTTGTTTTTAGAGAGAAAACCATTTTGGATCCATCTGTTTGTTTGCCATTCCATTCAGGCAGCTACTGATGCTAACTGAAACAAAAGCCATAACTAAACTTTCCCTTCTCCAGAGTTCGAAATTTGAGCAACCCAGCCAAGAAGTTCAAGATTGAGGCCAATGCTGGGCAACTGTACCTGACAGGGGTGGTGGTACTGCACAAGGATGTCAACGTGGTAGTAGTGGAAGGGGGTGAGTCTGAAAAACTGAAGGAGACTTGTCCCCACACAACCCTAGGCTTTGAAGTGATTAGCATGGTGGGGAGAAAGGAGGAAAAGATAGAGTTTTAGAGCCATACCTGGGTATAATATCCTGGGCCTCTGTTTCTGTGTTTATTGGAGCAAAAGGACCTAAGATGTAGTTCCTGGTATTGCTTCAACTACCACATTAATGGCTGAGTATCAGATGAGCTCAGAGGTTCTTTCTACTTCATCGTCATCTACAACTCTGGCAAAATTCTCCTTCTCTGTTTCCAGGCCCCAAGGCCCAGAAGAAATTTAAGCGTCTTATGCTGCATCGGATAAAGTGGGATGAACAGACATCTAACACAAAGGGAGATGGTGAATGGGGGTTAGAGGGGATGGAGTGGGAGGTGGGGTGGTACTCTGTCCATTCATCTACTCCCTCCCACTGACACTTGCTCACACTAGATAATGTTTAGGAATTGTAGAAAAACCTGTTTGGACTGTGAACATGTAGACATTCATGCCTACATATTTATTACATGATGATGTGCATGTTATTCTTCTCCCTGGCCTTCAGGGTGTTTCTGCCAGCTGCTTTCCCTGTCTGTCCAGATCTGGACACTAGTTATGGGAGTCTATTCAGTTTGTGAAAATTCAGCAAACTATGCACTTTATATGTGCATTGTCTATATTATTTTTTGAAAGAAGTTATTTATTTTTAATGTTTATTTTTGACAGAGGGACAGACAGCGCACGAGTGGGGGAGGGACACAGAGAGAGAGAGAGAGAGGGACAGAATCCGAAGCAGGCTCCAGACTCTGAGTTGTCAGCACAGAACCCTACATGGGGCTTGAACCCACGAACCGTGAGATGATAACCTGAGCCAAAGTTGGACACTCAACTGACTGAGCCACCCAGGCGCCTCTTGAAAGAAGTTTTTAAAGGGTTGAAGGCAAAATTATACACACACACACACATATACATATATACACATACTTTTCATTCTTTTGCCCAATTTTATATATGTATAAAATATATTTGACACCCTTCTGACCATCATTCTTCCATCCATATTCATTCTCCCCTTTGCAGACCTGGGTTAGCATTTAACATGTGCAGACAGTCATACTTTTCTTAATTTTCCTAACTTTGGCCCTTTTATATTTTGTGTCCTTAGTTAAGATATTTTCATGCCTTACTTAAAGTACACTTTTCACTATAATTGCCCTATATTTTCTTTTGTTTTACAAGTGTTTCTAAGATATTTTCATTTGGTTTATCTGCCCTCCTTCTCCATTAGATCAAACTCCTTAGTAACAGACTCTGTTGTCTTGGCATCTGAGGCCTGGTTTTCAAAGTGCTTAGGACAAGTTTTTATTGTTGATTCCTTGTCTCTATCTCCTTATTCCTGGTATCTGGTGCAGCTCTTGACACTTATTAGGTGCTCAGTAAATGTTGAATTAGTTAGTATCTCTGTTTGGAACTTTCAGTCTGATTTGCAGGAAATAAAGATAACAAGACATTTGACCCTGATACAATGGAAAGGGGAACAATATTTTAAAAGAATTGGGGTACACTTGAATACTCTTTGTTTAGAACCTAAATCTTGGTCTCTAAGTCTAGAGCAAGATTTAGCTATATTGTCTTTTCCAGATGATGAGGAATCTGATGAGGAAGCTGTGAAGAAAACCAACAAATGTGTACTAGTCTGGGAGGTAGGTGATCTTTTGTTAAACACTGAAGCAGAACTTCAGCTAGTTCCTGGTTGTTTATACTGTTCTAGTGGAGCAAAGGAATGGTAAAACTAAGCAATGATTGATTCCTTAAGTAGTTCATGTTTCCTTTTGGAATTCATTGTTACATGTTCGGCAGCAGATTCTTCCTGACTATATTTTAAATTGATGAGTGTATAGTATATGCCATCTGGGGAAGAGTATGGAAAACTGGTGGCAAGAATATAAATTCTTGACTGAGTTGTTTATTTCACAGTCATGGATATGAGACTTGGAGATGAATCACTGGGAATTTTTTTTTTTTTTGTCTGGATAATAGTGAAAGAAGTGTCAGACTTAAGAATATAAAGTTAGGAGTCTGGGCATTACCACTTACTAGCTGCTCAAATGGGGCAAGACACTTAATATCAATTACTGTTGGTTTGTCTACAAAAATGTGGATTTTGTTTCCTTTTTCTATTTGTCAGTTTTCTGAGACCAGAATTAGATTATGATGTAATAGTGCTCTGTAAAATACAATTTTTTTATGGTTATACAGGTCCTTCATCCCTGAAATCTTAATGAACCAATATTAGTTCCTCTTTATTTTCTTTTTTTTTTTAATTTTAAAATTTTATTTATTTTTTTAAGTAAGCGCTACACCCAACATGCGGCTTGAACTCATGACCCAGAGATCAAGAGTTGTGCGTTCTATCAACTGAGCCAGCCAGGCACCCTGAACCAGTATTAGCTCTGAAGAATAAATGAATGCATATGCTTATTCAGGCCAAGATGTGAAATAAGGATTGCTCATTGTTTGTGAGCATATAAAATACCATCCTATTTTTCCAGGAAGCATTAAATTTTGTTTTAGTAATTAATTCCTTAACCTAATGTGTTGCAGTAATCCTTTTATTCCCACACCAAAATACATTTTTTTACATTGTAAATATTTTCTACCTTTGTGTTGAGTTAATGTTTTCATTTTATTCATGTATGTTGAGTGCATGTATATTTTTAATTAAAAAAAATTTTTTTTAAGTTTGTTTATTTTGAGAGAGAAAGAGAGAACACACAAGTGGGTGAGGGGCAGAGAGAGAGAGAGAGAATCCCACCCTATCGGCACAGAGCCCAACATGGGGCTCAATCTCACAAATTATGAGATCATGACCTGAGCTGAAATCAAGAGTCCAGTGCTCAACCAACAGAGCCACCCCGGGCGCCCCTATCTTTTATTTTTTTAATGCACTCATTTAGTAACTAGTTCTTTATTATAAAAGTATTATATTATTTCAAAGGTAGTGAATGCCTATTAAATTCTAATAACACAGAAGAGCACTTACTGAAATGGTCCCTTTCCAATTTCCCCAGTTCTTTAAGACCACTCTTTATAGGCAATTCTTACTGTTTTTCGTGTATTCTTCTATCTTATCCCAGATTCCTCCAATTTATTATGCATACAAAATTAGGCTATAATAACTACCTCACCTGCATCCTGGATATTTAATATCCTACGCCCTTCATCTCTTTCAGTTACCTTTGAGAGTCCACAGGAATTGTATCTCAGGTTCAGAAACAAGCCAGGTTCTACTCTAGCTTCTTATTGGAATCTGATCCCTGAAAGCCTCTTGAGATAGCACTTTATGACTTCATTGTTGTTGGTGCCTTGGGTGAGAATGTGGTTACACCCAGTAATGTATCCTTTTCTATTGTAGTTCTCTTCAGGTACCCCCCTCACTGCTCCCATTCCCCTCTTCACCTTACCCTCATATTCTTGTTTGTCAGTGGACCCCAAAGCCTCCTGCTTGTATACAGTCTTACTAGGTCTTGTGGAAAGAGTCCTTTTAGCCTCTGGTTCTTTCCTTAAAGGTCCTCTAGTCGTAGAGGCCTGGTGGGCAACTAGTTCATCCCATCTCATCCTCCATAGTCCTTCCTGACTTGCTTTTCCACCCAGATATCAATCAGAGCACAGACTTTCTCATCCTCCATTCAGTAAAAAAAAAAAAACCAAAAAACCTGAAACCTTTATGCCTATAAATTCATGAAGACTCACAAATATCCAAGGGAATGGAGGTTAAAATAGTTTTTAACATAAAATCACGTTCAACTACATTGCTACACACATGTTATTAGGGTTTAGAAAAGAGTATATTATATCTGACTTACATTAGAAATTGCAGTGTTTTGGGGTGCTTCAGTCAGTTGAGCGTTTGGCTTCAGCTCAGGTCATGATCTTGCAGTTTGTGAGTTTGAGCCCTGTGTCAGGTTCTGTGCCGACAGCTCGGAGCCTGGAGCCTGCTTCAGATTCTCTGTTTCCCTCTCTCTCTGCCCCTCCCCCACTCATACTCTGTTTCTGTCTCTCAAAACAATGAATGAATGTTAAAAAAATTGAAGAATTTGGGGTGCCAGCGTGGCCCAGTCGGTTAAGCCTCCAACTTCGGCTCAGGTCATGATCTTGTGGTTTACGGGTTCGAGCCCCGCGTCAGGCTGTGTGCTGACAGCTCAGAGCCTGGAGCCTGCTTCGGATTCTGTGTCTCCCTGTCTCTCTGCCCCTACCCTCTCAACACTCTGTCTCTCTCTATCCTTCAAAAATAAAGATCAAAAAAAATTTTTTTTAATTAAATTTTTAAAAATTAAAGAATTAAAAAAAAATTGCAGTGTTTTGGGGTGCCTGGCTAGTTCAGTCGGTAGAGCCTGTGACTCTTGATCTCAGGATTGTAGGTTCAAGACCCGTGTTGGATGTAGAGATTATTTAAATAAAAATCTTGGGGCACCTGGGTGGTTTGGTGGGTTAAAGCGTCTGACTCTTGATTTCAGCTCAGGTCATAATCTCATGGTTTGTGAGGCTGAGCCCCATGTTAGGCTCTGTGCTGACAGTGCAGATTGTGCTTGGGATTCTCTCTGCCTCCCTACCCTCTCTCTCTCTCAAAAAATAAATTTAAAAAACATTTTTTAAAAAAATCTTAAAAGTAAATCTTTTTTTTTTTTTTAAAGTGTTTTTATTATAAATTTTGTCTTTTTCCCAGGGTACGGCCAAAGACCGGAGCTTTGGGGAGATGAAGTTCAAACAGTGCCCTACAGAGAACATGGCTCGAGAGCACTTCAAAAAGCATGGGGCTGAACACTACTGGGACCTTGCTCTGAGTGAATCTGTGTTGGAGTCCACCGACTGAAACTACTGCGAGCCCTTGCCTCTCCTTTCCTGCCTTTGTCTCTTCAGTCCTCTTATTCTATTTCCCAAACCAGTTCCACTTGTGTGTGTAATTTCAGAACTGTGCCAAGCTGACATGGGGACAAAGGGAAAATACCTTACACCCTTCCCCAGTCAGCTTGGTGCCGCCCTTTATTCCCCTCATGTGCATATGATTAAAGAGTTATTTTTAAAGTTGGTATGATATTTTTCACACATTTACAGGTATTGGAGTTTAGGTCTTCAGGTGATCTTTTCTCCTAACTTCTAGCAATTGCTGTGGAAAAAGAATTTTTGTCATTGATATCTATGTATATGTAAATGGATGAATGGAAGGATGAATGGAAGGATGAACGGGAGGATATGTATTTTTGATGTCTAATGGAAATTTCTGACCTCATCTTGGAACAAGTGGGAGTAAGAAATCCTGCTTTCCTGGAGTGGAGTGGAGCCCAAAGTGTTATGGGTGAAAGAGGGTAGGACAAGGAGTGGCCATCTGTTAACCTTCAGTAGAGTCACAGGGTAGATTGCCACTGGTCTGGGCTAAGTAGTCTGGACAGGAAATCATTTCCTCAGAAGGTGCATAAATGAGAACACGTGGTGAAGTGGACACAGAGAGAATCCAAGGAGGATGTTGTGGGTCAGTTTGTAAAATGGAAAAGGATTCAGGAATTTAGCCTATATCCTCTCTTTACTAATTAAAAAAAAAAAAAAAAAAAAAAAACTTTTCTAAAAGACAATGTGTAGTTTCCTTTTTCTTTTCCTGGAATCTGACTAGATGTGGTTCTGTTTAAGAACTTAATGTTTCTGGTTTGATTTTAGGAGTATTGAGGTCAGCATAAGTATTCATTCAAGTCCAAAGTTCTTAGTAGATCTACACTTCCATTTCCTGTTGCCTGTTAAGGGAATGGATCAAACACAGGAGCCATTAGAGCTCCCATAACTTCCTCTAGTTGGAGCTTACCAGGAAATAGTGTTGGAAAATGGGTATTTGATCAGAAGTTAAAACATTCTGGGGCAACCTGGCTGGCTCAGTGGGTTGAATGTCCGACTTCAGCTCAGGTCATGATCTCGTGGTTCTGAGTTCAAGCCCTGCATCGGGCTCTGTGCTGACAGCTCCGAGCCTGGAGCCTGCTTGGGCTTCCCCTGCTCACGCTCCTTCTCTGTCTCAAAAAAAAATTAACATTAAGGGGCACCTCCGTGGTTCAGTCAGTTGAGCATCCGACTTCAGCTTAGGTCATGATTTCATGGTTAGTGAGTTTGAGTCCCACATTGGGCTCTGCTGACAGCTTGGAGCCTGGAACCTGCTTTGGATTCTGTGTCTCCCTCTCTCTCTCTGCCCCTCTCCTGCTCTCTCTCTCTCAAAGATAAACATTAAACAAATAAACACTTAAAAAAGTTAAAACATTCTGCATTATAAAATTAACCCTTTTTTAAAAATTATGTGTTTGAAGTCCTGGAGTTCCAATTCTAAGGCAGTGTGAGAGAGCTTTAGAAGAGATGGAAAAAGAAGGGACTGCTAAAGGCCATAAGGAAAGAGTAGTACGATCTCTCTTTATTTTAGAGGTAAGTAAATTTTAATCCAGACAGGTGAGGTTAACTATTCCTGGAGCAGGATGAAATCTGAAAAGCTTGCCAGGACTCAGCAATGAACTGGGTGCTTGCTAGTAATCTTCTCTGATTCTGTGAGATTGGAGCTAGAGAATTAAACTCATTTTTGATACTACTTGATTTAAGCAAATCCAGGGGAAAAATTCATTGTTACAGAAATATTTTTGCTTTATTAAAGGATTCATCACAATAATGTGTAAGTAGTTTATATACAACTTCGAAAATGTATTTATTTGCATAAGGCCTAAAAGGAATATTTATACTATAATATACAATTATTCATTGTAAAGTGTAGTGAGGCTTAACTGTGCCTTGAACAAGTCTTTAATCTCCCTGTGCTTCAGATGTTTTTTGTTGTTTTTAAATTTTCTTGACCCCCCCATACTGTATTCAGCATTGTGTTCAGTAAGCATTGCCTGCTTTATCAGAAAAAAATAAGAGAAAAGTAGATTTTAGAGATGGGGAATCTGAAGCTTAAAGTGAATAAGTAATTTGCCCCAAGATTATGGCTACTAAGTAATTGAGTTTGGTTTGAACCCAGGTTGGTCTGACTGGAGCCCAAACTCTTAGCCCCTACATATGCTGTTTCATTTGTGAAATAAGGTGGTAGGGACAGTTCTTTAAAATGAATGTGATTCCGAGAGTAGTTCCTATCTTGAGATGCTGTTCTCACTTGAAATACATTGTGAACTTAAGTAATTCCTTCCATAATGTTTGAAATTAAGTATATTATCTCCAGTTAATGGCAGTTATTTGTCCTTTAGAATTCTAGGAAGAATTTAAAAGTCATTTGGAATTTACTATAGAGAATAAAGTGAGATGATCAAGGTAGAAAATAGCTTTCTTGGTTTAAAATGTGAATATAAAGTAACTGGACTGATTTCTCTTCCATGTATGTGGCTTATTTTGATGAATTTCCAGAAATATCTTGGGGGAAAGTCAGTATCTTTGGAATACAGATATCCAATAATTATTTTGAATAAGACAATTCAGTAATAACGCTGTTGAGCATTTTACAATTTTCAAGGTGCTTTTGCATGTTACTCAATGCAATATTCCTGGAGGTAAGAAAATACAGATAATTTCAGTGCAGAAAATGTTATTGCACAAAAGAGAAATTCCATCCAGTTGGAATGATCAGGGAAGTTTTCACGAAAGAATTTAAAATAGCTCTTGAAAGATGGGTAGGATTTTGATAACAGAAGAGGACACTTTAGGCATAAAGAACAGAATTAATTATAAATAGAAAATGACAGGATATATTTAAGGCAAAGAACAGTTTGGAGCCCAAGGAACCTCGGAGGGAAGGCATTTGAGATAATACTGGGACGTTAGATTGGAACCATTGTAGAGCATCTTAAAAGTCACAGCTCTTACTTGATAAGTAACAAGGAACACTTTTTTGTTTTGTTTTGAGCGGAGGGAAATTAAGATGTTCATCTGGTAATAGTGCATAAGCTGACCAAGGGAATGGAAAAGGAACTCATTCAAGAGATTTCTATGTAAAAGTCTATTGGATTGATAACTAGATGGAAGGGGTGGAATCAAAGATAAGTAGGATATCCAGCTAAAATATGTCTGAATGCAGGTTATAAAATTTAATCTTTAGGAGAGGATAAGGAGAAATGACAAAAGGGCTAAAAATGGAACTTTGGCCAACACAGGATGAGAAAACTAGCAATGCGCAGAGAAAGCCATTAGTTTAGTAGAGTCTGATTAAGGATTGTACATGTAACAAAAGCAAAAGGAAATTCATTTTAAGAAAGGTTTAAGGGGCGCCTGGGTGGCGCAGTCGGTTAAGCATCCGACTTCAGCCAGTTCACGATCTCGCGGTCCGTGAGTTCGAGCCCCGCGTCAGGCTCTAGGCTGATGGCTCAGAGCCTGGAGCCTGTTTCTGATTCTGTGTCTCCCTCTCTCTCTGCCCCTCCCCCGTTCATGCTCTGTCTCTCTCTGTCCCAAAAATAAATAAAAAACGTTGAAAAAAATTAAAAAAAAAAAGAAAGGTTTAAGTGTTGGGGCACTGGGGTGGCTCAATCCGTTAAGTGTTGGACTCTTGATTTCAGCTCAGGTCATGATCTTGCAGTTCATGGGATTGAGCCCTGTGCTGATAGCTCAGAGCCAATTGGGATTCTCATTCTTCCTCTCTCTGCCCCTCCCCATGTTCGCTATCTCGCTCTCTCGCTCTCTCTCAAAATAAGTAAACATTTTTTAAAAACAAGAAAGTTTCAGGAGCACTTGGGTGGCCCAGTCGGTTAAGCGTCTGACTTCAGCTCAGGTCACGATCTCGTGGTTCTGAGGTTGAGCCCTGCATCCGACACTGTGCTGACAGCTCGGAGCCTGGAGCCTGCTTTGGATTCTGTGTCTCCCTCTCTCTCTGCTCCTCCCTCTGCTCACACTCGGTCTCTCAAAAATAAACAAACATTAAAAAATTAAAATTAAAAAAAAAAGAAATGTTTGGGGTGCCTGGTGGCTCAATTGGTTAAGGTCTGACTTCAGCTCAGGTTGTGATCTCACAGTTATGAGTTCCAGCCCCACATCAGGCTCTGTGCTAGCAGTGCAGAGACTGCTTGAGATTCTCTCTTACCCTCCCTTTCTGCCCCTCCCCCACTTGCACTCATTCTCTCAAAATAAACTTAAAAAAAATGTTTAAGTGTAATAACAGATGACATAATCATCAAACTTTTACTAACCCAGACACTACTCTAAGCATTCTACATGCGTTAACATATTTAATAATTATAGCATCACAGAGGTTAAATTTATCTAAAATTCCTGCTGGTAAGTGGCATAGCCTGAATTTCAGCAGTCTGGTTCTAGAGGTCTTGCTCTTTTAAATTTTTTGGGTTTTTTTTTTATGTTTGTTTATTTTTGAGAGAGAGACACAGAGCACAAACAGGGGAGGGGCAGAGAGAGACAGAATCTTAAGCAGGTTCCAGGTTCCAAGCTGTCAGCACAAAGCTCAATGCCGGCCTCAAACTCCCAAACCGCGAGATCATGACCTGAGCCGAAGTCGAACACCCAACCGACTGAGCCACCGAGGCGCCCCTAGAGGTCTTTCAACTATTACACTTTCTAAGAGAAAAGTGAAAGGTGAAGCCTATAAATAATGCACCAGAATTGGCAGTTAACAGATTATTAGCTTTTTAAGAGGGTGTTTCCTCAGGACTTACTATAGTACACACCTATGTCACTGAGAAAAGAAGCAACTGAAGAGAATTTCTGTACATTCTCACCAACAAATCTACCTACAATCTCTACTAGATTACTTACGTTCCCATTACAAGAAAGGAACTGTCTGTGGAACTATCTACTCAAGGAAACCAGTCCAGTAATTGTCCCATCTCTATCCTGTTTCAATAATTAATCCTCAATTTTTCATTTGCATCGGCTACAATTATTTCCCATCTTAGAAAAAGAACCCCTTGATTTCACATTTCCCTGCAGCTTCAGCTCCATTTCTCTGCTTTCATATTTTTTATATTTTTTAAATATTTTATTTTTTTAAAGTAGGCTCCATACCTAACGTGGGATTTGAACTTACAACTTGAGATCAAGAGTCACATGCTCCACTAACTGAACCAGCCAGGCACTCCTCCCCACCCCCGATTTTATTTCTTGAAAGAGCTGTCTATACAGGATATTTCCACTTCTCCCATTCTCTCTAGAACCTTCTATCACTTCACTTCCTGGAAACAGCCCTTGTCAAGATGACTATGATGCCAGGGCACCTGGGTGTCTCAGTCGGTTGAGCGTCTGACTTTGGCTCAGGTCATGATCTCACAGTTTATGGATTGGAACCCATGTCAGGCTTTGTGCTGACAGACTGCTTTGTAGTCTCTGTCTCCCTCTCTCCACCCCTCCCCTGCTCACACATTTTCTCTCTCTCTCAAAAATAAACATTAAAAAAAAAAAAACTAAAAAAAAGATCACTCTGTTGCCAAATCCCGTGGTTATCTCAGTCTTCAGGCAACCTACACAGCGACATCTGACAGTTGATTAGTCCTTCCTTCTTGACAAACTTTCATTGCTTCTTTCAGAACATTATTCTCTGAGTTCTCCTTTCACTAGTCATTCCTTTTCAATATCCTTTGCAAGTTGTTCCTTATATCTTAGTCCTTGGACTTCTTTTCTTATCTATACTTATTCATTTCCTAGGCAACCTTACCCATCTCATGGCTTTAATACTCACAATTCCTTACTTTTTTCTTTTTAATACTGACATTTCTTTAAAGTTTTGTTTGCTTGTTTACTTATTTTAGTAATTGCTACCCTCAACATGGGGCTCACACTCACAACCTTGAGATTAAGAGTTACATGCTCTTCTTGCCAGTCAGCCCTAAATACTGCCTATTTTTTTTAGGGCAACATGCAGGCTTTATTAAACAAAAGGAAAAGGCAAAGTCAAATATTAAGAGAAAAACTGACTAGAAAAAAGTGTATCTTAAACACCTTACAGTAACCTACTTGCAGTTGGATTTAACTGAGCTCTGTTGCTGTGAAGAATACAGCTCATGAACATATATGAAAGAACAATTTGTACATTTTTCAAGTATTCACTGAACACTACCTTATGTACACAGATATATTACATTTGAAAAAGATTTATTGGATGGTCCCTAGATATACTTCATAATTTTTATTAATCTTTTGGAAGAGGTCGTCTAAAGAGAAGAAAATATTCTGGCTCATGAATCATGTAATGAAGCCAGCCTATACTCTGTTGGTCACCCAAGTCTCATCTACTCCTTTTCTGAAATCAGATGGATGTTTAGTACTTGTTTGGAAAGTTCCCTTGGTAGCATGACATGCTAGGTCACTACTTTATCATAGAAGAATACAACTCAGGAACAGCCAGATGAAGAGATGCACAGGGCCAGGTATGGGGAAGAGCATGGAGCTTCTAGGCCCTCTCTGGGTGCCTGTCTCCAAATTATGAGCTCACCAACCCAGAAGCTCCAATACTGAAAATTCTTAAATTTATGTTTCCTACCCAGATCTTCCTTGTGAACTTGAGACTCATATATCTAGTGCCATTTATGTATCTGATATCTCAAACTCAAGCTTCCATAACTGAAATCCTGATTCCTACTCATTTCTCACAGGACTGCTTCTCCCGCTTTCTTCTTCTGGTCCATCTGAGAAAGTGGCAACTCCATTCTTCTAGTTCATGCATTTTCAAGGTTCTTTTTTTTTTTTTTTTTTAATATTTATTTATTGGGGAGGGGGGTGGTGGAAGAGGGGCAGAGAGAGAGGGATAGAGAGAATCCTAAGCAGGCTTTGCTCAATCTCACTAACTGTGAGATCATGACCTGAGCTGAAACCAAGAGCTGGATGCTGAACCAACTGAGCCAACCAGCTGCCCCATATTTCATGTATTTTCAATGGGGGCAATGTCACCCCACAAAAGGGAGGAATGTAGTTCTTGGGCAATGAAGAATTCTTAGATACTACAGTGGTTTGTAAATCTGTAAAATCCAAACATACACAACACATTCATTTTTTTTTTTAAGTTTTTATTCATTTAAGTAATCTCTACACCCAATGTGGGGCTCAAACTCATGCCCCTTAGTTCAAGAGTTGCACACTCTTCCAACTGAGGCAGCCAGGCACCTCAAAGATTTTAGTACTTCCTAACTCTGTATTGAATAAAACATGCAGCACATAAACAGATATACAGTGCATCTGGGCATTAAAATTCAATGGGGACTGAGAGATTAGGGAAAAAAATGTAAAAAGGATCTTTAGGGGCAACGATAATGCAAAAGGCTGAGAAACACAGTTGTAGTTGCTCAGCTCACAACCCCCAGTGCCTGCCATATTTGGCTCGTTTTTCTCATACTCTCCTTAAATCCAATGAGCAATTCTTTTGGCTCTACCTTCAAAATATGTCCACGATCTGACACCACTTCTCATTATCTTTTTGCTACTACTTTTGTGCAAGCCATCTTTTCCTTGTCTGGATTATTTCAACAGCCTCCTTGACTCGTGGCCCTTAAATCTATTATCAACATAGCAACCAGTTAAAAAGATTGCTGTGTAACTTTTCTGTTTAAAACTCCTCTGCATAGAACCGCTCCCTAACTCAAAATTAAAAGCCAAAATCCTTACAATGGCCTGCAAAGCCTTATATGAACTCTCTCCCTTCACCTCAGACCTCATGTTCTACCTCTCTTGCTCTTCTCCAGCCACACTAGCCTCCTTGTTCTTCCTCGAATATGTCGAGACATTTATAGTTTTAGGTCCTTTGCACTTGGGTGTTACCTCTGCCAGTATGTTCTTCTCTACCTTCCCCATACCTGCTTGGTTGCCTTATTTTCAGCATTCAGATAAAGCGTCTCTTCCTTCCAGAAGCCTTCCTGGATCACCAAAACATTTCCCTTTCCCTATAGGATCACACACACAATATCCTCTCTTCCTTACTGCTTCATACTTCTTCATAGAAGTTATTACTTCCTGATATATATTTGTTTATGGTCTCCTGCTACTAAGTCCCACAGGGAGGGGATTTTTTTTTTTTTTTCTGTTTTGCTGTTTTACTCCTCCATATCTAGAACTGTACTTGGCACAAAACGTTCAACTTTTTGTTCAATCAGTATGAGCTTCAATCAATATGTTCAATCAATATGAGCTTCACAAAACAGGTTCCCTGCTTCAAGAAACGTTGAGACCACTGGGTAGAGGTAAAAGACATAAAATACAATAACTGCATGTGCTCAGTGGGACACAGGAGCCTCCAAATCTGCCCGGAGGATTTACGTACGCAGATACGATGGAATGCTTAATCGAGGTTGTGCTAATTTATAATACAATAGACAGCCAAGGCTCTTATAAACTATAATGTATTAGGCAATTGTGAGATTACTGTAATTGGCAAAGGTGAGATCACATCTTGCCTATTATTACTTCCTCGTCTCGAAAAATTTACGGGGAATTTACTTCATTTACTTCTTTAATCCAAAAAGCCTACTGGCTGTGAATGGTATCGTCCAAAGGGAGTGTAAAATATTGTTTGGTCTGGGAGTCTGCGTAGCGAAGGGCTCGCTGGGGCTGGCGCATGCGCATCTTCCAAGGCACGGCAAGATGGCTGTCAGCCACTTTGTCGCGCGTCGGTGCCCCGAGGAGTTAGCGGCGGCGGCGGCGGCAGCAGCTGCCAGAGAGTAACAGTGGCCTTTGACCGGTGGGAATTTTACGGCCTGCTGTGTGAGCTGGACAGCCCCAGGAGGGAGACTTTGCTAGGAAGCAAAAGGCGGGGCGGAGCGGTGAAGCCCCTCCCCCAACCTCTCCTTAGTTTGACCAACTCCCTCACCCTCCTGCGTTCTTCCTCCTAGCTCGCTACACGCTGATCTGCTGCGCAAGCGCACTAATAATCGAAGAGCCTTCTTGGCCCTTGGGGCTTGCGGGCTTCTGCGCGCGCTTCTCGTTCTTGCCCTTGGATTGGTCAGATTGCCCCGCCATCACGCCTCCCTCTGCTTTCTAGGTTGAGAAGGAAGCGGGGAGGCGGGGCTAAGCAGCGCGTGCGCGATACTGTTGCTGTCCCTTTGCTGCTATTGCGTTGCAAAAAAAATCCTGACTAGGTAGCCTTGGGCCTTTTCTGTGCTAGAAGATCTAAAGGAGAAAGATTTCTGCAACTGAAGGGGCAATCGGGTAGTATTAAATTTGAGATATTAACGCCTACCCTTACAGGAGTGTGTGTGGCGTTGGAGTGGGGAAGAGCCTTAGCTTTGAGAGCCGAAGAGTGTAAAACCATTAATTTCGGGGCCAGGCGTTTTGAAAGGCTTCGCAGGACCTTGTTTTCTGCGTATTTCTTCCGTTATTATTGACTGGTTCAAACACAACCCCTTGAACAATTCTGATAAACCTTTGATACCCGCAGCCCCTCCTTCCAGCGTGTAGGAGCCGCCAGCGTGCCCGGCAGCTGGTCCTCCCGTCCTACCTCTCGAAGAGCCTAGCGCGTGCACCATCCCCACCCCCTGGCCTCCCTCCCCACCTACGGCCTTCACGCACTCGCAGTGATTGTTTTGCCCGCTCCCGCCGCCGCCGGCGCGGCCGCCAGAGGAGCAGCAGCGCTTGTGCAAACCGGGAAGATGGCGGCCGGCGGCGGCGGAGGCAGCAGTAAGGCCTCCTCCTCGTCGGCCTCTTCGGCAGGGGCTCTGGAGTCCTCGTTGGATCGAAAATTCCAGTCGGTAACCAACACCATGGAATCTATTCAAGGCCTGTCGTCTTGGTGTATAGAGAACAAGAAACACCACACTACTATCGTCTACCATTGGATGAAGTGGCTCCGGAGATGTGAGTGTTGGGGGTGCCTAGGGAAGGGAAGACTGGGGAAATGGAAGGAAATCCTTCCCTAAACTAGCCTGGGGTTTTCCCACGGAGTCACTGCATTCGGTTGGCGTTATTCACGTTCAAGCTTTGACGCGAGTGTTCCCAAGCCCAGACTCCATTCCCAGCCAGGGTTGCCCTGAACTGCAGGAAGCTCATCATTTCTTGGATTTTTTTACTAGCTGCTGACTTGGTGTGTGTGACCTTGGGCCCTTGGGCCTAGATCTTTCGAGATGTAGGTATTACTTCTTTTCGGAGCCTTGTGAGTGCTGTTGTTAGCTTTACTGAACCTTCGCGGAAATTGTCGCGTCCGTTTGTTTCTCATAGGCCTTGACGTGCAAATGGTTTTCCTGATGATAGACAAGCTTTGGTTTAAGCAGTAGCAAACCCACGTACTTGGTTGGCATGTGTTGGACCACTCTATTTTACGTTGACCTAAAATTCGTGATGTGTAATAAGAAGGGCCTTACTTGGGTGAATGTTGAGAAGTAACACGAGCTCCACGTAGAGCTGAGAGGACCACCTGGGAGGGTTCCCTGTACCCGTGTTAATTGCAAATAAAATACGGGCTTCTTGATACCAGAAATAACTGTAGTCAGTGTCATCACTGATGCCTTAAAATATAAAAAATGTCCGGCTATTTTTCAGCACCTGTAATGCCTTTTTAAAGAAATGAGTTTGGTGTCACCACTAGGTAATCAAAACAGGAAATCAAGAAATGTGCTTTTTAAATATGTAGTACTTTTTTTTTCCCCAGTGACTGCTTTTTTGTCTCTTTGGGGGATTTTTTCCCACTTTGCTGCTTTACTACAGAAAAGAAGTATATTAAACTGTCAGGAAGCATGGATTGTCAGCAAAACATTTCAAATCTTTTAGGAGTAAGTGTGAAGTCACTGTTGCTTCCGGCTGAGAAGAGAGAGAGGGTTAACCCTAATGCCATATATATCTATTTGACTTTTAGGTCTTTTGTTGCGTCTTGTCTGTGGCATGTCACCAGTGAGACCCATCTTCTAGTTACTCTTCTTATTCCACTTCTGCCATTGCCCCTGTAATGTTTGGATTTGTATTTACCTTTTAGGGAACAGATGGATAAAACTTATGAAATCATAGGCCCCAGTCTTCAGACCATTTGTGTATATAAAGTTATTGTTGGTAGAGATGTCATGTGGTTCTTTGAATAACATATGCCAGAAAGGTTGTAGAACCAAGACAAGATTACCTAGATTTACTAATAGATCAAAGTTACTTTCTTTCCAAGAAGTAAAGTTAGAACATACGATAACAGGCATCATCAAAGACTCTCATCTGCTATCTGCCCAGTCCTTTATTGTTATTTACAATATCTCATTATACTTTAAAATATCTACAATACTTTAAAATATTTACAATATCTCATTATACCTTAAAATAACCCTAAGAGGGGCGCCTGGGTGGCTCAATCGGTTGAGCTTCCGACTTCGGCTCAGGTCATAATCTCACGGTCTGTGAGTTCGAGCCCTGCATCGGGCTCTAGGCTGACAGCTCAGAGCCTGGAGCCTGCTTCGGATTCTGTGTCTCCCTCTCTCTCTGACCCTCCCCCGGTCATGCGCGGTCTCTCTCTCTGTCAAAAATAAATAAACATTAAAAAAAAATTAAAAAAAAAAATAACCCTAAGAGGTAGATTTTTTTTTTTAAATCATTGATTTCAGGTAGGGAAACTTAAGGCTCAGCAAGTAAATTCCTTAATGTTACACAGAAAAAGGGTGGAGTTAGGATTTTACTCTACAAATACCAGATGACAGTGGCCACATTTAACTTTGTAAAATAATGTTTTCAAGATTAAAAAAAAAAAAAAGATTAGTCTTTCATGTACTTGGTTCACCAGTGATAGCAAGTGCTCACGTGAGTTTGAGAATATATTCTCTCTTGTTTTAAGCCATTTTTACTAAGTTATACAAGCATTTAACATTCCCTACCTTTGAGCTCTGGTGCTTTAACTGTATGGTTACATCATTTGCAAGAATAGGTTGACCCCCATCCCTGCCTTGTGGGATTTCAAATGACAATTAGAATTTTTTTCCTAGTTAGCAATAATAAGATATAATGAAGCCAGAATTTTTCTGCCTCTACTTTGTTGATATTTTGCCTAAGCTTATTTCCCTAGTTGATGTCTTGAGTGAAAAAAATGATTGCTCTAGGAAAACAACACTTCATTTGAAGTGTATTATATATAGTTTATACAGTTAAATGCTTTTGGCTTTCTAAAAACTTGATTTTTTTTTTCCTAGTGGAATGGAACTTTCTAAAATGGTTAAGGGTATTTATAGTCCTTTTGTGTTTACATTTAATGAACATCATTCATCTCAATGTAAGTAAAGCCTTTTGAGAGAAATATTCAGGAGAGTGATGAAGGGCCCAGTGAAAATAGTTTATGCATTGGGCCTCATTTAGTTTCATATTTCTTTACAGTTGAGATTCTTTTAGAGTTTGGTTTCTAAGTGTACTTTCGGCAAATTTGTGAAGTAAGTACCTGGCATTCCCGGCCTTTCTGTCCGTTTTCCTGATGTTACTTTCGCTTCTCTTTTTTGTTCTGGCATCCATTCATTATTTAGTAATTTGTGTTTAGTCTTCAGTGTGAATTTAAGGAACTGTTAGATCTTCCAAAGATATTTTCATTTGATCCTGTGTTTCATAACATGTTGACAGGCTTTTGTTCATTTTAAAGGAACTAATTCAGAGAAAGCAAGCAGGCTTCTTTTTTTTTATTTTTTTATTAAAAAAAATTTTTTTAATGTTTATTTTTGAGAGAGACAGAGACAGAATGCGAGTGGGTTAGGGGCAGAGAGAGAGGGAGACACAGAAGCAGAAGCAGACTCCAGGCTCTGAGGTGTCAGCACAGAGCCCGACGCAGGGCTCGAACTCACGAGCTGTGAGATCATGACCTGAGCCAAAGTCGGATGCTCAACTGACTGAGTCACCCATTCGCCCCACAAGCAGGCTTCTTGAAGATGGGTTCTAACTGATTTTATTCAGGCTTCTTTTAATTTGTCTGGCTGAAATATTCATTGCCATCGTATTTTTTAAAAGATTATTTTTTTATTTTTAAGTAATCTTTATATCCACTGCTGGGCTTGAACTTAGAATCCCAAGATCAAGAGTCACATGCTTCACTGACTGAGCCAGCCAGGCACTGCCATTGCTGTCATTTTTAAAAGTGGTCTTTCTATAGTATAAACAGATGTCATTCCCGTGCTTCGGAATCCTCCAGTGATATCCCATTGCAACAGGTTAAGATCTAAACTACTTTTACTATGGTCTTCAAAGTTCCTACAACATCTGTCCTGTCTACTACCTTTCAGGCTTCTTCCAGTTCTGTTTCCTCATCATTTAGATTCAACCTCATATATTACTTTTTCAGAAAGGCCTTTCCTAAATGACCTTATTTCAGGGGGTCCCTTCAGTTGCTTTCTATCACTTCACATTATTTTCAGTATATGAAATTACCATGTTTATTTGTTTACATGCTTATTGTTTCTCTTCTCCCACCAGATGACAGGGCTAGGTCTTCTTTGCTGCTGTATCCCCAAGCAACTAGAACAGTGTTTGGCACAAAGTAAGCAATCAGTAAATATTTGCCAACGTAATTTTGTGTACTAATCAATCAAGAACTTGAATTTTTTTAATTTCTGTTTATCAGAAAGAAATATTTATAACTTAGTGAAAGAAAGGATAGATATGGTTGTCAGCAGGTTCAAGATAATAGCTCTTTTTGGACTTGATGTGCAGTTGACCAGATTACCATTTCTTTACTTCATTTGTCCCTCCTGTTTTTAATATTAAATAGGAATCAATGTGGAAAAGTAGAAAAAGGTGTACTTTAGAATTAGACCTAGATTCATATCTTAATTCCTTCACTTAATACCTGACTCCACACTTAAATTGTGAGCCCCAATTTGTGATCTGCAAGTAGAGGTAGTAACTATCTCTCATAGAATTGCTATCTAGGTTTTGGAAGGTAATATATGTATTTTAGCATAGGTAAAAAAAATCCAAATTATTTATTATGATAATAATGGTGTAGATGGTCTTAAAATCCTGAGTATTCAGAATAATTACAGCAGAGTTTTGTTTTGGGTATGGTCCTGGAAGTTACGTTCCCAGTTAAAGCCAAATGGATTGGACTCTGTAGTGTATTAGCAAGTGCTCTGAAGAACTAGTGGAAATTATTATGTTCATGATAGTTCCATATTGTTTTGTTTTTGTTTTTTCATGTTTATTTATTTTTGAGATGGAGGCTAGGAGCGCAGAGCCTGATGCCAGGCTTGAACTCACAAACCCAGAGATCGTGACCTGAGCTGAAGTCAGATGCTTAATAGATTGAGCCACTCAGGCACCCCCGTATTGTCTTGTTTTTAACCATTGAATGGGTTGGTCTGTTTTGAAGAAAAGGTGGATGTAGGAAAGTAGAATCGGTTGTAGAGCAGAAAATCTGTTAAGAATAACCTTCAGCTAATTTTATTTTTAATTTTTTAATGTTTATTTTTGAGAGAGAGACCCAGTGTGAGTGGGGGAGGGGCAGAGAGAGAGGGAAACACAGAATCCCAAGCAGGCTCCAGATTCTGAGCTGTCAGCACAGAGCCCGACGTAGGGCTTGAACTCAGGAAAGGTGAGATCAGGACCTGAGCTGAAGTAGGACACTTCACCGACCAAGCCACCCAGGCGCCCCTCCCTTCAGCTATTTTTGATATAAACTTTAAATATTTACACCCCACCCCTAACCTTCTGCTAATTAATATACTTCAGTAGTTATCAACTTAATGGCCAGTCTTTTTTTCTTCTACCCCTCTTTTTCCCCCTCCACCTCATTTGAAGGAACTCTCAGTACAATATAGTCCTCTCCAGCGCCCCTCCCCCCCCCCCCAGGAGAAGCTGTTGTATAAACATGGGCTAGCAAAAAAAAAAAAAAAAAATCTCTTTCTACAGGATTAAGTTGTTGCAGAGAATTTGCAAAGTGCAGTTACCATTTTTGATTTATGGCAATGGTTTGTCAGTTTGGGTCTCAGGATCCTTAGATGGACCATGAAAGTGGTGATAATTTTATACTTTTATCAAGTGCTTACTATGTGCCAGGCACCTTTCCTAGCATTTTACACATATTAATTAATTCAGTCCTCACAACGCTTTGAAGTAGGTGTTGTTATGATCCCATTTTACAGATGAGAAAACAGAGACACTAAGAGATCGAGTAATTTAACAGAGCTAGTAAGTGGTGGAGCCAGGATTCCAGGCATTCAGGGTTTTAGAATATACACTCTTAGCCACTGTACTATACAGCTTTTCTGATTTATAAAATATTTTCTACCATGAAGAAAACTTTTGATTACTTGCTTATTTATTCAATATTAGGCAATATACATTAACCAGAATGTTTAGATTTTAAGTCTTCGTGTGTTTTTTTTTTAAGTTTGTTTATTTTGAAAGAAAGAGAGCACGCATGTGTGCGGGGGAGGGGCAGAGAGAGAGAGAGAGAGAGAGAGAGAGAGAAAATCCTAAGCAGGCTCTGCACTGTCAGTATGGAGCCCAACACAGGGCTCAAACTCACAAACTGGGATGCTTAACTGACTGAGCCACCCAGGCACCCTAAAACTGATAATCTTATGTGGATTTTGAGTTCTGATAGGCATTTATGTTTTCATTTAATATAGAATGGAAAGACAAGTTGAACATGTTAGCTGTGAAAGCTGACTACTGGATAAAAATCTCTAAATGTGAGGTGCATTTGGATTAAATAATAAAGCAGGGTGTTTTTTTTTTTTTTTTTGGTTTTTTTGTTTTGTTCTGTTTTTTTAAAGTAATCTCTATGCCCAGTGTGGGGCTTGAATTCACAGCCCCAAGATCAAGATCATGTACTGACTGAGCCAGCCATGTGCCCCATAAAAGACTTTTCTTGACAAAAAGTTTGGGGTGCAGTACTGGTCAGTGGGGAGTGCAGTCTGCTGTCTTATATTTAATAATTGCACAAATCTAAAGGTCTGGGGCCATTTCTGCAGGTTTGGCTTCTGAAAGCCTTTTAATTACCTATCGTATATATACAAAAGAATAATGCAGGTGAACTAGATACAGATTCTAACTTTGAGCATCAAGATGAATTTTGCTTATAAGTGCCTAGTTTCCATTCAGTTACTATTATTATTATTATTTTTTTAAGTTTATTTTGAGAGAGACAGCACAAGCAGGGCAGGGAGGGTCTGAAGTGGACTCTGTGCTGGCAGCAGAGAGCCTGATGTGGGCTTGAACCTATGAACCGTGACATCATGACCTGAGCCGAAGTCAGACACTTAACCGACTGAGCCACTCAGGCGCCCCTAGATTCATAGTTCTTTTAACAAGTATTTGTGGAATACCTGTTGTACCAGGCACTGGGGATTCAGCGGGTGAACAGAATGGAGAAAAAATTTTGCCCTCACAGAGCTTATACTCCATTAAGGGGAGAAACAAACAAAATAAGTAAAATATTAAATGTATTAGAAGGTAAAAATATTAGAAGTGCTGTAGAGAAATGTAAAGCAGGGAAGAGAAATACAGAGTGTTATAGGAGTTTGCAGTTTTAAATTAGGTGGTAAGAGAAGGCCTCCCTGGGAAAGTGACATTTGAGCAGAGAGATGAGGTGTTAAGCAACATAGATAAAGTGTGAGGGGAGGATGTTCCAACACAGAGTGCAGACAAATACAAAGGTCCTGAGGTTAGAGTGTGCCTGGCAAGTTTAAGGAAGACAAGAAAGCTTTTGTAGCTGGCAAGGAGTAGTAGCAGATGAATTCAGAGATTATGGTGGGTGGTGGTGGGAGAAGGGGCATATCACGAAGTTTTATAGCTACTGTAAGGATTTGGCTTTCTTTCTGAAGGAGATGGGGAGCTATTTGAGCAGAGGAGTATTGTGACTTGATTTTTTTTTTTTTTTTTTTTTAAGTAAGCTCTAGGCCTGATGTCAGGCTTGAACTCAAGACCCTGTGAGGTCAAGAGTTGCATGCTCTACTGACCGAGCCAGCCAGGCACCCCATGATTTATGTTTTTAAAAGGTCATTCTGGTTGTTGCAGAAACAAGGGGCACTAGTTAGGTGACTATTGTACTTACCTGGGGTAAGATGTTGGTGGCTTGGACCAGGTTATGGCCTGTGGAAGTGATAAGAAGTAATTGAATTCTGATCTATTTTGAATGTAGATCTAACTAGATTTCTAGATGAATTAAATGCAGAGTAAGAGAGGAAAATAATCAAGAATGACTCTGGGTTTTTGCCTGACTAGAAGGAGTTGGTATTTATTAATATGGGGAAGGCTCAAGTGGAGCAGATTTTGGGAGGAAGATCAGAAACTTAGTTTTGAGTGTTAGGTTTCAGTTGTCCACATTTTAAAATATCTATATTGGGGCACCTCGGTGGTTCAGTCAGTTGAGTGTCTGGCTTCGGCTTAGATTGTGATCTCACAGCTTGTGAGTTCCAGCCCTGCATCGGACACTGTGCTGACAGCTCAGAGCCTGGAACCTGCTTCAGACTCTGTGTCTCCCTCTCTCCTTCTCTCTCTCTCTGCCCCTCCCCGCTAGCGCTCTGTCTTCCCCAAAAATAATAAACTTAAAAAAAAATCTTTATTGAGATATAATTCACAAATATTCATTCACTTAAATTGTACAATTTAATGTTTTCAGTATATTCAGAGTTGTGCAGCAGTTACCACATGGAGGCTGTTTAGTGTGTAGACTGTCTTTGGAGCCATGAGACTGGAAGAGATCTACATGGGAGTTAAGTGTAGATAGTGAGGTAGGTGTAGTAAAGTAAAGTGTAGATAGAGAAAAAGCCAGTAGAGAAGGCGGCTCTGGAGCACTCAGTATTTTAGGTACCTCTTTCTGCTTATTTGGTCTAATGTGTTCTTGGCTTAGGTTCTTTTTGAGGTTCAAGGTAAACTTTATTTCAGTGTCCTAAAGAAGTAATAAATCTATTTTGAGCTCTTCATTGTTTCTACTCTTGGTTTAGGCTAAATGGCAGTTCTGAATTAGTTAGACAGTAGCTGTGTCATAATTACCAACTCTAAAATTATTGCATAACTGCCTTTCTCCTTCCCCTTTGGATGCCTAGGTCACTTTTTCTTCATTCCATGGCCCTAAATTCAGAGAGATATAGATAATATTTTCCATGTTTCCTGACACTATTTCAAAACATGAACTACCTAATTAGGATATCTAATTATTGTAATGGTATGTACTAAACAAGGTCTCTTACTTGGATTATAAGACTTTACACTCAGTCATTATGTTCTTCATTTAGCTGCTTTGTCTCTCAAATGCAGAAAGGTGATATTATAAACACGGCCCTGGGTGGATTTGAAGCATTATGTATGATATAATTTTGTTATACATTCTGTGGTAAGCTAACTGTTAAATTATGTAGCAAGTAAACCTTCCCATAACTAAAAGTGTGAAATGAAATAATACTGAGAAACGTTGGGGCGCCTGGGTGGCTCAGTTGGTTGAGTGTCTGACTTTTGATTTCGGCTCAGGTCATGATCCCAGGGTTGTGAGATTGAGCCCGCATTGGGCTCTGTGCTGCATGGAGTCTGCTTAGGATTCTACCCCCACCTCTTTCTCCCTCTCTCCCTCTGCCCCTCCGCCCTCCCCCCCATACTCTCTCTCTCTAAAATAAAAAATGACCATAATAAAAAGTTATATTGAGGAATGTCAAATGGTTCTTTGGTATGGAAAGGAAAATTTCATTTGCAGTGGAAAAATACTGATATTAAAATTTGCTCAAATAGGCTACCCTGAAATTACAGTTTTGTCTGCAGGGAGAGGTGAGTGTATCTATGTGTATAATTTCTTAGGGAGTAGAGGGTTGCTGATTTTATTCTTAGTGATTTGGCTTTCTGCTTTTCATAAACTAATAAATAATAGATGCATCCAAACTCCTCCTCCTAAGCTTTTGTCAGTGAGTTATGGTATTTGTTTTATAATTTCAATTATCTGGAAAGTAAGGATACAGGAGGTTTTTTAATGTGTAGACGAAGCTCAGAGACCTTAGTAAAAATTACTCCAGAACTTTACACTGTTGTACAAATCAGCTAGACTGAGTTTCTCATCTGTTTGTCAAGGAAACAAAAAGTAGTTGGTGTTTTGTAGTGCTTTCAGATCCCACTGCCCCCACAGATTTTAATTCTAGAACACTGGGGAAAATGCACATCTTGTGGAAAAAGTAATAGAACCTAGTTACTCTTTTTAGAAAAAGGCAACATTTCCATCTGTGCTTCGGAACAGTAAAGTTTTTCTAACTAAGATAAGAGTTTACAAAAAAACTTTATTTTTATTCTTTTGTTAGAAACCTTGAAATTGAGTCTCTGATGAAAGAAATGAAGTGTTCAGTATGCTGGGTTTAAATTTTGGTTGTAGCCTTTATCTTTCCCTCATCTCTTCCCCCTTCCATTTTACTCTTTAGTGGTTAGTTTCACTTACTTTCACTTTATGATTCTTTGGTACCCACTAACAGAGAGAGTGTGTTTCTTTATTACCCTTTAATAAAATTTTCACTGCTATAGGGGAAAAGATCTTTCAATGTTAGGAATTACAATTTACCATTTATTATTTTAAAAAGACCCGAATAGAGGCACCAGAGTGGCTCAGTTTGTTGGGCATCCGACTCTTGGTTTCAGCTCAGCTCAGTGTCTCAGTTTCAGGAGTTCGAGCCCGGTGTTGGACTCTGAGCTGCCAGCACAGAGCCTGCTTGGAATATTCTCTCTCTCTCTCTTTCTCTCTCTCTCTCTCTCTTTCTCTCTCTCTCTCTCTCTCTCTCTCTCTAGCTCTCTCCTCTCTCTCTCTCTCTCTCTCTCTAAATCTCTCTCTCTCTCTGCTTCTTCCCCACTCACGCTGTCTTTGTCTCAAAATAAATAAACTTAAAAAAAAAAAAAGAGAACGGAATGAATCCTGTGCTGTTTCTGTGTTCCTTTTACCGTGAGGATGATTTGAAAACTGGAACATAACACATTATTTTAAAATGATGATCTCTGTGTGCAGGAGGAAGTCAATAGTACTTAAATTATTAAAATTTCTTTTAGAGTGTGTTGCTATGTTCAAAGATTGAGAATTTAGAAAATAAAATTAGAAATAGTGAGTACTTGTTCTATGTAAAACTCTGTATTGGATGCTGAAAGAGGTGGAATTATAGGAACTTAACTCTTAGTAATTAAGATAGAAATTGAACAAAAATAGCTGGTTCTGGGAAGTATGATAGTAATGAGTTTTTATATGCTGTTAACTGTTTATTTATTTATTATTTTTTGATGTTTATTTTGGGGGGGAGAGAGAGCACATGCAAGCGGGGGAGGGGCAGAGAGAGAGAGGGAGACAGAATCTGAAGCAGGCTCAGACTCTGAGATGTCAGCACAGAGCCTGATGTGGGTCTTGAACTCAAGAACCAAATTTACTGGTATTTTGTAGTGTTCCATAGGCAGAAGGTTTCCAAACAGCCTTCTGCTTATTTTTTTCCAGCTTTATTGAGATATATTTGACATACAACATTGTGTAAGTTTAAGGTGTACAAGGTGATGATTTGATACACATATACAGTGTATTGCAAGATAATTTCCACAATAAGGTTAGTTAACATTTCTGTTACCTCACATAATTACCCTTTTTGTTGTTGTTGTGAGAACATTTAAGATTAACTCTCTGGGGCATCTGACTTCGGCTTAGGTCGTGATCTTGTGGTTCAGGAGTTCGAGCCTCATGTCGGGTTCTGTGCAGACAGCTCAGAGCCTGGAACCTGCTTCGGATTCTGTGTGTCTCCCCCTCTCTCTCCCCCTCCCCTGCTTAACGCTCACTCGCTCTCTCTCCCCCTGCAAATAAACATTTAAAAAAATAAAAAAATTTTACTCTCAGCATCTTTCAGGTATATAATACCGTATATATATTTTTTAGTGCTTATTTTTGAGAGAGAGAGATAGATAGAGTGCGAGCTACAGAGGGGCAGAGAGAGGGGGACAGAGGATCCAAAGCAGGCTCTGTGCTGAGAGCAGAAAGCCTGATGTGAGGCTCAAACTCACGAACTGTGAGACCATGACCTGAGCCGAAGTTGAATGCTTAACCGACTAAGCCACTAGGCGCCCATATATAATACCATATTGGTAACAGTAGTCTAAAGCTGTACATTAGATCCCCAGAATTTATTCATCTTATAATTGGAAGTTTATACCCTTTGACCAACATCTCCCCATTTCCTCAACTCCCTAGCCCCTGGCAACCACCATTCTATTGTTTCTGTGAGTTCATGTACCTATTTTGATGATTTCACTGAATTGCAAAGTTGAAAACAACTCATTAATTCAATAAATTGAATATAAAAGCAGATGTGAGACCCTAGTTGTTTTCTATTAAACCAGATTTTAAATAGATTTTCAAAAATGTGGGGTGCTTGGCTGGTTCATTTGGTGGAGTGTGCACCTCTTGATCTTCAGGGTTGTGAGTTTGAGCTCCACATTGGGTGTGGAGGTTGCTTAAAAATAAAATCTTTAAAAAAAGCAAAAAGCAAAAGGGGTGCCTGGGTGGCTCAGTCAGTTGAGCATCCGACTTCAGCTCAGGTTGTGATCTTGCACTTCATGAGTTCGAGCCCCACATTGGGCTCTCTGCTGTCAGCATGGAGCCCACTTTGGATCCTCTGTCCCCCTTTCTCTGCATCTCCACCACTCGAGCTCTCACTCTCTCAAAAATAAACATTTAATTTTTTTTTTAATGTTTATTTATTTTTGGAAGCAAGAGAGACGGTGCAAGCAGGGGAGGGACAGAGAGAGAGAGATACAGAATCCGAAGCAGGCTCCAGGCTCTGAGCTGTCAACACAGAGCCCAATGTGGGGCTCGAACTCAGGAACCAACCACAAGATGATTTGACCTGAGCCTAAGTTGGATGTTCAACCAACTGAGCCACCCAGATGCCCCTAAGTGTAGTTATTTTTAATAATTATATATAATAATTGTTTAGTTTTGCTTTTAATGAATTAGTGGATTTTAAAAATTCTTAGTTTTAATTTCTAATACAGTAAATGGCATAGATTTAACCCACATAAACAAAAGCTCTGGGATCTTCAGTAATTTTTAAGAGAGTAGGGGTGCCTGGGTAGCTCAGTTGTTTAAGCTTCCAACTCTTGGTTTTGGCTTAGGTCATGATCTCATGGTTCATGGGATTGAGCCCTGCATCGGGCTCTGTGCTGACAGTGTGGAGCCTGTTTGGGATTCTCTCTCCCTCTTTCTGCCCCTCCCCTGCTCATGTGTGCGTGCTTGCGCATGTTTGTGCTCTCTCTCCTCAAAATAAATAAATAGACATTTTAAAAAAAGTGTAAAAGGATCCTGAAACCAAAAGGTTTGAGAACTACTGCTTTACAATATAGAATGACCTCTATTAAGTTTCTGCAAAGTACACATCCATTGTCTCTCATCTGAATACTGCATATTGCCCAGTGGTTTCCAGACTTTATCAATCATTTGATTATAACCATTATTCTAATTTGTGAGGTCATAAATTTGCCAACTTTTTATTTTGCCAAATAAGTATATAGAAATATACTACCATTTATATTATCACTATCATTTTATAAATTACTGCTTATATGAAAATTTTGCATTGATATCTTTGTCTTTCAGGTCTTAGCTCAAATGTCATCTCCTTAGAGGTTGACCCTTTACCATAGCCAAGAGCCTACCCTCTTTTCCCCCATCATTCTGTTATCACATCACCTTTTTAATTTTCTTCAGTTTTTCTCATTACTGTATAAGATACTACTTGCTGGGAAGTGTTTGTTGTCCTTCCCATCTCCCCCCCCACCCCAGAATGTAAGCCCCCGAACCTGACAGCAGGAAATTGGTTTTGTCCACCACTACATCCTCAGCACCTTGAAGAGGGTGTAGAACATAGAACATGCTTAACTAATGAATCTTCCTTAAATCTGATCCCAGATGAGAATTGCTGCTGTGCAGATTACACACAATTTTGTTAGATTTACATATATAGGAATATCGTATAGTGGTTAATTGGCAAAGAACATGGGTTTTGGACTCCAGTAGGCATTATAGTTGCTACTTTTTAAAGCCTTTAATAAATGGAGGATAATAGTATAGTTTCCCTTACATGATTATTGGCGTTATTAAAAAAGATGATTCATATAAAGTACTTTGCAAACTACCTGACATTTTGAGAGCTCAACAGATGGTAACTATTGTCATTTTTGATAGTTCTCTAGTTGTGTTTGAGGGATGAGATGAGCCTGTACTCCTACTATGCCTCCGTCTTAGCTCCCACTGTTGTCATTTTGTTAAAGATTTTTAAAAATTATTTATTTATTTATTTATTTATTTATTTATTTATTTATTTATTTATTTTTAAATAATCTCTATACCATGTGGGGCTCACACAACCCCAAGATCAAGAGTCAGGCTCCACAGCTGAGCCAGCCAGGCACCGCCCACTATTGTCATTTTTAAAAACGCAACTATGCTATGTATACATTTTTTATACCATGTTTCATGCAAGCCTGTCTGCTTAAGCTTTAAATTCTTCCAGTTAATTTTAATTAATTTTAATTCTTCCTAGCTGAAATTTTTTTTTAAGTTTATTTATTTTGAGAGAGAGAGTGCAGGGGAGTGGCAGAGAGAGAGAGGGAGAGGGAGAGTCCCAAGCAGGCTCTGCACTGTCAGCATAGAGCCCAATGCAGTGGTTGATTTCATGAACCGCGAGACCATGACCCAAGCTGGCTGAGACCAAGAGTCAGACCCTCAACCAACTGAGCCACCCAGGTGCCCTTCCCTAGGTGAAAATTTAAAGTTAATTCAAAGGAATGAATGTGAATTTTTTAGTTCTTTCTTATTAATGCTAGTGAATGCCCATGGGGAGTCTGCATGGTTCAGTAGGTTGAGCTCCTGACTCCTGATTTTGGCTCAGATGACCTGAGGTCGTGGGATCAAGCCCTCTGTGTTGGTCTGTGCACTGGGCGTGGAGCCCACTTAAGACTGACTTTCTCTCTCTCTCTCTCTTTCTCTCTCTCTCTCCCCCCTCCCCCTCCTTCCCCCTCCCTCTCCCTGCCCTTCTTCCCTGCTTATACTCTCTCTAAAACAAAAACAAAAAATAAACTAGCGAATACCCAGAGAACACATAATTTAGAAACTGTTTACCTGCTTTATTTCAAGTGGCTATTCATATAGGAACATCTTATAGTTCCAGGAATTCATAGACTTTAAGAATCTTTCATATGTTTTTATAGCTGTTGTGCTACCATGAAAATGCATCTCAAAGGAAGGGATTTCAAAGTGACAGCCATCTCTTTAGTGTTGCTGGATCTTAAAAAAATAACCTATTGTTGGGCACTTGGCTGGCTCAGTCTGTACAACATGCAACTCTTGATCCTGGACTTGTGAGTTCAAGCCCCACATTGGGCATAGGGATTACTTAGAAAAAAAAAAAATTCTTTTTAAATAACCTGTCAAAAATAACTATGAATTTGTACTTAGTACAAAGTATAGCATTTCCACAGAAGTCATGTTTAGATGTCAGTGTCAAAGTTTAGGAACTACCCAATTAAAGTTAAACCTTGTTTCATGCTGCTGAACCTTTAGTTTCATGAATTTCCAAGAGGTGTGGGGGATAGAACATTCAGTATTTTCCAAACTTACTTGACCACGGAATCTCTTTCTTTTCTAGCCATCTTATGTAATTAGTGTTCCTTGGAACACACTTTGTGAAACTTTGTTATGGAAGTTTTTCTATGAAACTCCATATATTAAAGAACAGAGAGAACCAATTTATATTTGTGTGTAATAAGAAAGTCTTCATGGAGGATTCAGGTGCTCAAAAAAGATGTAAAGCAGGTGAAAGAAGGAATCCCATATATATACAAAGGTGTGAAAGAATCAGAAGCTGGGAGTGACAATAAGTTAGGATGGAAAAGACAAAGAGAAGGAATAAAAGGCATGATTTTTTGAAATAAAGGGGAGTAAAGTATGTCAAAAAAGAAAGTAACTATGTATGGGCACAAAAGCTACATTAGATAGTGATTGTAACACTGGAATCAATGAAGCCAGAAATTTAATATATTGCATATTTTGAAAATTATTTTTTAAAGTTTTTTTTTGGGGGGGGGTGCAGAGAGTAGGAGAGAGAGAGTCCCAAGCAGGCTCCATGCTGCCAGCACAGAGCCTGATGCCGGATTTGAACCCACAAAGCTGTGAGATCATGACCTGAGCTGAAACCAAGAGTTGGACACCTGACTGGCTGAGTCACCCAGGTGCCCCATCATATTTTGAAAATTATTATTAAAACATAAAGTAAAAATATGGAGATGGACAAGTCAACTGAAGATTTCTTACAGATGATAACTGCAAAGTGAAGACCTATTTTCAACCCCCCATAGAAGAATCAAATTAAATCTTTTACTTAACTCTTTAAAAAAAAAAAAAAAGGTTCATTTACTCATTGTTTCATATAGCAAAAAAAAAAAAGGGGGGTTGTCTGGGCGGCTCAATCAGTTAAGCATACAACTCTTTTTTTTTTTTTTTTTTTTTTAATGTTCGTTTATTTTCGAGAGGGAGAGAGAGAACACAGACATACATGCGCAGAGGGGCAGAGAGAGGGAGACAGAGGCTCCAAAGCAGGCTCCACACTGACAGCAGAGAGCCTGACGTGGGGCCTGAACCTACAAAATGTGAGAGCTGAAATTGGACACCTAACCAACTGAGCCACCCAGGCACCGAAGCATCCAACTCGATTTTGGCTCAGGTCATGATCTCATGGTTGTGGGATTGAGCCCCACATCAGGCTCTGTACTGGCAGTGCAGAGCCTGCTTGGGATTCTCTCTCCCACTCTCTCTGCTCCTCTCCCACTCACTATTGCACTCTCTCTCTTGCTCTCTCAAAATAAATAAACTTTAAAAAAAAAGAACATATTAACTTTCAGTTGGAAAAATCATCTAACACAAAGCTGATTTTAAAATTTATATTTTTATATATTTCTATTTTTAATATGTATTTTAATATTTATAAAATATTAAATGTAAGTAATCTTTCTAATATAAGTCATCAGCTACTGCTGGCTCTGCTGCTTCCTTTTTTGACTTTGGTCTTTTGGCCTGAGGCATCTTTATAATTGCCCTGTGGCTGTAGCTGGTTGGGTTGGACTTATGTATCTTTTTGCCATATTTAACTCCTCTGACTAGTGCTTTCAGAACCATCTGTCTCTGTTCAGTAGTTCAAAATTGCTGAAGTTTTGGGGTTTTTTTTCTTGGCCAACTAGGTTAAGATTACACTTCTGGAGATCTAAATCCTTTCTTTCCCCAAGGAAAGATCCTTTGGGTTCTTGCCCTCAGATGCAGACTCACCCTATAAGTGGGTGGTGACAAGAGGAGAGAGGACTGAGTCAGGGGAGTTTCCTGAGCTGAGTAGTAAATGGTAGTAAATAGGGTAAGGAGTTTGTGGTGAAAATGAGTGGGTTGGGGGAGGAAGAGCTAAAGATAACCAAGAAAGACAAATGGAGCTGCTTTTGTATAATGCCAACCAAAATGTTGTATTTTGATATTTAAAATAGGACAGTAAACTGTAATATGTAAAACTGATATTACAGTTACTAAAAATAAATATATTTGGGAAAATGTCAGGAGGCCATCATAATAATCCAACAAATGACCAAGATTTGAATTAATATAGTGGTAGTGGAGAAAGCAGAAAAGATCTAAAGAGGTATTTAGAAAGTGGAATTTGATAGAACTTGTTAAAGAGTTGGATGTTGGGGATGAGGAAAGATTGAAAGACATATTCTGTGGATTCTGTCTTGGGTGGCAGGGAATTTGGGAGGAAGAGGTAGATGATGAAAGCAGGCTTGAACATATGAAGTTGGAGTGTCTGGAGAGCATCTGAGAAGAGTTGCTTCATAGATAATTAGCCATATAGATGGTGCTTATAATCCTAATATTTGTTAATATTTATTGACAGTTGACTTCTTGCTGTCCTAGGAATTTTATGTGTATTATGTCATGTAATTTTGACAACCTTTGAATGGGTAGGACTATTATCCCAATTGTATAAATGAGCAAAGCAGTGTTTAGAAAGGGTCATGCAGTTGGAAACAGGGCTGGGCTTTAAAACTAGGTTTGACTCACTTAAGAAAGATGTTCATAACCACTCTATTGTATTTGGGAGGGAGCTTTGAAGTAGAGGTGTAGACTTGGCAATTGTAAGCATATTGGTAGTAGGTAATGGATGAACACTTCAAGAGACAGTGTTTGAGAAGAGAATAGGGCCAATGAAAGAATCTTGGGAAACACTAGAGTTTCAGGGGTTAGGAGAAGAAAAGGTGTCATAGGTAGATGAGAGGACCAGAGCAAAGTGATTTTTCAGAAATTAAGGAAAGAAAGCTTGTCAGAGGAATTTCTTTGGAGTATAGTTCTGGGAAGGAGCATGATTATATTGGGCAGAAGAGTAAATAGAAGGACTTCTGTTTCGGTGATATGACAGACTAGATTTTGCAGGATCCTTTCACTAAAAAAACAACTAAATGGGCAGCTAAATTGCAACAAATAGAATTTTAAAAAATAAATGTTGTAGGGTAGCTTTAGATTTACAGAAAAGTTACAAAGGTTGTAGTTCCCAGTTTCCGTTCCTGTTAACATCTTACTTTAGTATGGTGCATATGTTACAATTAACGGAAGAATACTGATACATAATTATTTACTAGAGTCTATACTTTATTTGTGGATTTGCTTAGTTTTTGCCTAATGTCTTTTTCTGTCCTAGGATCCCATGCAAAGTTCCACATTATTTAGTCATCATGTTTCTTTAGGCTCCTTTAAACTTCCAACAGTTTTGGGGTGCCTGGGTGGCTCAGTTGGTTAAGTGTCTGACTTCAGCTCAGGTCATGATCTCACAGATCGTGGGTTTGAGCCCTGTGGGTTTCAGCCTTTGTGGTTTGAGTCCCGTGTCGGCCTCTGGGCTGACAGCTCAGAGCCTGGAGCCTGCTTCAGATTCTGTGTCTCCCTCTCTCTCTGCCCCTCTCCTGCTTGTGTTCTGTCTCTCTCAGTCTCTCAAAAATAAGTAAATGTTAAAAAAAATTAAAAAAAAAAAACCCTTCCAACAGTTTTAAGGAGTACTGTTCAGCTATTTTGTAGAATATCCCCAATTATGGCTTTGTCTGGTGTTTTTCTCATGATTAGTGGAGGTTATAGGTGCTTGGGAAGAAGTATGCAGAGGTAAAGTGCTATTCTCATCACATCAAGGGTATCCTACAACATGACTTCTCACTGGTGATGCTGACCTTGATCACCTGGCTGAGGCCGTGTTTGTCCAGTTTCTTCCCTGTAAAGTTACTCTTTCCCCTCTTATCATACTGTATACTTTGCAAAGAAGTCACTATACACAGTCCACATTTAAGGGAGTAGGGAGTTATACTCTATCTCCTTTAGGAGGTAGTATCTATGTAAATTATTTGGAATTCTTCTGTAGAGAAGGTTGCAAGCATATTATTTATTTAGTTAGTTATTTTAAAGTTTACTTATTTTGAGAGAGAGGGTGAATGAACGGGGGGGGGGGCAGAGAGAGAGGGAGGGAGAGAACCCCAATGCGGGGCTTAGCCCCACAAACCATGAGAACATAACTTGAGCCAAAATCAAAGTCAGACACTTAACCAACTGAGCCATGCAAGCACCCTGCAAGCATAATTTTTTTTTTTTTTACATTGAATTACTTTTGAGAGACAGAGAGAGACAGTATGAACAGGGGAGGGGCACATAGAGAGGGAGACACAGAATCTGAAGCAGGCTCCAGGCTCTGAGCTGTCAGCACAGAGCCCGACACGGGGCTCGAACTCACAAACCGCGAGATCATGACCTGAGCTGAAGTCGGATGCTTAACCGACTGAGCCACCCAGGCGCCTGTGCAAGCATAATTTTTAATGCATTACTGGATATGCTAAAAAGCAAGGATGCTCTGTAAGGGTCTGTTCTCACTTACAAAAGGGAACAGTTAGCTGAAACAAGACAATGAGCTGTGAGCAGACAGAAACGGCAAGATTCCCCTAAGGGCAAATGCTCATATTTGTACTAATGGAAGACTGTGTCTTTGGCCTACAGCAAATGGAATAGCCATCTTAGAAGGATGCTAAATTGGACCAAGGTCTGATTTCTGCCCCTACCCTCACCAGAGCAAATGCAAATACGTTTTGAGAGAATGCCTTTTCTGATTAAGCTCTCTGAATTCCCAGAGATAAAATTCAAATATAAACTCACAATAAAAAAATTACCAAGCCAGTGGAATCTAAAATACAACAAGAAATGAAAGACTCTCAGACATAGTTACTTTGATTTGTAAAAGAACCAAGTGAAATTAGAAATGAAAAATACAATTTTTGAAATTACAAGCTCAGTGGATGGATTAATTGACTGAAAGAAAGATCTAAAGTAATTTCCCAGAATATCATGCTGAGAGATAAGTTGCTGAGAATGATAATGAATCTAACATATGTGTGATTGAAGTCCCAGAAGGAGAGAATGGAGAGCAGGTGATACTTGAAGGAATAATGGCTGAGAGATTTGAAGAATTAGTGAAAGACATGAATGTACAGGAAGCAGAACAGGTATGAAGGAGGTTAAATAAGAAGAAATCTATAACTGTACACTTTGTAGTTACACTAAAGACTACCAAAGACAAAGAAAAGCCCTTAAAAATAGCCAGAGAGAACAAATAGGTAGCTTGCAAAGGAATGACAGATTGATAGCAACAGTGGAAGTCGGAAGATTTAAGAATAAAATTTTTAAAGTGCAGAGAGGGGGCGCCTGGATGGCACAGTCATTTAAACGCCTGGCTCTTGATGTTGGCTCAGGTCATGATCTCATGGTTCATGAATTCGAGCCCCGCATCAGGCTGTGCACTGATGGCACAAAGCCTGCTTGGGATTGTCTCTTCCTTTTCTCTGTCCCTCCCTCACTTGTGCACACTTGCACGCCATCTCTGTCTCTCAAAAATAAATAGGGATGCCTGGGTGTCTCAGTTGGTTGAGTGTCTGACTTTAGCTTGGGTCATGGTCTCACGATTTGTGGGTTCGGGACCTGCTGTCGGGCTCTGTGCTGACAGCTCGGAGCCTGGAGCCTGCTTCGGATTCTGTGCCTCTGTCTCTCTCTGCCCCTCTCCCGCTTGTGCTCTGTTTCTCTCGCTCTCAAAAATAAATAAAGAATATTTATAAATAAATAAATAAAAGGAATTTTAAAAAATTAAGTACAGAGAGCAAACAACTATTAACCTGGAATTGTATACCTAGCAAAGCTATTTTATTTAAGAACAAGGGCTAAACGATAACACTTCCAGAAAGACAAAAGCTGGAAACCAACATGTCTCACTTTGGGACCTTCTAAAGGATATATACTTTTTTTCAACATTTATTTTTGAGAGAGAGAGAGAGAGAGCGAGCGAGAGCAGGAGCAGTGAAGGGGCAGAGAGGGTGGGGGGGAGAGAGAGAGAATCCCAAGCAGGCTCTTTGCCGTCAGCACAGAGCACCATGTGGGGCTCAATTCCATGAACTGTGAGATTGTGACCTGAGCCAAAATCAGCGAAATCAAGAGTTGGACATTCAACTGACTGAGCCACCCAGGCACCATTGAAGGACATAATTTAAATATGGAAGAAGAAAAATAATCCCAGAAAGATGGTCTGAGAGACACAATGCAGTACTTAACAAATAGGTAACCATGAGAGTAAATCTAAATTAACATTATCTGTATAAAGTAATGTTTAATGTGTGGAGTTTTTTAAAAAGTCAGAATTAAAATACTTGTTAACATAGGTCAAGAAGAGGTTAATTTGAGATAAAAGTATTCTAAGAGCCTTGTATCTGTTGAAAGTAGCTACTAAATGACTAGAAATAGAATATGTAACTTCCAGCCACTAGAAGGGGGAAAACAGAATTAAGGAATAAAAACTTGCTGCAATCCCTATCAAATAACACCAGCCATTTTTCACAGAGCTAGAACAAACAATCCTAAAATTTGTATGGAACCAGAAAAGACCCCGAATAGCCAAAGCAATCTGGAAAGAGAAAACCAAAGCTGGAAGCATCACAATCCCAGACTTCAAGCTGTATTACAAAGCTGTATGTAATCATCAAGACAGTATGGTACTGAAACAAAAACAGACACTCAGATCAATGGAACAGAATAGAGAACCCAGAAATGGATCCACAAACGTATGGCCACCTAATCTTTGACAAAGCAGGAAAGAATATCCAATGGAATAAAGACAGTCTCTTCAGCAAATAGTGTTGGGAAAACTGGACAGAGACGTGCAGAAAAATGAACCTGGACCATTTTCTTACATCATTCACAAAAATAAACTCAAAATGGATGAAAGACCTCAATGTAAGACAGGAAGCTATCAAAATCTTTGAGGAGAAAGCAGGCTAAAACCTCTTTGATGTTGGCCATAGCAACTTCTTAACACATCTCCAGAGGCAAGGGAAACAAAAGCAAAAATGAACTATTGGGACCTCATCAAAATAAAACCTGCACAGCGAAGGAAACAGCAAAACTAAAAGGCAGCCGACAGAATGGGAGAAGATATTTGCAAACGACATAGCCGATAAACGCTTAGTATCCAAAATCTGTAAAGAATTTGTCAAACTCAACACTCAAAAAAACAAATAATCCAGTGAGAAATGGGCAAAAGGCATGAATAGACACTTCTCCAAAGAAGACATCCAGATGGTCAACGGACACATGAAAATATACTCCACATCACTCATCATCAGGGAAATACAAATCAAAACCACAATGAGATACCACCTCACATGTGTTAGAATGGCTAACATTAACAACTCAGGCAACAACAGACGTTGGTGAGGATTCGGAGAAAGAGGATCTCTTTTGCACTGCTGGTGGGAATGCAAACCAGTGCAGCCACTCTAGAAAACAGTATGGAAGTTCCTCAAAAAATTGAAAATAGAACGACCCTATGGCCCAGCAATTGCACTACTAGGTATTTATCCAAGGGATACAGGTGTGTTGTTTCGAAGGGGCACATGCACCCCAATGTTCATAGCAGCACTATTGACAATAGCCAAAGTATGGAAAGAGCCCAAATGTCCATCAATGGATGAATGGACAAAGATATAGTATATATATACAATGGAGTATTACTCAGCAATCAAAAAGAATGAAACCTTGCCATTTGCAGCTACATGGATGGAATTAGAGAGTAGTATGCTAAATGAAATTAGAGAAAGACAAATATATTATGACTTTACTCATATGAGGAATTTAAGATACAAGACAGATGAACATAAGGGAAGCAAAAATAATATAAAAACGGGGAGGGGGACAAAACATAAGAGACTCTTAAATATGGAGAACAAACAGGGTTACTGGAGGGGTTGTGGGAGGGGGGATGGGCTAAACGGGTAAGGGGCATTAAGGAATCTACCCCTGAAATCATTGTTGCACTGTATGCTAACTAACTTGGATGTAAATTAAAAAATAGATAAATTAATTAAAAAAAAAAAGAAATAACTTGCCAAAGAGGCAGGAAAGAGAATAGCAAAACATGACACACAGAAAAAGCAAGGCAAATAAAAACAAGTCCAAATATATCAGTCACAATTAAATGTAAATAAAATGATCCCAGCAGTTTAAAGACAGAGATGACTGGTTTGGATTTTTTTTTTTAAGAGACTTACCTAAAATGGAAAAGTTTACCCCCCTCCCCCAAAAAGATGTTAAAGGTAGAAGGCAGTTGCTGACCAAAAACAATAAAAAACATCACTGTGGTAGCTGATTGAATAACAAAAAACATTAGGGATAAAGAGGGTCCCTAAAATGACAAAAAGTTCAATGACCAGAAAGATATATCTGTTCTAAATTTGTATGCACCTAATAAAATAACATCAATAAGTAAAGCAAACATTAGTATACTAAAAGGAGATTTTATCAACTCCATTATCCTCATAGGAGAGTTAAAACAGCTCTTAATTACTTGTAGTTTAAGCAGATACAAAATTTGTAAAAATATACAAAATTTGTACTATGACATCTGATATAATGAACTGACATAGAGAACCCTGTGCTCTAAAATTAGAAAATATGCACCCTTTTTGGACAAATGAGGAATATTTATTTAAACAACTGATAATTTATTAAAAGGTTGATACTTAAATCTGCAATGGTGACTTCAGCCTCAGCTCAGTTCTGATAGAAGTAATCTGATTAACAATCTCAGAAGGATTGTGCAAATCAGTGAGTCACTTGTGGATCCTCATTTGAAAATGATCCTGAGTGTTTTTTAATATTTGTTTGTTTGTTTGTTTTAAGTAAGCTATAAGGCCCAACATGGGGCTAAAACTCATGACCCTAAGATCAAGAGTTGCACGCTCTACCAACTGAGCCAGCCAAGTGCCCTGATCTGAAGTCTTAGAACCTTCACCACAAGGAGTTTTTCTTGCAGTGATTCTCAGAGTTTTGGGAGGCATCCAAGCTGGTCCTTTGACTTTGAGATTGTTTTCCTTTGCACCTCTGATCAAGCCAGTACATAACTCCTCCAAATATCTTTGCATTGTGATTGACTAGACTAATTTTATTTATTAAAAAAAAATTTTTTTTAATGTTTATTTATTTTTGAGAGAGAGAGACAGAGAGAGACAGAGCTGGGGAGGAACAGAGAGAGAGGGAGACACAGAATCTGAAACAGGCTCCAGGCTCCGAGTTGTCAGCATAGGGCCCCACGCAGGGCTCGAACTCACAAACCGCGAGATCATGACCTGAGCCGAAGCCGGACGCTCAACCAACTGAGCCACCCAGGCACCCCTAGACTAATTTTAATTCAGTGAATTGCCACCTCTGGTTCCACAAGTGTCTTTCAGTATCTTTAAAGGCCAAGGACACAGCTTGGCTTCCTGAACAACTTGTTCCTCAGGAGAGTGAACAGCGGGGAGTCAGGAGCAGGAGTGGGTGCAGCTGCCTCTGTCTTCCAAAAACTCATATGTGGAATCTTTAAACCAGTTGTACCAGCCAGCACCCTACCCCCTTTAAACAATTCGGATGTGTACTGGCCTCTAATGCAAGATTAATTTTCACATGCTCTGTATCATACAAATTCATGCTCTTTAATCATAGCGCTATTAACTTAGAAGTTAACAAAAACAAAAGGTTTCACTTTGTTGGAAATTAAAACGTAGGGGCACCTGGGTGGCTCAGTCAGTTAAGCCTCCGACTTCAGCTCAGGTCACAATCTCACGGTCCATGAGTTCAAGCCCCGTGTCGGGCTCTGGGCTGATGGCTCAGAGGCTGGAGCCTGCTTCAGATTCTGTGTCTCCCTCTCTCTCTGCCCCTCCCCCGTTCATGCTCTGTCTCTCTCTGTTTCAAAAATAAATAAACGTTTAAAAAAAAGGAAATTAAAATGTACATTTCCAAATAATTCACAGGTCGAAGAAGAAATCAGTGCAGTATGTAGCAATGAGCAGTAATAAGAATACTACATGTCAAAACTAGTGTGACTCTTATTGAGTGCTTACTATGTATGTGCCATTTGGGAATACATTAAGATTTCTGATCTTGTGGAGCCAACGTTTGGTGGGGAAATGGACAGCCAGTGAACATAAGGAAAAAGTAAATGATCTAGTTTGATGGAAGATGATAAAGTCTTCTTGGGAAAAAGTAAAAATAGAGCAAAGGGCTTCGGAATTAATGATGGAGATTGGGGGGGACAGGTTGTAGTATTCAAGGAAGCACTTAAGATAGGCTTTATTTAAGAGTGAGAATTGAGTAAAGACCTGAAAATACTGAGTCAGCGCAGTGGTATCTGGAGGCAGGATTCTAGGTAGAGGGCACAGTTCTAACTAAGACCCTAAGGTATGAGCATATCTGGTATGTTCAAGGAAAAGTGTTTAAGAACACTGGCTGGAACAGAGTGAGAGGGGGCAAGGTAGGTGAGGTCAGTGAGAGAAGAGAGACAGCAGATCATGTCAGGCAGTCTTTGGCTTTTCTCAGAGTGAAAGGAGGAACTATTGGGAGGATTTTAGCAGAGAGTTACATGCACTGATTTACATTTTAAAAGGGTCCCCCATGGGAATGCAAGCTGGTGCAGCCACTCTGGAAAACAGTATGGAGGTTCCTCAAAAGACTAAAAATAGAACTACCCTACGACCCAACAATTGCACTACTAGGCATTTATCCAAGGGATACAGGTGTGCTGTTTCGAAGGGACACATGCACCCCCATGTTTATAGCCGCACTATCAACAATAGCCAAAGTATGGAAAGAGCCCAGGTGTCCATTGATAGATGAATGGACAAAGAAGATGTGGTATATATACACAGTGGAGTATCACTTGGCAATCAAAAAGAATGAAATCTTGCCATTTGCAACTACGTGGATGGAACTGGAGGGTATTATGCTAAGCAAAATCAGTCAGAGAAAGACAGATATCATACGACTTCACTCATATGAGGACTTTAAGAGACAAAACAGATGAACATAAGGGAAGGGAAACAAAAACAGGGAGGGAGACAAAAGAGACTCATAAATATGGAAAGCAAACAGAGGGTTACTGGAGGGGGTGTGGGAGGGGGGATGGGCTAAATGGGTAAGGGGCACTAAGGAATCTACTCCTGAAATCATTGTTGCACTATATGCTAACTAACTTGGATGTAAATTTAAAAACATAAAAAATAAAATTAAAAAAATATATAAAAAAATAAAATAAAAGGGTCCCCCAAAGGGGCACCTGGATGGCTCAGTTGGTTAAGTGTCCGACTTTGGCTCAGTTCATGATCTCACAGTTCGTGAGTTCGAGCCCTGCATCAGGCTCTGTGCTGACAGCTCAGAGTCTGGAGCCTGCTTCGGATTCTGTGTCTCCCTCTCTGTGCCGCTCCCCTGCTCATACTCTGTCTCTCTCTCTCTGTCTCTCAAAAAAAAATAAACATAAAAAAAAAATAAATAAAAGGGTCCTCCACTGCCATGTTAAGAACAGACAATAAAGAGGAAAGGTCAGAAGTAGAGAGATCTATTATAAGTATACAGTCCAGGTGAGAGATGATGGTGGTTTAGACTGCATTGACAGGAATAAAGGTGATAAAAAGGAAATGATTTCTGGATATATTTTGAAGATAGAACAAATAGCCAATCGTGTGTGTGTGTGTTTCCAATAATTCCAAGGTTTGTGCCCTGAGTGATGATGTTGTCATTAGCTAAGTGATGAAGACCTTGAGTGGACAAGATTTGGGGGACATCAAGAGGTTAGTTTTTAACAGGTTAAGTTTGAGATGTCTTTCAGATACTTAAGTGGAGATGTCCAATAGACAGGTAGATAGATATACGGGTCTTGAGTTAAAGGAAAAGTTCTGGGTTGGGTTGCAGTAAAGCTATACATAAGGGAAACTTTTAGAAAAGATTTTTTTTTTTAATTTTTTTTTAACGTTTTATTTATTTTTGAGACAGAGAGAGACAGAGTATGAACGGGGGAGGAGCAGAGAGAGAGGGAGACACAGAATCTGAAGCAGGCTCCAGCCTCTGAGCCATCAGCCCAGAGCCCGACACGGGGCTCGAACTCACGGACCACGAGATCGTGACCTGAGCTGAAGTCGGCCGCTTAACTGACTGAGTCACTCAGGCGCCCCAGAAAAGATTTTGTTTTTATTAATGTTTATTTTTGAAGGAGAAAGAGACACAGCATGAGTGGGAGTGGGGCAGAGAGAGAGAGAGGGAGACACAGAAACCAAAGCAGGCTTCAGGCTCTGAGCTGTCAGCACAGAGCCCCACACAAGGCTCGAATTCACAAATCGTGAGATCATGACCTGAGCCGAAGTCAGACGCCCAACCAACTGAGCCATTCAGGCTCCCCAACCATATGAGTCTATTAGTGGTACTGCCAAAAAATAAAAATAAAGACATAAAAAAAGGTACTGTCTTGTTGTTATTTATTTATTTATTTATTTAGCCTTGCCATTATGTATCCTCTAATTACTGAACTCACATTACTTCTAGTATCTATTTTGTAGATTCTTTGTGACTTATTTTTTATTTTTTTTAAATGTTTATTCATTTTGGAGAGACAGAGATAGAGCATGAGTGGGGGAGGGGCAGAGACAGAGGGAGACACGGAATCTGAAGCAGGTTCCAGGCTCTGAGCTGTCAGCACAGAGCCTGATGCAGAGCTTGAACTCACAAACTGTGAGATCATGACCTGAGCTGGTCAGATGCTTAACCAGCTGAGCCACCCAGGTGCCCATGATTTTCTAATTAGACAAATCATGTTGGTTGCAAATAGAGACCGTTTAATTTCTTTCTTTCTTTTTTTTTAAAATGTTTATTTCTTTTTGAGAGAGCACACAAGTTGTGGAGAGACAGAGAGGGGTGACAGAGGATCTGAAGCAGGCTCTGAGCTGATGGTAGAGAGCCCAACGCAGGGCTCAAACTCACAAACCACAAGATCATGACCTGAGCCGAAAGAGAGAGTTGGATGCCTAACTGACCAAGCCACCCAGGCACCCCTGATTTCTTTCTTTCTAATCTGTATGCCTTTTATTTCTTTTTCGTTGTGTTACTGTACTTGGCTAGAACTTCTAGTTGTAGAGGAAACATCCTATTCTGTTCCCCTTTCAGTCTTTCAACGTTAAGTATGAGAAAGTCTTTGTGACCTTGGGTTAGACAAAGATTTCTTAGGATACTAACACCACAATCCATTAAAAATTCTTTTGCTTAATTGGACTTCATCAAAATCAAGAAATTTTGCTCTTTTAAAGATACTATTAAGAAAGGTTTGTAGTGATTTTCATTGGCATTACCTAAAACAAAAGCAGACAAAACCCACACAAATATCCTTCAACAAAAAAACTGACAAATGACAATAAAAAGAAATGTTACCTGTATTTTATCACAATTTTTAAAATAATGACTAAAAGAATAAAGTATTGGTATGCACAGCATAGATGTATGTCACATATTTTGCTAAGTGAAAGAAGTCAGACTCAAAAGGTTACATATTATATACTTTCATTTATATAACTATAGGAATTGGAGGGTGGGAGTGGGGTTCACTAAAAATGGGCTTGAAGGTTTTTGGGGGTAACAACTGTATCTTAACTGTGGTGGTTATACAACTATAAATTTGTCAAAATTCATAGGACTGTGCATTAAAAAGGGTGAATTCTGCCATATGTAAATCATACCTCAATAAACTTAAAAAATAGTAAATCAGTAACTGTTCTATTTTATAATATCTTCATCATAACATCTTGTCAGCTCTCTTAATTTTTTATCACTAAGGGGAGGTAGGTGCTATATCATTGTGATCATGTACATTTTCCTGATTATAAATGGAGTTCATTTTTGATTATTCACTATTCAAGATTCCTGTCTGTGAAATGTCTGTTATGACTTTTGCCCACATTAGAAATTACAAAGGGCTTCTCCCAATTCGAGGTTTGTCTTGGTACTGTCTTTATGGTGTCTTTTTGATGAAGAGAGGTTCTTAATTTTAATAATACTGAATTTTTGTATGTATTGTGGTAAGCATACTTGTTATTATTTGTTATGGTATAGCACACTGTCTGGCTTAGGAACTCTCCCTACTTTATGGTCATAGAGATGTTGTTCTGTATTTTGTGTTACAAGGTTTTTGTTTGGTTAGTCTTTTGTATTTGTCTTTATTCCACTCAGAATTAATTTTTATGTATGACACGATAGAATTCATTTTCAGTTTTTTCCAAATATAAAGACAATTGACCCTGTCCAATTTATTGAATAGTTTTCTCCTTTTCTCCACTGATCTGCAATACTGCCCTGTTGTAAATATCAGTTAAACACAGGTCTGTTTATGGGCTCTCCGTTCAGTTTCACCGGTCCATTTGTCTATTTTTTGCAAACTCCATAGTCTGTTATATGATGTTGTGGTATCTGGAAGACCAGATTCTTCTCCCTTATGTCTTTGTTATTCTGAGGGCTTTTCACATCCATATACAATAGAGGATCAGCTTTGTCAGATTCCTCAATATATTTTACTAGGATTTTGGTGGGAATTGTATTGAATCTAGTGATCAGTCTGGAAGAACTGATCTGATATATATGATAGTCTTCCCCTTATGGTTTCTCACTCTTTGTATTTAGGATTTTATGAGGTTATGTGACTCCTTTTTATTTCTAACAAGGAATTGTTATTTGCTAGCAATATCCATTTAAATGGACACTGAATTTTATCGAGAGTTTTTCTGTAAATGTAGTGAATGATATTTATAAGTTTTTAAAGGTTAAGCCACCATTGCATTCATGGGATAAATAAAGCATAGTCTTTATTATTATTTTTTTAAATTTTCTAATGTTTATTTTTGAGACAGAGAGTACAAGCAGGGGAGGGGCAGAGAGAGAGGGAGACACAGAATCCAAAGCAGGTTCCAGTCTGAGCTGTCAGCACAGAGCCCAATGTGGGGCTCAAACTCACGGACCACGAGATCATGACCTGAGCTGAAGTCAGACGCTTAACTGACTGAGCCACCCAAGTGCCCCCTTTAAAATATAGTCTTTATGTATTACTGTGGCTTCTTGCATTTCTGTGATCTTCAGACCATGGGTTCATACAATCTCAAGAAAGAAATTTTCCCAGCACAGTTACAAGAGAAGTCAATTATTGATTGTAAAAAGCAGACTAAGCAGATGAAGTATTTAAATTTTTTTTAATGTTTGTTTATTTTTGAGAGAGACAGAGTGTGAGTGGGGGAGGGGTAGATAGAGAGGGAGACACAGAATCCGAAGCAGGCTCCAGGCTCTGAGCTGTCAGCACAGAGCCTCATGTGAGGCTCGAACCCATGGAACCCAAGACCATGACCTGAGCCGAAGTTGGACTCTCAACCGATTGTGCCACCCAGGCGCCCCAGAGATGAAGTATTTAAGCATGCATTTATTTTTGTAGCTCATGTTGAGTCAGAGTCAGAGAAGAACCATTTGACTACTAGTTTCTAGACATGGGCCAATCAATTTAAGAAAGTAAAAAACTAAGGGTGCTGAAATAGGATTGTTTATATTGCCAGTTAAAGGCATTAAAATTGTTACCATCATTTCATAAGCATATTTTATATTTAAAAATATTTTTTTTAAGTTTATTTATTTATTTTGAGAGAAGGGGGTTGGGCAGAGAGAGAATCCCAGTGACAGCACAGAGCCTGATGCGGGGCTTGAACTCACAAACCCTGAGATCACGATCTGAGCCAAAATCAGGAATCGCAAGTCTTAACCAACTCAGCCACCTAGGCACCCCAAAAACAAATTTTAATTACCAGAAAAGTAGGAAGGGAGAATAAAGAATAATCCTTAACTTGGATACATCTTGCTTTAGGAAAAATGTGCTGGTATATCCTTATTTTTCTTATTTCTCTGTAAACCAGTGGAAGTTTCACAGGGGCCAATGCCAGAATTTGGGAACTAGTGCACCAGGCCATACTACACTGCTTCTTGGAACTGTTCTTTAAATAGATGGAGAAAAAAGTCAGGGCACAGTACCTAACTGCGACAACTGATTGGCAGACATGAGATTATGAAAGTTTTATGGAAACTAATTCTTCTAAGGTTTTTTTTTTTTTTTTTTTTTTAAGTTTCTTTATTCTAAGAGAGACAGAGAGTGAGCGGGGAAGGGGAAGGGATAGAGGGAGAGACAGAATCCCAAGCAGGCTTCGTGCTGTCAGCGCAGAGCCCAACGTGGGGCTCGAACTCACAAACTGTGAGATCATGACCTGAGCCAAAACCAAGAGTGGGACGCTCAACTTACTGAGCCACCCAGGCACCCCTCTAAGTTTTTTTGTAAATGTGTAATTTTACAACTCTTTGTTTCATACATGTTCTATGTAGCGGTGATATTAATGTTGAAATGATACCCTGGTGAATACATTGTTTCTCGTAAGTTATCCTTTCCTACTCCTGGCAGCATCTCTCTTCCCTACCTTCTAGAGAAGAATAAGGTATGGAGAGTGAGATAGGTTGTTGTGATGTAAGCTTAAGCATGTAATTACCAAGGTAAGTTTGTTTGAATAATTGATACGATCTGTTCTAAACACACAATGGAAATGTTTGGAAAGTTGTTTGGATCAGCCACACTGGTATTTCCTTTCATTGATATGAATAATAGTTGTACTAGTACTCATTGAAGGAATAGGAATAATCTTTCCTTGGGCTCAAGTTAGACTAAGGCAGACGGGCAGGTGGTCAACAAATACATATTAAAAGGCTAGTTCGTACTCAGCACTATGGAAGATAGAAAAGAAGTAAAAGGTATAATTCTGTTTTCAAAGAATTTACAGTGTAGCCAAAGAAAAGCTAATTTGTGAAACACTGCATATTAAATCTAAGAACAGTATGTGTTCAGAGCAAAGAAAGATGGAAGTGGTTTCAGGAGCTTTCTTTCATTGAGAACCAGAGATTTGACTTGGGATTTGAGATGAGAAGTCAAATAAATGAAAAGAGAAAAATAAGGTCATGTTAGATGGAAGGAATAGCATGAACAAATTTTTTTTTTAAGTTTTATTTATTTTAGGGGCGCCTGGATGGCTCAGTCAGTTAAGCGTCTGACTTTGGCTCAGGTCATGATCTCACGGTTTGTGAGTTCGAGCCCTGTGTCGGGCTCTGTGCTAACAGCTCCGAGCCTACAGCCTGCTTTGGATTCTGTGCCTCCTTCTCTGTCTGCCCCTCCCTCACTTGTACTCTGTCTCTCTCTGTCTCTCAAAAATAAATAAATGTAAAAAAAAAAATTTTTTTTTTAAGTAATCTCTACTCACAACATGGGGCTCAAACTCACAACCTTGAGATAAGAGTTTTATGCTCTTCTGACTGAGCCAGCCATGTGCTCCAGAACAGATTTTTGTTTAATGTTTTTATCTATCTATCTATCTATCTATTTATTTATTTATTTGAGAGTGAGCACGAGCGGGGAAGGGGTGGGGGGGGGGCGGGGGTGGGGACAGGGGAACCAAAGCAGACTCCATGCTGAGAGCCTGACAGCAGCAAGCTTGATGTGGGGCTTGAACTCATGAACTGTGAGATCACGACCTGAGCCAAAGTTGGACGTTCAACAAACTGAGCCAATGAGCCAACTAGGCACCCCAACAATTTTTAAATCTATGAGCAAACAGCTTGGCCATGTGATTAGTCAGTGCTGAGTCATGTAGTAGCAGAATTTGGGTTATAATCAACTTTTTAAAACATTTTGCTGATGAAATGATATGTACATAGTTATTCTGCATAGTTATTAGATATAAGCAATTAGACAAGATGAATCTCTATACTTAGTATTACTGCAATCAGACCAAATGTTTCTGAGGTCAGCTGAGAAGAAAACAGTTGACTTGAAGCTCAAAGACTTCTTTGAAGATGAGAGTTCCCAGGTGATCAGGCCTCTGTTTTTTTTGGCAGCTTAGATGTTTCACGAGCCTCCTAGATGTTAGCAGCCAGAGCAGAGCAAGGGGGAGTCCTAGGATTGGAGGAGCTAAAAAACACAAAGCTTGTTTTCTTTCCATTTTCAGAGGCCAAAGTTAAAAAGGAAGAAACTATTGCCATACATACCTTAATTTAGTTTAATTAGATGGTACTTTTTCCTGTACTTACCTTATATATACTAGCTTAGACTGGAAAAAACAATTACTCTTAGTGAAATATTTGAAATATTCTGCAACAGTAGTATATACGACAAATGTATTTTACATACATTATTTATTCCTTCCAAAAGCCTTTTGAACTATTATGTTCATTTTAAGATGCAGAAATCAAGGTTTGGAGACATGTAATTTTTGTCAAGATAATAACCCAGTTAGTAAGTGAGGTAGAATTTTATCTCTTTCTGGGTCCAATTTCTGTTTCCTAAATGAAAAGTTTTTAAGTTTATTTATTTTGAGACAATGCGCATGCTAGCAGGAGAGGGGCAGACAGAGAGAGGGAGACAGAGAATCCCATGCAGGTTCCACACTGTCAGCACAGAGCCCAATGCAGGCCTCAAAATCATGACCTGTGAGATCTTGACCTGAGCTGAAATCAAGACTCGGATGCTTAACTTACCAAGCCACCCAGGTGCCCCTCTGTTTTCTTTATACAATACCAACCTCTGAAAGGAGTGAGAATTCTGATACGTGGATTTGAGACAGGACTATCCTTAGCACCCAAGGTAGAACAGATTACATTGCTTATTTGATCCTCCTCTTTTCATGAGCATTTTCACCAATAATGGTGAAAGTAGGTCAAACTTCAAAAGAGTAAATGTTATAAAAGTGCAATGGTGCAGATTGTTTAAGACTCTGTAATAATAGATTTATAGAAGATGGACTTGGTTAACAAGGGACAGGAGTAAAAGATTTCTTCTCCTCTTAGATTATTGCATGGTGTTATCTAGGAGAACCCAGAACATTTGGGGTTAATTGATAGGAGAGAGAAGCAGATAGTTTGGAGCATAGGGGAAGATGAGATCTGGATGGGGGATGATTTTAGAAGTGAGGCTTTGGTTAGTATCTGTTTATCCAATAGAAGTTATTGTATACCTGCTAAATAGTTGACATTGGGATACAAAGCCACTGTGCTCAAGGAGCTCATGGTCTGCTGGGGAGACATTTGTTAATGGATATTTTCAACTCCAAGTGAACAGTATCTATGCACAAAGTGTTTTAGCAGTATTAAAAAAGGGCTTAAAATGTAGCAGTATAGTGGTCTTTTTTAAAAAAAAATTTTTTTTACATTTATTTATTTTTGAGAAACAGAGTGAGACAAAGCGTGAGCGGGGGAGGGTCAGAGAGAGAAGGAGACACAGAATCTGAAGCAGGCTCCAGGCTCTGAGCAAGCGGTCAGCATGGAGCCTGATGCGGGGCTCGAACCCACAAACTGTGAGATTGTGACCTGAGCCGAAGTCGGGTGCTCAGCTGACTGAGAGACCCAGGTGCCCCTGTAGTGGTCGTTTTAATGTACGTGCCCACGTAAGTAATGTACGTGCCCAAATCAAATTCCAAAAAGTATACAGTAAAAAAAAAATGAATTCCTTTATCATGACAGCCCCTGCTTCTCTTGATCCTTGGTTTCTTCTTTCTGCAGAGGCATTACTATTAACAGTTTCTTGTTATCTTCTCAGAGGTGTTCTCTGTGAATATAAAATGTATGCTTATTTGTATTTTTTGTGCACCTATAGTGAGTGACATACTACGTCATTGTGCTTTTCCCTTTATATCTTGGAGAAGGTTGTAAATGAACGATTGAATGTCCTCTGTTTAATAGTTATGTGCTGTTCAGTTGAGTGTAGATGATTTATTTGGCCAATCTCCTATTAATGGACTTTCAGGATATTTCTAGGCTTTTGTTGGAAATAGTGCTGCAGAGAGTATTTTTATACATAGATTTGTACATAGGGGCAGGCATATCTGTAGGATGAATTCCCAGTAGTCTGGAGAATGCACTGTAAAGCAGTAAAACTAGAGGCAGAGGAATTCTAAGTTAAATGCGAATACAGGTGTGACCTCCAGTAATGTATAGCTCTTGAGATCTGTAATTTCTATATTAGGATATCACATTCGTTTGTGTGATATTAGTGTAAGACTTAGTTTGTTGGGATGGCACATAGATTGCCAGGGTTCTTATATAACAATAGTATAACTGAGTTAGTACATGTTTCCCCAGTCCGAACAAGAACATCTCATTAAGGGAGAGGTTAAGGTAGATTTTAAGTTCGTTGATAAATCTGTTCCAGATAAGCTTAATTGTAAATCTGAGCCCCCAAGCAAAATATCAAAGCACTCTCTTTTTTTAATGTTTATTTATTTTTGAAATAGAGAAAGAATGCATGTGCATGGGGAGGGGCAGAGGGAGAGAATCCTAAGCAGGCTCCATGCTGTCAGCAGGAGTCCAGTGTGGGGCTTGATCTCATGAACAGTGAGATCATGATCTGTCCTGAAATCAGAGGAGTTGGATGCTTTTAACCAATGAACCACATAGATGCCCCTCTTTTTTTTTTTTTTTTTAAAGGCTTAGTAAACAAAGTGTCTCTGACTTTTTTTTTTTTTTTTTTAATTAGACCTGGGGAGAGGAACAGAGTGGGGGGGGGGGGAGAGAGAGAGAGAATGAGAATGAGAATGAGAATGAATATCTCAAGCAGGCTCCATGCTCAGTGCAAAGTCCAATGCTGGACTCCATCCCGTGAGTTTGGGATCATGACCTGAGTCAAAATCAAGAGTCGGGCACTCAACCGACTGAGCCACCAGGTCTGACTTCTAAAGAGTACAGCACTGTTCATTATCTTTAGTTCACAAAAGAGAAAGAAAATGGTATTTTAGCTTTTTAAAAAAGTCTTAGAAACTGTTTGAATGCCTCATTTTACAGAAGCTAGTTCTTGGCTCAGCCCTACACATAGGTGACCACACATCCTGATGGCATTAGCACCCTTTTCACTCTCATTGTGTCGCAGTTTAGATATAGATGATTGTCCTTACACAGTTGTGGATCATTGTGGCACTCCCAACGATTCTCTGTAGTTCAGTATTCTCTCTACCACCTTGATGCTCTTCCAGATAATTATTTTTTTCTTGTTAACTCTCAACAAATCTGCCGAGTGATTTTAAGGAAGTTGGAGGATTTATATTTTTAAACATTTCTCTCTTTTTTAATGTTTGCTTATTTTTGAGAGAAATCATGTACACATGCTGGGGAGGGGCAGAGAATGGAGACAGAGAATCCCAAGCAGGCTCCATGCTGTCAGCACAGAACCCAACTTGGAGCTCTAACTCTTGATCCATGAGATGAGCTAAAATCAAGAGTCAAGTGCTTAACCTACTGAACCACCCCAGGATTTATCTTTTTTAAAGAGAAGATATGGATTCTTTGTGAAAAGGTGTAATTTTCTTTAAGTATTTGTGTGGCACTGTCATTATTTGTACTAAATATCCTTACAAGTAAATTTTTTTTTAATTAAAAAAATTTTTTTTAACACTTATTTATTTTTGAGACAGAGAGAGAGCATGAGCAGGGGACGGTCAGAGAGAGAGGGAGACACAGAATCCGAAACAGGCTCCAGGCTCTGAGCTGTCAGCCCAGAGCCCGATGCGGGGCTCGAACTCACAGAGCGCGAGATCATGACCTGAGTTGAAGTCGGACGCCCAACCGACTGAGCCACCCAGGCGCCCCAAGTAAATATTTTTTTAAATTAGGCAAATATTTAAAGGCAATTGGGGGGGGGGGGGATGAGATGAGAGAGTAAACCATGAGACTCTATGGGAAAAGAGTGTGCCAAGCAGAGGGAGCAGGCTGCTTAAAGGACCCTGAGGTGGGTGTGACCCTGCATAGGCCAGGTGTGCTGTAGGCCTTTTATCAGTAAGGTGCCTGGAATGGAATGAATGGTGATCAGGACAGAGGATCAGAAATAATGTGGTGTCAGATTGTTTAGGACTTACAAGCCATTGTAAGATTTTGATCTTGAAGGAGGGGAACGTTATTGGAGGGGATTTAAATAGTGGAGTAATATGATCAGATTTATATTTTAAAAGGATCATTCTTCTGAGTTGAGGTTAGACTGAAGTGAGGCAAGGTAGAAGCAGGGAGACCAGTTAGGAGGCTACTACAATAATTAAAGCAAATGATGATTATGACTTAGACCAACAAAGTAGTAAGTAGTAGTTGGAATCTATGAATTTTTTAAAATTTGTTTTAAGGGGCACCTGGGTGAGTGTCTGACTTCAGCTCAGGTCACGATCTCGCGGTTCGTGGGTTCGAGCCCTGCGTTGGGCGCTGTGCTGACAGCTCAGAGCCTGGAGCCTGCTTCAGATTCTATGTCTTTCCCTTTCTCTGCCCCTCCCCTGCTCATGCTCTGTTTCTCTCTCTCAATAATAAAAGTTTAAAATTTTTTTTAAATTTGTTTTAAATAATTTCAAATTTAAAGTTGTGATATAATGCGAAGACCTCCTGTACGTTTCACCCAAATTCCCTAATAACATGTATCTCCTTATCTCTTACTGCTCTCTCCATATACACACACACTTCTTTCTGCTGAACTATTTGAAAGTATAAGGCAGCCATGATGCCCTATTTAATACTTCATTGTCTGTTTCCTAAAAACAAAGATATTCTTCTTCTATTGTTGCATTAATAAGCTTGGGTTGCCATACCAAAATACCACAAGTTGTTAAACAACATAAATTTATTTTCTCACATTTCTTTTTTTATTTATTTTTTATTTTAGAGATTGTGCAAGCAAACAAGCAGGGGAGGGACAGAGAGAGAGGGAGGGAAAGAATCTTAAGCAGGCTCCACACTCAGCATCGAGCCTGATTTGGGGTTCAATCTCATGACTCTGAGATCATGACCTGAGCTGAAATCAAGAGTTGGATACTCAACCGACTGAGCCATCCAGGTGCCGCTGTTTTCTCACATTTCTGAGGTGGAACGTGGAAAGCCCAAGATCAAAGTTCAATCCCAAGATCAAGGTTTGGCTTCTGGTGAAAGCTGTCTTCCTGATTCATAGACAGCCTCCTCCTTACTGTGTCCTCTCATGGTGGTCAGGGGTGTTGGGAGTAGGAGAGCCCTCTGGTGTCTGTTTCTTCCTATAGAAACACTCTTATCTTCCTATAAGGCCCCACCCTCATGACCTTGTTTAACCTTAATTACCTCCTCCCCCACTGGGGTTTAGGACTTCACCATATGAATTTTGGGGAGACACAGTTCAGTACATTGCAATGATTGTTGTATGACATCTGCACAACCACCAAGATCAGGGAATGAACACTGATACAGTACTGTCATGGACTCTACAGACTGCTTGAATTTTGCTAGTTACCCCAATAATGGTTAAAGGTACAGGGTCTTGTGTAGCAGTTAGTTGTCACGTCTTCTTATTTTTCTTCAGTCCGAACAGTCTTTCCTTATCTTTCATGACCTTTCATTTTTGAAGGACTTGGACCAGTAACTTGTAAACTATCCAAAAATTTGTATTTGATGTTTCCTTATGATTAGGTTCAGGTTATACAGTTTTGGACAAACATACTGCAGAAGTGATGCTGTGTTCTTAACTTGTTATATTTGGAGTAACATACTGTTGATCTGCCCTGTTTTAAAATTCTTTTTTTTTTTTTAAACATTTATTTATTATTGAGAGACAGACACAGAGCGTGAGCAGGGGAGGGGCAGAGAGAGGGGGAGACACAGAATCTGAAGCAGGCTCCAGGCTCTGAGCTGTCAGCACAGAGCCCGATGCGGAGCTTGAAGCCACGAACCGCGAGGTCATGACCTGAGCCAAAGTCAGACACTTAACTGACTGAGCCACCCAGGCGCCCCATGATCTGCCCTGTTAATAGTGATGTTAACTTCTGTCACTTGCTTAAGATGGTTTTTACCTATAAGGTTTCTCCACTGTAAAGTGAGTGTTTTGTGGAGAAGTAGTTTGAGACTTTATAAATTTCCTGTTCTGCATTAAACTTTCTCTCTCTAGCTTTAACATCTATGATTATTGTTGCTTGTGTCAGTTCTTACAGTGATGGTTGTGAAATGCTGGGTTTTTTTAATGCCATCAATCCTTATATATTGGTTAGTTGGCATTTGATTATAAAGCTGGGCTTTCCCCTTTCATCTGTTTATTTCAATACGTATTCATGGATTGCTGTTTTATTCAGTGGTTATAATCCTTTACTATTACTGATTTTGGCACTTGGCACTTGTCCATTCCATAGAGTTGGCCAGCAGGAACCCCTTGAAGGTAGAGCCTGTGTCCTTTTGACATCATTCTTTGAGCACTTTTTTACTTTGGTTCAAGGTGTTCCAAGCTCTTGAACCTTCTTTCCTGGCCTCCAATCAGCCATTTCTCCAAGAAGCCCTGGTTCTCTGAAACCAAGATCTAGATATTAGATACTGGGATATTATCACTTCTAGGCCTTTCCGTGGAAAGATTTAGGAAATAGTTGTATGTATACACACACACGTATACACAGACATTTCTTCCCTCTATAGTTATGTATATAACTATGAGGTTTATACCAAGACTCCAGTTACAGTCCCAACATAACAGGGTTTATTCTAATCTTCCCCCCTTCCACATTTGTAACTTCCTAAAGATAGCATTAATGAGATCTGTATTGTGACTTTGGATGTAGAGTATGAAAGAGAAAGAAGGGAGCCTGGGTGGCTCAGACAGTTAAGCATCTGACTCGATTTTGGCTCAGGTCATGATCTCACTGGTTTGTGGGATTGGGCCCCTCATTGGGCCCTGTGCTGACAGCGTGGAGCCTGCTTGAGATTCTCTCTCCCTCACTCTTTATCTGCCCCCCCCCCTCCGCCCGCTCTCGTGTTGGGAGCGTGCACTCTCTCTCTCTCTCAAAATAAATAAACATTTTTAAAAAGAAAGAGGAGTCAAGGGTGACTCAAGATTTTTGGCTGAAAAAAGCCACCAGAAGAAATGCCATTTACTGCGATGAGAAGACCATAGGAGGAGACAGTTCGGAGGAAGAGATTGGAAGGTCACATGTTGAGGCTAAACTGTGAATTAGACATGCAAGGGGAGGTGTTGGGGAGGCAGTTGGATATTTGAGTCTGCAGTTCAAAGAAAGGTCCAGGCTGAAATGCAGATTACTTCAAGACAACTAGTTGGGGCGCCCGGGTGGCTCAGTCGGTTGGGCGTCCGACCTCAGCTCAGTTCATGATTTCACAGTTCGTGAGTTGGAGCCCCACATCTGGCTCTGTGCTGACAGCTCGGAGCCTGGAGCCTGCTTTGCATATTGTATCTCTCTGTTCCTCTCTGTATCTCTCTGTTCCTCCCCCACTTGCACTCTGTCTCTCTGTCTCTCGCTCAAAAATAAAAAATAAAGATTAAAAAAATAAAAAAAAACCTTAATTCCATATCCTTTCTGATCTCTTTCACTGATTTTTTTTTTCTAACATGAAATCACTGTAATTACTGGGTTTTTAAAATTTTTTTATTTTTTTAATGTTTATTTTTGAGACAGAGGGAGACAGAGCGTGAGTTGGGGAGGGGCAGAGAGAGAGGGAGACACAGAATCTGAAACAGGCTCCAGGCTCTGAGCTGTCAGCACAGAGCCCGATGCAGGACTCAAATCCACAAACTGTGAGATCATGACCTGAGCCAAAGTCAGACACTTAACCGACTGAGCCACTTAGGAACCCCTGTTTTTGTTTTTGTTTTTGTTTTTTTAAAGGTTGACTCTTTATTTTAAAAAAGTTTTAATTACCAGAGTTCTTATTTCATCCATAGCCTGCTAGGTATTGAGCAGTTGATGGTTTGTTTGTTTTTTTTCTAATTTCTTTTTCAGTAAATTTTCATTTTATCTAATCCCAGAATTCAGATTTCTTTAGTTTATCCAGAAATGTCATTTACAGATGATTAGTCCAAACCTTTGTGCAGTTCAGGAACACAAATTAATTACATCAGATTATTTTGTCTCTTGAGACCCTTCATCTCTCCACTATGTTTTATGCCACTGATTTGTTTTTGTTTTGTTTTGCCTTTTCTATTTACTTTTTTTAATTTTTAAAAATTTACATCCAAGTTAGCATATAGTACAACAGTGATTTCAAGAGTAGATTCCTTAGTGCCCGTTACCCATTTAGCCCATCCCCCCTCTCACAATCCCTCCAGTAACCCTCTGTTTGTTCTCCATATTTAAGAGTTTCTTATATTTTGCCATCCTCCCTGTTTTTATATTGTTTTTGCTTCTCTTCCCTTGTGTTCATCTGTTCTGTGTCTTAAAGTCCTCGTATGAGTGAAGTCATATGATATTTGTCTTTCTCTGACTAATTTCACTTAACATGGAACCTACAGTTCCATCCATGTAGTTGCACATGGCAAGATTTCATTCTTTTTGATTGCTGAGTAATACTCCATTGTGTGTGTGTGTGTGTGTGTGTGTGTGTGTGTGTGTGTGTGTGTATACACCACATCTTCTTTATCCATTCATCCATTGATAGACATTTGGGCTCTTTCCATACTTTGGCTATTGTTGATAGTGCTGCTATGAACATTGGGGTGCATATGCCCCTTCGAAACAACACACCTGTATCCCTTGGATAAATACCTAGTAGAGTAGTACAGTTGCTGGGCCATAGGGTCGTTCTATTTTCAATTTTTTGAGGAACCTCCCTACTGTTTTCCAGAGTGGCTGCACCAGTTTGCATTCCCACCAGCAATGCAAAAAGAGATCCTCTTTCTCCGCATCCTCGCCAACATCTATTGTTGCCTGAGTTGCTAATGTTAGCCATTCTGACACGTGTGAGGTGGTATCTCATTGTGGTTTTGATTTGTATTTCCCTGATGATGAGTGATGTTGAGCATTTTTTCATGTGTCGGTTGGCCATCTGGATGTCTTCTCTGGAGAAGTGTCTATTCATGCCTTTTGCCCGTTTCTTCACTGGATTATTTGTTTTTTGTGTGTTGAGTTTGATAAGTTCTTTATAGATTTTGGATACTAACCCTTTATCCGATATGTCGTTTGCAAATATCTTCTCCCATTCTGTTGGTTGCCTTTTAGTTTTGCTGATAGTTTCCTTTGCTGTGCAGAAGCTTTTTATCTTGATGAGGTCCCAATAGTTCATTTTTGCTTTTGTTTCCCTTGCCTCCAGAGACATGTTGAGTAAGAAGTTGCTGCGGCCAAGATCAAAGAGGTTTTTGCCTGCTTTCTCCTCGAGGATTTTGATGGCTTCCTGTCTTACATTTAGGTCTTTCATCCATTTTGAGTTTCTTTTTGTGAATGGTGTAAGAAAGTGGTCCAGATTCATTCTTCTGCATGTTGCTGTCCAGTTTTCCCAGCACCACTTGCTGAAGAAACTCTTTATTCCATTGAATATTTTTTCCTGCTTTGTCAAAGATTAATTGGCCATACATTTGTGGGTCCATTTCTGGGTTCTCTCTTCTGTTCCATTGATCAGTGTCTGTTTTTGTTTCAGTACCATACTGTCTTGATGATTACATACAGCTTTGTAATACAGCTTGAAGTCCATATGCCACCGATTTGTTAATGGATTGGGCCAGTTGCCCTGCAGAATATCTCACTTTATAGATTTGTCTGGTTGCTTTCTTGCTGTGTTATTAGCTCTTTTTATTATTTCAAACAATAAAATTACCTGCAGCTTTTTCTAACACACCCTTTTTTATAAAAACTTCATGGTCTTTGTTAGCCACAAAATAAGGGTTAAAACTTTCTTAGCTCAATATATAGTAACCATCAGAATTTGTCATCTCTGCCTATTCTCCCACTGTTCTTCCAGCCAAACCCATGTCCTGGTCTGAGACACAAATAGAAGTAGGTAGTGATTGGTGCGCCTAGGTGGCTCAGTTGATTGAGCATCTGACTCTTGGTTTTGGCTCAGGTCATGATCTCTCCGTCATGGGATCAAGCCCCATGTCAGGCTCTGAGCTGGGCATGGAGCCTGCTTGAGATTCTTTCTCTCTCCCTCTGTCTCTTTCCCCAGCTCGTACCCCCCCCCCCCAAATAAAAAAATTAAAAAAAAAGAAATCAGTAGTGATTAAGAATATAGACTTTGGAGCCAGATTGTATGTATTTAAAAATATTATTATTTTTTTAATTTTTATTTTTAACGTTTACCTGTTTTTGAGAGATAGAGACAGAGCATGAGCAGGGAAGGGGCAGAGAGAGGGGGAAACAGAATCTGAAGCAGGCTCCAGGCTCTGAGCTGTCAGCACAGAGCCTGACGTGGGACTCAAACTCATGGACCGTGAGATCATGACCTGAACTGAAGTTGGGTGCTTAACTGAGCCATTCAGGTTCCCCTCTATTTAATTTTTTTTAATACTTACTTTTTTTGTTTTTAATTTTTTTTAATGTTTATTTATTTTTGAGACAGAGAGAGCATGAATGGGGGAGGGTCAGAGAGAGAGGGAGACACAGAATTGGAAGCAGGCTCCAGGCTCTGAGCTGTCAGCACAGAGCCCGACGCGGAGCTCGAACTCACAGACTGTGAGATCATGACCTGAGCCGAAGTCGGATGCTTAACCGACTGAGACACCCAGGCGCCCCAATACTTACTTTTTGACAGAGAGAGAGAGAGAGAGAGACAGACAGACAGAGTGCGGTGACAGGGGGAGGGGTGGAGGAGAGGCAAAGAGAGATATGGAGACACAGAATCCGAAGCAGGCTCCAGGCTCTGAGCTGTCAGCACAGAGCCCAACGCGGGGCTCAAACCCATGAGCTGTGAGATCATGACCTGAGCCGAAGTCAGATGCTCAACTGACTAAGCCACCAAGGTGCCCCCAGACTGTCTGAATTTAAATTCCAGCTTCAGTACTTACTTACTTCATACTTCATACTTTGGACAGTTCATGCCATTCCATCTGTTAAATGCAGCTAATAGTACCAACCTCATAGGATTGTTGTAAGGATATCAGTTAATCTATGTGTCATCTTGAAGTGCCTGAGTGGCTTAGGCTGTTGAGTGTCTGATTCTCGATTTCAGTTCAGGTCATGATCCCAGAGTTGAGGGACTGAGTCCTGCATCGGGCTCTGTGCTAAGCATGGAACCTACTTAATATTCTCTATTTCTCTCCCTCTGCCCCTGTCTCCTGCTCACACTCACTCTCTCTAAAAATAAATTAAGTAAATATTTGTATCATCTTTAAAAATGTCTAGCACATAGAAAACTCTTCCTGCCTACAAAAATACAACTTCTTCATCAGACATTTAACATATATTATTTAAGCACCTGCCACACACTCAATTAGTCATTGAGGACTTAGCAATAAACAAGACAGAATTCCAGCCTTTGGGGAGCTTATACTCTAGTGGAAATTGCAGAGAAGTACACTACAATGTGATAAATGCATGACAGGTATGGGTTCAGGATGTACTAAAGGCCTTATCTTACGGAGTCAGGGGAAGCTTCATGGAAGATGTCATATGTAAGCTGAGAGTTGAAGGAGGGAAAGGAATTAGCCTGTTGAAATGGGTGGTAAGACGGGTAGGAGGTGGGGCTTGATGATGAGAACAAATTGTAGGTCAGTAAACTGCACCTTTAAGGTCAGTAAACTGCACCTAAAGAAAACAAGTAAGCAAGAACTCTGCGGAGGGTTTGGAAAGCATTCAGGATGGGTCTTCTCAAACCCCACTGCCTTTAGGCATCTTCTCAGGCTACCTCAGCCAATTTTTCTCATTCTTCTGACTTTCAATAGTGATTTGACTATAGAGTGTAGGTTTTACATTGAGAAGAAATTGCATTAAAATAGTTTGGGGAGGTTTGTTTGGGGAAGAAGTAGAGATAAGATGGGGGGAGACCGGAATCTGTCATGAATTAAATTTAAAATTTTGGACTTTTTCCCACGGATGAGTAGAAAACACAAGATATTTAGGATGGGTTCTCCTAGAAAAGGAAAATTCAGAGAGAGAGAGAGAGAGAGTGAGCTCATGTGCAAGGTTTCTGGGAACTGTGAGTTCTTCCTTAAAGATAGAACTTTGAAGGGGAAGAGATGAGACTGAAAGAGAAGGTAAGATCCAGATCATAAATGAAGACCATGGTGTTTAGGCATTTTCCAGTGAGCAGTTGGAAGTCGTTGACAGATTCGATATGGGAGACAATTAGATAATGAGAAGCAAATTTAGCAATTGAGAGAGTGAACTTGAGGGGACTAAGTCTAGAGGCAAGGTCCCAGTTAGGAGGGTACTGCAGTAGTAGTCCAGGTAAAAGGTGATGAAGCCAGCAAAGAGCAACAGGAAGAAGAGAAGGAAAAGAGGGGAAAGCTTTGACAAATATTATTGGAGTAAAAATTGGCTGGACTTGGAGACTTATCAAATATGGTGAGGGTCTCCTATGGAGTAGGAAGAGTCCAAAAATGTTGCTAAAATTCTGGCTAAATACAAGAGCAGTAACAGAAGAGGAGGAAGATTAGTAATAAAATATTGAAAAATCAAGCTCAAGGTGCCTCTGAGACATGGACGTGGGTGTGTGCATTGACTGATAAAGGGAAATCCAGGGTTGGTATCTGTGGACATGGGAGTCATTGATGCATAAGTGGTGGGAGTTAAAGTGGTACAAGTGGACGGTTTTGCAGGTAGCATTCCATTTTCTGTGTGCTAAGCACTGTCCTGAATGCTTTACATACATTGTTCCATTTAATTCTTTTCTTTTTATTTTTGAGAGAGAGAGAGAGACAGAGCATCAATCGGGGAGAGGCAGAGAGAGACAGAGACACTGGATCCAAAGCAGGCTCCAGGCTCTGAGCTGTCAGCACAGAGCCCGACACAGGGCTTGAACTCAACCATGAGATCGTGACCTGATCCAAAGTCGGATGCTCAACCAACTGAGCCACCTAGGCGCCCCTTCATTTAATTCTTATAACAACTCTATGAAGTTGTCATTTTACAAAGAAAAAGAAAGTGTAATATAGGAGAGTTAAGTAGTATAAAAAAACCCCAAGGCTGATAAGCGACAAAGTCAGGAATGGAGTAAAGTATCTGACTTAAAACCTGAAATCTTAAAACATCGTGCCATGGGTGAATTGAGAAGAGTGCTCAGGAGAGAACCCTGGGGAGCTTTAACATTTAAAGGAGGATGGTCATGGATGGAGCAGTCTATCTGCACATATATGTAGATATTTGCATATATGGAGAAGGAACCAGAGAGGTAGGAAAACCAGGAAGGTGGCTGTGACAGAAATGGAAAGAGGAATTACCACAACATTGTGCCAGAAGCCACAATGAAATAACATTTTAAATTTTTTCATTGGGTTTAATAATTTGGAATTTACTGGTAACCTTGGTAATTGCTGTTTGGTGGCAACATAAATGAGATAGCGTAATTTGTGTAAAATTCTTAAGCATAGTAGATTGCATATTTTAAGCACAGCAAAAAAAAAAAAAAAAGTCTCTCGTATAGTTACAGGAGTTAAAGTGGAGACAGTGAGGACTCTTTTAGATACCTGAATCTAAAAGATCTTAACTGACTCAGGTAAGTTGATTTGGTTGGGTTTAAATATGGATACATTTTTTGAGAAAACAGAATTTCCATCTAATGACTTCTGCTTTCTGTGTAGAGTAGCATATAAACTTATCTGTTGAGAGTGAGAAGGAATGTGGTGAAACAGGGGGCTTGAGAAGAGTGGTAAAAATTTGAAATCACTCTTAACAGATGAAAGAGGATGCTGATTAAGAACATGTGGAAGCAGGGGCACCTGGGTGGTTTAGTCGGTTAAGCGTCTGACTTTGGCTCAGGTCATGATCTCACTGTTCTTGAGTTCGAGCCCCATGTTGGGCTTTGTGCTGACAGCTCAGAGCCTGGAGCGTCTTCAGATTCTGTGTGTCCCTTTATTTATGTCTGTTCCTCCCCTGCTCATACTCTCAATCTCAAAAATAAAGATTACCAAAAAAAAAAAAAGAACATGTGGAAGCACTGTAGCATTGTAGTGGCAAGGGCCCAGTTGAAGGAGATTAAATTTATATGGTTTCAGTCCTCCTGATGGTATGATTTTTCTCCAGCACAATCCAGGAGCAGAAATAAAGGTGCAGTAAAGGTATTTAGATTGATCCAGATTTAGGATTTTGTTGAATGCATGTGATGGAAAGGCTAGATTAGGGAAGAAAAGGAAAAGAAAATGAACGTTTTTTATTTTTTTATTTTTTTAATTTTTTTTAACGTTTATTTATTTTTGAGACAGAGAGAGACAGAGCATGAATGGGGGAGGGTCAGAGAGAGAGGGAGACACAGAATCTGAAACAGGCTCCAGGCTCTGAGCAGTCAGCACAGAGCCCGACGCGGGGCTCGAACTCACGGACCGCGAGATCGTGACCTGAGCCGAAGTCGGACGCTTAACCGACTGAGCCACCCAGGCGCCCCGAAAATGAACGTTTTAATAAAAGAATGGTTTAAATAATAGATCAAAGACTGTGGAATTGATAGAGAAAAAATTGAGTAAAAAAAAGTGACTAAAGTTAGAGAAAATATAGAACTTAGATCTTGATGAACAGATAGAAGGGGAGTAGGAGGCTGTGGTCAGAAAAGGGGATTTTAAAATGCACAGAAGAGTGGTTCTTGGAGGTCACTGAATTTAAGATAAGATATTGAGAGACTAGAAAATGTGATGGATCATCCAAAAGGACATTAAACTTGTCTAGGATATAATGAAACTTGGGGTGGTTTTGCTTGAGGTTCTAGAAGGCAGATTGATTTGGCCTTTGAAAAACTTGATCTAGGTGTGTGGTCAAATTACTTATGTCCTAGGACCTAGTGCTGTAAGTAGCAGATAGCAGGATTTAGGTGTATCTGAGTAGTATGTGGACTAGTTGATTAAAAAAAAAAAGAGTCTATCTACAATAATAATGTAGAGGAGGTTAAGCAGTTTGCCTAAGGTCACATTCTGGGTGGTTCTAAAGCCCATACTCTTTCCATTAACCCTGGTGTATTTGGAGTTAGCTGAGCTTCCGGAGAACAATTTCATTTTAGCTTCTCCAGAGATAATGAGGTTTTTAGTGCCAAACATCTACAAAGTGAAATGGAAATCTACCCAAGGAGCACCTTGAACAGAAAATTAACCTGAAGTAGTCAAGGTTTTTAGGTACCAATTTCAATAAATTGATCCATTAGTTCATTTTTCTGTTTATCTGTTATACACCCATATAATAGTTTACACAGTTTGAGAATAATTGAACTAAGTGTAATTTGACTCATTTGGTTTAATTTATTGTCTTTTGTCATTTCTAGCTGCCTATCCCCACCGTTTGAATCTCTTCTACCTTGCTAATGATGTCATCCAGAACTGCAAAAGGAAAAACGCAATCATTTTCCGTGAATCATTTGCTGATGTCCTTCCTGAAGCAGCTGCTCTAGTGAAGTAAGTAAATTCTTACTGCTTTTTGGGATCTAAGCTTAGAAAATTACAAATTTTAGTTCACCTTTTTACCTGTTAGTAAGAATTGTTAATAATTCTACATGCTTAAAGACCGAAGGATATTTTGCTCAAATTGTTCATGTAACATTCCCACTAATACACATATTTTTCTTTTAAACATTCTTTCTTCTCTCTCTCTTTTTTTTTTTTAATGTTTTTATTTATTTTTGAGAGAGAGAGAACAAGTTGGAGAGGGGCACAGAGAGAGGGAGACAGAGGATCTGAAGTAGGCTCTCCACCAACAGCTAAGAGCCTGATGCAGGGCTCAAACTCTCGAACCCTGAGATCTTGACCTGAGCCGAAGCCAGACCCTTAACCAATTGAGCCATCTAGGCGCCCTTCTTTCTTCCCTTTTTGAAAGCTTGTTTGTTATTTACTCTCTCCCTCTTTACTACCTTGACCATATATATCTCTTGGTCATATTCTTTGGTTGGGAGTACTTTCCAACTGTTTCTTCTGTTTCCATATTCTTTTACACATTTCCTTTCTTCTTTCAGTCTTTTTGAAATCTTGCACCCTCTATGACATCTGTGTAATTAAAGAGATATGGAAATATTTATTCCCAACCTCGTATTGATTTATTCTATCCTTAGTGAAATTGTATGCAGTGTTTCCCAAAGTATGGAATACTTAACATTTGATCTTACTTTTACTCTGTATTAATAGTGTTTTCCTGGTGTTTCACCCATATTTGCAAGTTGTTTATTTGGTTTAAGAGGCATACACACCCAACTGGAGGATAAACAATTATATGGAACAATCAAAATAGTTAAATATTAACTCAAATTATATATTGACTAGCATAGTATTATATGCTTGTATAAATAATGTGACTATTGCATATTACCGATCCATTTGTTAGTATTAACCCATTAAAAACAGAACGATCTCTTTTCCTTCCTTTGGATTATTAAGTTGAGGTGTTTATTTTGGTCCTACTTGAATGTGCTGTGTAATACAGATTTATACCCACGTCAGAGTACATAAAATGGAGGTGCCTGGCTGGCTCAGTCAGTAGAGTGTGTGATTCTTGATCTCCCACAGTTTGTGTAGAAATAGGTTATAAATTCAAAATTGTTATACAAATGTTATTTGCAACTCACGGTGACTAACTTTGCAGGGAAGCATATTGAATTTTATTATTTCTTTTTACAAAATGAGAAAACTGAAGCCCAGTGCAGTTAAGAAATTGCCCAAAAGTAAAATGTCAATTTAGTAAAAGAGGTGAGAATAGAATTGAGATTTTTTTCTGACTCTTAGTCCCCTAATTCTTTCTTTTTTTGTTGTTAATTTTCTTTTTTTTAATTTACATCCAAATTAATTAGCATATAGTGCAACAATGATTTCAGGAGTAGATTCCTTGATGCCCCTTACCCATTTAGCCCATCTCCCCCCCCCCCACACTCCCTCCAGTAACCCTGTGTTCTCCATATTTATGAGTCTCTTATGCTTTGTCCCCCTTCCTGTTTTTATATTAATTTTGCTTCCCTTATGTTCATTTGTTTTGTCTCTTAAAGTCCTCATATGAGTGAAGTCACATGATACGTGTCTTTCTCTGACTATTTTCTCTTAGCATGATACCCTCCAGTTCCATCCACGTAGTTGCACAGGCAAGATTTCATTCTTTTTGATTGCTGAGTAATACTCCATTGTATGTATATACCACATCTTCTTTATCCATTCATCCGTCGATGGATGTTTAGGCTCTTTCCACACTTGGGCTATTGTCGATAGCACTGGGGTGCTAAACATTGGGGTGCATGTGCCCCTTCGAAACAACACACCTGTATCCCTTGGATAAATAACCTAATAGTGTAATTGCTGGGTCATAGGGTAGTTCTATTTTTAATTTTTTGAGGAAGTTCCATACTGTTTTCCAGAGTGGCTGCACCAGCTTGCATTCCCACCAGCAATGCAAAAGAGATCCTCTTCCTCTGCCTCCTCACCAACATCTGTTGTTGTCTGAGTTGTTAATGTTAGCCATTCTGACTGGTGTGAGGTGGTATCTCATTGTGGTTTTGATTTGTATTTCCCTGATGATGAGTGATGTTTAGCATTTTTTCACGTGTCAGTTGGCCATCTGGATGTCTTCTTCAGAGAAGTGTCTATTCATGTCTTTTGCCCATTTCTTCACTGGATTATTTGTTTTTGTTGTTGTTAATTTTTTTAATATTATTTATTTTTGAGACTGAGATAAAGTGTGAGTGGGGGGAGGGCAGAGAGAGAGGGAGACACAGAATCCGAAGCAGGCTCCAGGCTCTGAGCTGTCAGCACAGAGCCCGATATGAGGCTCAAACTCATGAACCGCAAGATCATGACCTGGACTGAAGCTGGACACTTAATAGACTAAGCCACCCAGACACCCAGCCACCTGTTACTTCTATTTTACAGTATAGTCCGCCTAAACTTAACTTACAGTTTTTCATTTTTTTAAATGATTATTTGAGAGAGAGAGAGAGAGAGAGAGAGAGAAAGAGCACCAGTAGGGGAGGATGTCAGAGAGAATCCCAAGCAGGCTCCATACTGTCGGCATGAGCCCCACAGGGGGCTTGATCTCACAAACTGTGAGATCACAACCTGAGATCAAGAGTCAGATGCTCAACCAGCACCCAGGCGCCCCTTTTTTAAATTTTTTTTTAAATGTCTTACTTACAGTTTTTCATCTTATAATGGCCCCTTAGTAATTTAAATTCTTGTCTCTACATTTCTTAGTTACCAGAGGCTGATTATTTTCCTGTTTCTCCCTCCTTTTCTCTCTGCCTTTAAATTTCCCATTATCATCTCTATTTGATGTATTTATACTATTATGATATTCTTCTAACTACTTTCTCAGTGTCTGATATCCTTTTCATTCACTTCAGGCTATGATGATTTAACACTATAGGCTCTGGAACCAGTGTACCTGGGTTTGAATCCTGGTTCTGCCACCTTCCAGCTATATAACTTTAGGCAATATAAATTAGCCTCAATTTAGGGGAGGTGGGAAGTGGGTAAGCTAAATGGGTATTAAGGAGGGTACTTGTGGTGAGCACTGGGTGTTGTATGTAAGTGAATGAATCACAAAACTCTACTACTGAAACCAATATTATACTAAATGTTAACTAACTGGAATTTAAATAAAAACTTGAAAAAGAAAAGTAAATAAAACTAGTGGGTTTCCACATCAAACCCATAAAAAAAATAAATTAGCATCAGTTTTTTTATCTGTATATTCTTATCTGTATAAATCTGCCAATAATAGTACCCACCCCATAGAGCATGGGAACTAAATGAGTTAATATTATATAGAGAGAGTGCTTAGAAAAGCCACTGGCATATAATGAACACTTAATAAGTGTTAGTTGCTGCTGTGATGTTGAGGTTGACAATAACGATTACTCCTGTGATTATTATTAACAAATTAATGTTACCAAATCACTGTTGTGACCCTTCTTTTAAAAATATTTTTATATTAGTATATAATTTAACACATTCCTTTCCATGTTTGTTATTCTTTGACTCTCAAACCAATTATATAATTAGAGGCAAAAAGTATTATCTTCATTTTGCAGATGAGAATACTGATAATAAATGATACAAAACTACTTTAAGATAGGAAATTGGGGACACCTGGGTGGCTCCGTTCTTGGGGCACCTGGGTGGCTCAGTCGCTTGAGCATATGACTCTTGATCTTGGGGTCATGAGTTTGAGTCCCATGTGGGGTGTAGAGTAAATACTTAAATAAATAAAACTTTGAAAAAAGAATGTAGAAGGTGGGTATGATTACAGATGTTCCAGACCATAAAAGAATAATAGGAACGGCTTTATTCCAGTGAATTTGGAAATTTAGACAAAATGGTTAAGTTCATCAAAAATACAAGTAACTAAAATGGCTCAAAGAAAAAATTGAGGACTTAATAATCCTATAACCACCGAATAAATTCGATCAGCAGTCAGAAATCTTTCCATAAGAACATCTCCCTGTTTTGCAATGGGTTTGCCACCCGAACACAAGTGTCATGAAAACCACCGCTAAAGCCAAGCCAGAATGGTAGAGAGGATTTATATCAACACTGGTTGTTGTTGGAAAACAAGTCTGCCACTGCTGGCCACTTGATCACAAATGTGATGGGATGAAAAATATGAGAAAGCAGCTGCTTTTATGGGAATGGGCTCCTTCAAGTACTCCTGGATCTTCGATTAATTGAAAGCTGAATGTGACCATGGCATCACCATTGATACCTCCCTGTGAAAATTAAACAGCAAGTCTTATGTGATCCTCAGTATGCTCCAGGACACAGACTTTATAGAAAACACGATTACAGGTACATCTCAGGCTGACTGTGCTGTCCTGATTGTTGCTGCTGGTGTTTGGTGAATTTGAAGAAAGTAACTCCAAGAATGGTCAGACCTATGAGCATGCCCTTTTGGCTTACACATGGGGTATGAAACAACTATTTGTTGGTATTAATAAAATGGATTCTATCAAGCCGTCCCACAGATAGAAGAAATACAAGGAAATCATTAAGGAAGTCAGCACCTAACATTAAGAAAATTGCTGGGGTGCCTAGGTGGCTCGGTCAGTTAAGTGTCCAACTTCAATCCAGGTTATGATCTCGTGGTTCATGGGTTTGAGTCCCACATCGGGCTCTGTGCTGACAGCTTGGAGCCTGGAGCCTGCTTCAGATTGTGTCTCCCTCTCTCTCTCTCTGCTTCTACCTGTCTCGTGCTCTGTCTCTGTCTCTCAAAAATAAATGTTAAAAAAAATTTTTTTAAGAAAATAGGCCATTCCCCTGTATGAATATTTTATAGCAGTTCTGTAACTCGTTTTCAGTAGCTGTGTTAATGTGTTTGTGATTGCATTTTTTGGTGTGTTTTTTTTGGTGTGGGGTTTTTTGTTTTTGTTTTTTTTGGTGATTGCATATTTTGGCATGAGATGATACTACTTTATCAGAAGCTAATGAGAACAGATTAAATACGGCTTTAATATATACATAATTATTTGCATCAAGTGAAGGCACTAATGATTTCACCATATGCTGTGAAAAATATTTTCAGTAATTTAGATGAAGAAAAATGGTGAAATAATTGAATAGTAAGTATTATAGGCTTGATAAAATGAAAACAATTTATATGTTATCATGCTTGCATTGCAATTTGTAATTTGTTGTTAAAAGAGAGAGTGCAAGCAGGGGAGAGATAAGAGAGAGGGAGACAGAGAATCCAAACCAGGCTCTGCACTATCAGCACAGAGCCCCACATGGGGCTCAAACTCAAGAACTCTTGAGATCATGACCTGAGCCAAAATCAAGAGTAAGAAGCCTAATTGACTGAGCCACCCACCCAGTTTCCCGTGGTATTTGCTTTATACTTACTTTGTAAATCTAATTTGTAGTTGTTAATTATAGAATGTAACCAATGGGATCATAAAACTGTAAAAAGATATATGGAGACTTTGCGATTACCTTCATAGGAAATCCAAGGGCTAAAAAGGATTTAGCAGGGTTGCTGGGTACAAATCAACATCTAGGAATCAATAGGTTATTTCAATATGTCAGAAATAACCAACCAAAAAATATAGAAAAACATTCATACAGTAACAAAAGTTATAAAGCCATATTTGGTATCTAGAATAAAAGGGTGTTAAGACTTCTCTGGAGAAAATTATAAACTGTTACAAAAGGTAATAGCATGTAAGTATAGTACACTTTAATAAAAATCCCAATAGGACATTTAAAGAAACTTGTTATACTGATTCTAAAGTTCATATAGAAGAGTCAATGTCCAGAAGTAGCCAAGACTGTTGGTTAGCAGTGAGTAGGACTTAACTTACGAAACATCAAGATTTATTATTTGACTATAGTAATTATAAATGAATGTAGTATCAGTGTAAGGATAGATTTAAGGAACAAAACAGAAAGCCGAGAAATGGAACTATACATATGTGGGAGAAGTTGTAATGGTAGAAGTGCATTACAAATCATTGGGGGAAAAATGAACTCTTCAATAAGTGAGTTTGGAACGTAGGCTTTCCGTGCAGAAAAAATAAAATTAAATGTTAAATGTTTTTCTATACCTTACACACAAATATATCCCAAATAAATTGCCTTAGTGTATAAAACAAAACTTTTAAAACACGGGCACCTGGGTGGCTCAGTTGGTTAAGCATCTGACTTGGATTCAGGTCATGATCCCACAGTTCATGAGTTTGAGCCCCACCGTAGGCTCTCTGCTATAGATCCTCTTTCCCCCTCTCTTGCTGCCCCTCCCCTACTTGCTCTCACTCTCTCTCTCTCTCTCTCTCAAAAATAAATAAACATTAAAAAAAAATTTATAATTAGAAAAATGTTAGAAACAAATCTACTTTTATGACTCTAATGGTTAAAAAGCTGTTATAAAGACACAACTGATAATAAAATATTTATGAATTTAATTACATCAGAATTAGAGTTCTGCATTATATAAGACACCATAAAATTAATGACAAGTGACACACTAGGGAAAATATTTGTTATAGGCAAATAAAAAAGATAAGTTGTATAAATGGAGATTATTTTAGGAGATACAGAGCAGCAAGTTTTTAGAGGTAAAATCTATCTTCATCTAATTTCTAAACTCCAAGGTTTTTGATTAAATACTGATTATTTCCTTAAGTTGACCTATTATTTAGTCTTCCATTCAGTCAGTTAGCAAATATTCACTAAGCACCTGATACATGAAATCCCAGAAATAAGATATTGATCAAAAATACTCCCCTGAGTGAGGTACAAGATTGTGCTGTTTAGCTCTGTTTATTTTGACTGTGATTCCTGGGCACCTCCTCCTGTACTCTTTTTCTTTTTTTTTTTTTTTTAAGTTTATTTATTCTGAAAGAACGTGAGTGGGGGAGGGGCAGAGAGAGAGCGCAAGAGAGAGACAACTCCAGGCAGGCTCCACACTGCCAGTGCAGAGCCCCACATAGGGCCTGAATCCACAAAATCACAAGACCATGACCTGAGCCGAAACCAAGAATCCAAAACCCAACTGACTGAGCCACCCAGGCACCCCATCCTTCTGTACTCTTCATCAACTTTATGCTTTGAAATAATTTGCCAATACTTCGCTGTTTTAAAGTCAGAAATGGGGGGGGGGGGGGCGGTGCTAGCAAAGGAAGCATCTGTTGGATATCTTAGCAATTCTATAAGGTCAGCTTGTTGTTTGTTACTTATAAGTCAAACAACACAGTTTATAATTAATTTCTTGTGTTGTATGTGGTAATAATTGTACATTCTGTAGAAATTGAGATTGTGATCAGTAATGGCTAAAATAGAGGCCTAGAATAACAAGGTAAGTAAAACTGCCATTCTGGGTTTTGTTTTGGTTTTATTTTCACAGAATTCCTAAATATGAGAGAGAGATGGTTGAACTGTAGAAGTTTGAGAGTTCTGTGTTTGTATAAATAATGAACAAATTTAGGAATTTTAGAGCCAACAAATTAGTAAAAATCACTTTTACAAATGAAGAAACCTAGAGATACCTGGCTGGCTCAGTTGGTGGAGCATGGGACTCTTGGTCTCAGGGTTAAGTTCAAGCCCTATGTCAGGTATAGAGATTACTTTAAAAATAAAATCTTTTAGAAAGTTTTTTGTTGTTAATTTTTAATTTTCTTTAGAGAGAGAGAGAGAAAGTGGGGAGGGGCAGAAGATGAGAGAGAGCGAGCGAGAGAGAGAGAGAGAGAGAGAGAGAGAGAGAATCCCAAGCAGGCTCCATGCTCAGCACAGAGCCCCATGCGGGCTTGATCCCATAGCCCTGGTATCATGACCTGAGCTGAAATCCAGTGTTGGGCCACTCAGCTGACCGAGCCACCCAGGTGGACCTTAAAAAATAAAATTAAATAAATAAACAAACCAATCTAGCCCCCCAAAGACTTCTTACTAAACCAGAACTAAAACCTCTGGTTTCTCCATCTTGGGTGCTGCTTTTACAATATTATAACCTGGTCTTAATTGTATATTTTCTTAACAGTTGCTACTTTTCCAATATATTTTACTTGAGGACTTCATAGTGAATAGTTTGGTTTGAAAATAACCAAAACCAGTTGTCATGTATTCAGTTACTACTTAGTGAGCACCTTGTAGGTGCCCAAGAAACAACAAATAAGTTATTATCTCTGCTGTGAAGAAGCTCTGTAGTCCAGTTGGAAAGACATACATTTATAGATATTATGATTTGACTTCTGGCTGAATGGCCAGCCATCAATTCCAAAGGATTCCTTTTTTTATAAAACAGTTACATTCTTGACAAAATATAAGCTGACCTAGCAATAATGGACATAGTAGACTATCAGAGCTGACGTTAACCAATATGCCTATGTCAATACCATGCGATCTGGGGGTTAGACTGGGACTCTGGAGAAAAGAGATAAAGTGATTTCGAGTCCTGAACACCCCTGGCTTATGGTATAAATTTTCTCTCGAAGAATACATTTCCTTCCTAGACCACCAGGAACCCCATAGATTAAAATCAAACAGATATGTGCTTATAATCAAAAATAACCAAACACATTGGAAGACAGACCACTGTGAAGGAGAATCAACAGCTTTAGATCCCCTTACAGTGAACTTCAGATAGAATTATCAGAAAGAATATATAAGACAACTATGTGAGAAATGTTAAAGATTAAATGGAATAAAATGAACAATGGATAAGATATGTAGATAGATTTGAAAAAGAACCAACAGGAATTCTACAAAGGAAAAAGATTAAGCTAGAAGTTAGTTCTGAAGAGGGGCGCCTGGGTGGTTTAGTTGGTTAAGTGTCTGACTTCAGCTCAGGTCGTGATCTCACGGCTTGTGAGTTCGAGTCCAGTGTCAGACTCTGTGCTGACAGTTCAGAGCCTGAAACCTGCTTCGAATTCTGTGTCTCCCTCTCTCTCTGCCCCTCCCCTGCTTACACTCTGTCTCTATCCTTCAAAAATAAATAAACATTAAAAAATATTTTTAAAAAATTTAAAAAATTAGTTCTGAAGAAATTAAATGCAGCAGTTGGAGAGAGGTGGAAAAAAGATCGGAATAAGAGGCCTAATTAATATCAAATAACTTTCCAGAGGAGAGAACTTCTGAGTTCTTTTGAAGAGGTAATAGCTGAGAACTCTCTGAAAATGATGAAAAACATGAATCTGCAGTAAAGCAACATAACATACATTAAGCAGGATAAATAAAAAAGAAGTCCACACCCAGTCATTGTAATAAAATTACAAAACCAAACCAAACCAGAAAATAACCAGTGTTAGGATGGGGAAAACCTTCTATGTTTCTGGTAGGAATGTAAAATGGTGTAACTGCTATGGAAAACAGTTTGATGATTCCTTAAAAACACTAAACATAGAATTTCTGTATAAGGTAGCAGTTCTGCTTTTGGTTCTTTACTCCTCAGAAATGAAAGCAGCACTCAAATATTTGTACATGAGGGTTCAAAATAGCTTTATTCACAATAGCCAAAAGGTAGAAGCAACCCAAGTACCAATTTTCAGAAGAATGGGTATGCAAGATGTGGTTCATACATAAAGTGGAATGCCATTCAACCCTAAAAAGGAGAGAATCCTGCATGGATGAACCTTGAAGACATTATGCTAAGTGAAATAAGCCAGTGACAAGGACAGGTACCGAGGTGCCTGGCTGGCCCAGTCGGTGGAGTGTGCAACTCTTGATCCTCAGGGTTGTGGGCTCCAGCCCCACATTGGGTGTAGAGATTACTTTGAAAAGAACTTAACAACAAACAAAAACAAAAGGACAAGTATTGTGTGATGACATTTGGATGAAGTAACTATAGTAGTCAAATTTACAAAGTACAGTGGTGGTTGTAGGGGACAAGGGGAGATGATGTTTGATGGGTATAGAGTTTGAGTTTTGCAAGATGAAGAGAGTTGTGGAGATTGATTGTACAACAGTGTGAATGCCCTTGACACTACTGAACTGCACACTTAAAATGGTGGAGGGCACCTGGGTGGCTCAGTTGGTTAAGCGCCTGACTTTGGCTCGGTTAAGTGTCTGACTTTGATCTTCTGTTCCCACCTCTTCTTTGCCCCTCCCCAACTTGCATGCATGCATGCATGCGCTCTCTCTCCTCTCTCTCTCAAAAATAAATAAACATTAAAAAAATTGCTAACATATCTAGAATAAGCATATCCAAATAGAGACAATAAACAGATAAGTTGTCAGGAGCTAGGGGAGGGGGTAACAGGGAGTTAATTGTTTAACAGGTACAGAGTTTCTCATTTTTTGTTTTTTGGGTTTTTTTTTCCCTTAATGTTTGTTTATTTTGAGAGAGAGAGAAAGCATGAGCAAGGGAGAGGCAGAGAGAGAGAGAATCCCAGGCAGGCTCTACGCTATCAGGCTGTCAGCACAGTGCCCGAGGTCAGACTTGACTTCATGAACCATGATATCATGACCTGAGCTGAAATAAAAAGTTGGACACTCAAGCACTGAGCCACCCAGGCACCTCCAGAGTTTCTGTTTAGGATAATGAAAAGTTTTGGAAATAGATAGTGCTAGTGGTTGTACAGCATTGTGAATATAATTAATGCCATTGAGTTAACACATTTAAAAAATGGTTAAAATGGCAAGCTTTATTTTACCACATAAAAAATAAAAAACAATGCTAAAGAGAAGACAGAAAGACATCCCATACACAAGACTACAATTAGATTGACCACAGACTTCTCAACAGCAACGGTGGAAGCCAGGTGGCAGTTGTGAAAAGTATTTTATAGCATTTATAGGTACAAAGCAAAACTACTCGCAAGAACCATTCAAACCTTATAAAGACAATTCCAGAGAAACAAAAGCTGAGACAATTTACCATAAGTAAACTTTTGTATCAATTTTAGTCTGAGAAGTTAGTAGTAGGAGGGATAGTGAGTCATACTAGCAATAAAATATGTGAAATATTTAAAAATAGCCGTAATAGGAAATATGTTGAAACCTTTATGAATAAGTTCTTTTGGGGAATGTTGAATACAAATTCATAAATATTAATGCTTTGCTACAATGAGGAATAATGTGTTGATAATTCTTCAGTGTTACTAGAAAGTTAATCCTTTCTCCACATTAGTATAGCAGCCTAATTAATTCAAATTAAAAATACCAAAATTTCCTCTCTTTTGGAACTTAGCATTACTCTAAATTTACTCTGGAAAAATAAACAGGTGAGAATATAAGAAATGTTTTGAAATGCAGCTGTACTGAAGGAAGATAAGCTAGCTATAGCTTTGGAGATAATACAGTATAGCTGACCCTTGAATGACATGGGTTTGACCTGCTTGGGTCCACTTATACCTGGATATTTGTCAGTCAGTAAAGTAGTATAAATGTCTTTTCATTATGATTATAATAACATTTTTTTCTAGCTTTATTTTTTTTTAATTTTTTAACATTTATTTATTTTTTGAGAGACAGTGTGAGCAGGAGAGAGGCAGTCACAGATCCTGAAGCAGGCTCCAGGCTCTGAGCTGTCAGCACAGAGCCCGACTCAGGGATCAAACTCGCGAACTGTGAGATCGTGACCTGAGCTGATGTCGGATGCTTAATTGACTGAGCCACCTAGGTGCCCCTCTAGCTTACTTTATTGTAATACAGTATATAATACATAGGACATACAAAATACGTTAATCAACTGTGTGTGTTATTGGTAAGGGAGTAGTAGGCTATTAGTAGTTAAATTAATGGGGAATCAGAAGTTGTGTGTGGATTTTTAACTGCAGGGATTTGAGGTCAGCACCCCTAACCTCCCCCAACTTTGTCCAAGGGTCAACTGTATAATGTAAAAATGGGTTAACAGAACAGAATTTGCAGCCTATGAAAATATTAATAATTGAATATATGCTAGAGGAAGCACAGTATATCTAAGGAAAAGAGAAGTTATGATATTGGAACAATTAATGGGAGATCTGTTTAGATTAGAACTTGACTTTATATCCTATACCCAGTAGATTTTAAATGAATTATGCAAATAGGGGTGTCTGGGTGGCTCAGTCAGTTAAGTGTCCGACTTCGGTTCAGGTCGTGATCTCACCATTCCCGAGTTCCATCCCTGTGTCGGGCTGTGTGCTGACAGCTCCGAGCCTGGAGCCTGTTTCAGATTCTGTGTCTCCCTCTCTCTCTCTGCCCCTTCCCCGCTCGTGCTCTGTCTCTCTCTCAAAAATAAACATTAAAAAAATTTTTTTAATAAAGTAAATTATGCAGCTATATTTTTTTATGTTAATCATTAAAGGAGAAATAAAAGAAAATAAGTTACAGTTGTTTAAGTCTCTGGTAGATTTCCTATACTTACAAAGTGGCAGTAGAGAGCACTTTTTATTTTAACAAGGCTGTGTTTTAAAATTACATGTTTTATGGAGCACCTGGGTGGCTCAGGTGGTTGAGCGTTCAACTCTTTTTATATATATACTTTTTTTTTAATGTTTATTTTTGAGAGAGAGACACACACAGAGTGCAAGTGGGGGAGGGGCAGAGAGAGAGAGAGAGAGAGTGAGACACAGAATCCAAAACAGGCTCCAGGCTTGGAGCTGTCAGCACAGAGCCTGATGCAGGGCTTGAATTTATGAACCGTGAGATCATGACCTGAGCCGAAGTCGGAGAACGCTTAACTGACTAAGCCACCCAGGCACCCCGAACGTCCTACTCTTAATTTTGGCTCAGGTCATGCTCTTGCAGTTCATGGGTTTGAGCCCTGCATCAGGCTCCTCTCTGTTTGAGATTTTCTCTCTCTCTCTCTGCCCCTCCCCCCACCTCAAAATAAACTTAAAAAAAAAAATTCTGTTGTAAAATGTAACTTAAAAATTAAAGTGCAGGGGCGCCTGGGTGGCTCAGTCGGTTAAGCAGCCGACTTTGGCTCAGGTCATGATCTCGCAGTCGGTGAGTTCAAGCCCTGTGTCGGGCTCTGTGCTGACAGCTCAGAGCCCGGAGCCTGTTTCAGATTCTGTGTCTCCCTCTCTCTGACCCTCCCCCGTTCATGCTCTGTCTCTCTCTGTCTCAAAAATAAATAAACATTGGGGCGCCTAGGTGGCTCAGTCGGTTAAGCGGCCGACCTCAGCTCAGGTCATGATCTCGCGGTCCATGAGTTTGAGCCCCGTGTCAGGCTCTGTGCTGGCAGCTCAGAGCCTGGAGCCTGTTTCAGATTCTGTGTCTCCCTCTCTCTGACCCTCCCCCATTCATGCTCTGTCTCTCTCTGTCTCAAAAATAAATAAACATTAAAAAAATAATAAATAAACATTAAAAAATTTTTTTTTAAAATTAAAGTGCAGAATGGGCAAAGGTATTTGTAATGTTGGCAAAATAATTAATATTTTATATATAAACTTAATCCTTAGATAAACACTAAAATGCTAGTGAGCAGATAGGCGCAGTTCACAAGAGAAAATATTACCTCATTCCATTGATCAGTTTTAGTGTTATTAAAGGTGGGGTATCCAGACATTTGTGTAAGTCCTGATAGGATACAGTATAGAGTATATAGTATCATTAGTTAAGTATTCACTCTCCCAATTTAAGCATGTATGTAATGCAAATAATTTTCATCTAGAAGAAATTCAGGCAGTGGAACAAGTTAAATGACACCAACAGAAGCAAATAAATAAAGCTAGAGTGTGGAATGTTCTGCTGGAGAGCTGACCCCTCAACTGCAGCATTAGTAAATGGCATGGGAAAAATACTGAGAACAATGTAATCTAATTGCTCTAGATTAAAAAAGATTTAAGAGACATAATCAAATGCAATGTGTTGACCTTCTTTGAATCCCAATTCAAACAAACCAACCATAAGTGGACATTTTTTAAACATTCAAGGAAATTTTATTATAGAACAAATGAAGATGGTGCCAGTGAATTATTGTTAATTTTATTAGGCATGGTAGTAGCACTATTGTTGTATAACCAACTGTTAGAATTTTTTTAGAGTAGGGGCAAAATGACATGATAGCTGGGATTTGCTTTAAAATACAGTAAAACCTTGGGGCACCTGGGTGGCTCAGTCGGTTAAGTGTCCGACTTCGGCTCAGGTCATGATCTCATGGTCCATGAGTTCGAGCCCCACGTCCGGCTCTGTGCTGGCAGCTCATAGCCTGGAGCCTGCTTCAGATTCTGTGTCTCCCTCTCTCTCTGACCCTCCCCCATTCATACTCTGTCTCTCTCTGTCTCAAAAATAAATAAACATTAAAAAAAATTTTTTTAAATAAAATAAAATACAGTAAAACCTTGAATGTAACTTGTATTGTGACTGTTCCTCAAAGTGAGCAAACATTTCTAACAAATTTTAACTTGATAAATGAGTGATGTCTCGCAATATGCCAAATGTCACATGATCACAACTGACCCGATGGTTCTTGAAATTCACTTTGATATACGAGTGCTTTGGTTTACAAGCATGTTTCTAGAACGAACTGTGCTCACAAACCAAAGTTTTACTGTAGTGCAACAAAGTGGCACCTGCCTGGCTTAGTTGGTGGAGCATGTGACTCTTGATCTTGGGGTTACAAGTTCAAGCCCAACATTGGGTGTAGAGATTACTTAAAAATAAAATCTGGGGTGCTTGGGTGGCTCAATTAAGCCTCTGACTCTTGATTTCAGCTCAGGTCACGATCTCACGGTTAGTTACATCGAGCCCTGCATCTGGCTCCATGCTGAGCGTGGAGCCTGCTTAAAATTCTCTCTCTCCCTCTTCCCCTCTCTCCCGCTCATGCATGCTCTCTCTCTTTCTCTAAAATAAAAAATAAATAAGCCTTCAGTTTGGGGCACGTGGGTGGCTCAGTCGGTTAAGCATCCGACTTCAGCTCAGGTCATGATTTCACAGTTCGTGGATTCAAGCCCCACATTGGGCTCTGTGCTGTCAGCTCAGAGCCTGGAGCTTGCTTTGGACTGTGTCTCACTCTTTCCTCTCTCTGCCCCTCCCCCGCTTGTATTCGCTTGCTCTCTCTCAAAAATAAATAAACTAAAAAATAAATCTTCAGTGTAAAAAAACGAAAAGGAAAAAATACTGTAACAAAGAAAAGATAGATGAAGAAAATGTGGCAAAATCTTGAAAATTTTTTAGGTCTGGGGTGATTCTACTTCTAAGTATAATGACATTTTTGAGAGTAAAAATTTTTTAAGAGGGTAAAATGGTTAAATTGAGATTATGAATACAAATTGAAGTGAGACCAACCATTGCTGCAGAAGTTTGGTGAACAGTATATTTACACTGGTGGTTGGAGTATAACCCTCTTAGAAAAAAACATTTTGGCATTATTAAGGAGAAAGACTCTGATCAAAAAATACTTATTGCAGTATTAATTATGGTAACAAATCTAGAAATAACCTTAAGTGTACATAACAGTAGGCAGGTGATAAATTTTGGATTGTCATTATAAAAGTAATTTTTAGGGATTCAAGGGTGGCTCAATCGGTTGAGTGTCCAACTTCATCTCAGGTTATGATCTCACAGTCCATGGGTTCGGTTCGATCCTTGCGTTGGGCTCTATGCTGACAGCTCAGAGCCTGGAACCTGCTACACATTCTGTGTCTCCCTCTATCTCTGCCCCTCCTCTGCTCACACTCTGTCTCTCTTTTTCTCTCTCAAAAATAAATAAACATAAAAAACTTAAAAGTAATTTTTATAAGGAATTGATTGGAACATTGGGAAATGCTTGTTTCATTAAATGAAAAGAATAGAATACAGTTATGGACACACACATACATAATATAAAATTGGTTTCATATACAATAGTAGCATCCATAGTGGAAAAAAAGACTTAAAGGTAGAATACTGAAGTTGGTAGACTGTAAATCTCCATTTGGTGAAAATGAGTCAAGTTTTTCTTTATATTTTCCCATAATTATTTCGTGTTATGTATGCACATAATATGTATAGTATAATGTGTATATATTATATATAGTATTTATATTATAGTGATTATAATATAGAACATACTTATATATACTATATACTACTATAATATTACTGTATGAATACTATATATACTATTATATGTAAAAAATATATATATATATAAATGTATATGAGAGGAAGATTACCAGCATAAAAAACAAGAAATGAGAATAGAGTGCCTTGGTTCATAAATCTGTAGAAAATATCTGTAGAAGTTTAATACAATTTTCTCTTTCCTATACATGCTGTTATTTGGTTAAAAAGTCTTTTGTGATACATGATGTTACAGATTTATAGAGTCTCCTGCTTGAAAGGAGCCATAAAACCGGTATCACTCAGTTTTTTATCTTCAGTCTCCATATGGGTTGGTGGATTCACCTGGGAAGAGATTAAGTTCCCATTTTGTATTCTTGTTTTGTTTTGTTTTGTTTCTTTTGCATTGTTTTTCTTCTACAGTTTCAGGTAAGACATGATTTTAATTTTTGCTTCCTAGTAATCAAATACTTCTACTTTAACAATATTCCTCCTTAAAGTATGATGACCAGCTGATGCAGAACTCCCATCTGTAAAGCAAACAGAAAAGTGATAACCCTCCCCTCCCTCATTCTAGATATGTTTTCTTACCGTATTAGGGGATAGCCTTCTGAAAAACTTGTTACAGTACATGATTGATTCATGATTATTTCCAACTGTACCTTTAAGAAAAAGCACACTTTATAGCATTGCCAAACACTGTACTCTCATTCTGTACTAGTATAGTTGGTTTGGGGACCAGATGCTTCTATATTAGATTTCATTTTATTAAATTCACCTGCTCTTTTGGAATGCCAGTTGCATCAGTGAGCATGTGGACCAGCCCTCATAACTTCGTATCCGTCAGAAGGCTTAGCGCACTGTCCATAACCTCATAAACGTCATTGATAAAAAGTGTTAAATAAGAATGTTTATGATCTTAATGTGTCAACTGTGCTTCAATTTTTAAAAATTTAAATAAAAATTAAAATGAAAAATTTTTAAGAGTAAAGATTTTTTTTAAATATGAAATTTATTGTCAAATTGGTGTCCATACAACACCCAGTGCTCATTGCAACAGGTGCCCTCCTCAGTACCCATCACCCACCCTCTCCTCCCTCCCACCCCCCATCAACCCTCAGTTTGTTTTCAGTTTTTAAGAGTCTCTTATGGTTTGGCAAAAGAGTGAAGATTTTAGCTTACTAGACACTGTAGGGGGAAAAAAATATTTATTTATTTATTTATTTATTTATTTATTTATTTATTTAGAGAGCATGTAAGCGAGGGGGAGGGGGCGTGGGGAGCGAGGGAGGGAGGGAGGGAGAGAGGAGAGAGAGAGAAAATATCTTAAATAGGCTCCATGCTCAGTGTGGAGCTGAACGTAGGGCTTGATCCCACAACCCTGGGATCACAACCCGAGCTGAAGTCAAGAGTCAGACACTCAACTGACTGAGCCACCCAGGCACCCTGAAAAAAAAAATATCTTAAACATCAGAAGACATTTGGAAAATAATTTTGTTTCAGATTTCTAGTTTGAGATATAAATTCACATTTTTATATGTCTGTGTCACTTTTTCTTCTCAGGGATCCATCTGTCTCTAAGTCTATAGAACGAATCTTCAAAATCTGGGAAGATAGAAATGTGTACCCAGAAGAAATGATAATGGCACTGAGAGAAGCTTTGAGTAAGTGTATTTTCTCTCCTAAAAAAAAAAAAAAAAAAAAAAAATCATTGAGTCTTTAAAATTATATACATTTTATAGATGTAGGCCTGTTGCATAACAATGAAAAATAAAGTTTTGAATTGAGCCCCATTTATTTAAAATTAAATACTTAACAAAAATCTGTTTCAATTAAAATTTAGAATTGGTTTGGGAAGGGTTGGATTTTGTTTGTATTGACTAGAGAAAGTCATGCATATTAAGTGATGATGGCTGATTATTTTCCTACACTTACTTTACATTGAGCATTTTTAAGTATTCGTGTTTTAACAATTACTGCCCTGTCCATTTACTGTTGGAGGATTTTTTTTGATGGGGTTTCAGTTTCCAGTAAGCTATTTGATATTAAGCATATATATTAAGCATTCTTTAGTCTCTGTTTTGGTTTAGATTTGCAATAAATTGTGTATTTTTAAGAAGTTATTTACTTCCGATGTATTAGGTGTATTTACTTGAGTCATTAAATGGAAGTTGGTGATATCTGACACCTTGACATTATTTGATTAGAAATTTGCTTTAAAAATAGTATCTTCTAAGAAGCTGTTAAATTCTTCATTTGAATGTGGTAACTAGTATTTTTAAGCTTCCTGCCCTATTCTCAAAAATCAGTGATTTTATTGATGATAGAAATCATGTTTATTTGACAGCTTCTTAGATCTGGTGGGTGTTTTTATTTTTTTTATAAAAATGAAAGGAAAAGAAAGAAAGAAACAACACACAGTCTCGGATTGCCTTTTTTCAATGCTACAACTTTGACACTGAAGTGGACAGACAGAACAGCTTCCCATAATGCCAGATTGCAAAAACTGAAATGTTTTCCAGGTACCACTTTCAAAACTCAGAAGCAGCTGAAAGAAAATCTGAACAAACAACCGAATAAGCAGTGGAAGAAATCACAAAGTAAGGAACAAAATCTCAACTAATATAAAATTACCTCCTCTTTTTGGAGCAGAAGAAAATGTAGACCATTTGACATCGTACCTGGCATAAACCATGGGGAAGCCTGTGTTTTCCAGGCCTGGGAGAGTGACCCAGTGACTTATACTAAACAAGCCATCATGGAGTTACTTCTTTAAAAAAACAAAAACAAAAAAAAACCCTACTTTTAAACAAAGGAAATGCAGAAAAAGGGTTTAAATGAGTGAAGATTCAAGAGTAGTTGGGGGAGTGAAAGAAGAAAAATGCTTGATAGTGCCCAGGCTAACTCTCAGACTGAAAGATATATGAAGGTAGAGGCAGCTGGCATTAAACAACAGAGCTGAAGAGGAGACTAGGCATTAAGAAGCATTTATATGGGAGCCATGAAATCCTTCAGATTTGGGGACACTCTACCAGATTAGACATGGGCCTCAAATCCTGGCCAGAAGCCCACTCTCTAACAGGAGCTCCTGCTATGTTTCTCATGTTTACCCAGCATGAGATCAAGGGAGTGGAATACTGCATGTGATAGGCTGCTGTGGGCCAAACTGAGGAATATTGAGAAGGACTTGGTGTGGAGGGAACGAGGTAGAAGACAGTGAGAATTGGGAGGTAAAACAAGACACTTGGGATGGTTTCACTCCAGCAAGTATATGATATTCATCATGATTAAGGGAGTCCTGACATCCTTTTGCTCATAAGTTGCATGCTTAGGAAGAGCAAGAGTCATCATTTCAGCCCAAGTTGAACCACAGTGGTAATGTGCTTAGAACTCTCCCTGCCTGTTTTTGCTATGAATTGAGTCAGCAGAAAAATCCAAAGCTTAAATCGTAGGAATAGAGTTGATGTTTGTAAGCAATTTTCTTCAGCCAGTGCTCAGGATTAATTGGATGTCCCGTTCCTGAACACTCTTAATTTGAGGTACTGAGATCCTCTTATACTCAGACTAGGAAACAAGGTACTTCATGTATCTCAGAATCTCCAAATCCATAATTCTAGGACTTTGTGATTTAAAGGGTCTGTTGGAGGTAAGTAGGTTAGATGTATCTAAATAGTATATTTTTAGGGGCGCCTGGGTGGCTGAGTGGGTTGAGTGTCCGACTTCAGCTCAGGTCATGATCTCGCGGTTCATGAGTTCAAGCCCTGCATCGAGCTCACTGCTGTCAACACAGAGCCTGCTTTGGATCCTCTGCCCCACCCCGCCCCTCATCCCCCCCTCCCCTGCTTGTGTTCATTCTCTCAAAAATAAACATTTTTAAATTAAATAAAGAGTATACTTTTATATTGGCCATGCGTGGAAGTGTTGAAATTTCTTATCTGAGGAATATGAATATTCAAGGAATATGAAATATTACAGAAATACTTATTCTAGGAATTATATTATTACTTAAATGTGCATATTTGATATATGTTCATAAATACACCCTTAATTATAGACCTGAAAAACTTCCTCACTATTTGTCAACTTTTTGTGTCTGTATTCTTAATGACCTTTTATTTAATTCAACAGCATCCACGAATCCAAAAGCTGCTCTCAAGTCTAAGATAGTTGCCGAATTTCGAGTAAGTTAAAGAATGCATTTAACATGCCAAAGCTTTATTCACCCGTTTTGTTATAGTTCCCTATATAGTCCAGTAAAATTTATTTTTATTCAATTTTACATCAGTTATATTTTAAACAAGTTTGAACTGTTCTGAAGCAATCTAGATTGGGATTATATTACATAGAGTTTTATATGTTGCCTTAATGGAAAAATTAACCTTCTTCCAGAATATCTATGACCAGCCAGGTTCTATTACCAGCCAAGGCCCCTGACAAGGGGTTCATCCTTTGGTGAAGTGCTACTAAATTAGAACTTGCTTAGAGTTAATATAACACTATGTGTATCTCATTAAAATTTAAGGAAGATATAAATGGACCTTTGTCTTAGCCTTAACTTCGTATGCATCAATTAGCTTTGAATAATCAAGGATAGGATCTTTTAAAGTATATAACTAAAAATACAGTTTTGGTATGAAAATTGGTATTAATATCTCTGATTATGAGGAAGTGCAAAGAGCCTCTTTCCTCTTGGTTTTGTTAGGTTTTAGACATATTTTATGTTAATGGGAATAGATGAGAGTAAATGAATGATTTCATAAATGAATATGACTCTGGTCTGTGTTCAGTCCCAGGCCCTCATTGAAGAGCTGTTACTGTACAAGCGCTCAGAGGATCAGATAGAGTTGAAGGAAAAACAGCTGTCGACTATGAGGGTGGATGTGTGCAGCACAGAAACTCTCAAGTGTTTAAAAGGTAATACTTACATCTTTTTAAATAGAATACCTCAGATTTTGTTCCCAGGTCTGTAATTTTTCAATGATTAGACTGGCTTCTCCCCTAAAGAGAACCTTAGATTTTGGAGACCAGTTGTGGCACTTCTGGTTTTCCAGGTAGTGATTTCATGCATATGAATTTCATAAGTAAAGTCCTGTCTTTCACATTGCATACCTTACACTTACCCAGTGTTATATTTTAATTGTATCTAAATAAAGCAGGGGAAAAAAGAAATCTAAAAAAAATCATAAAACAATTCTTTCCCTTTCCTTACTTCTAGTGCTTTCTTGCTGTGTTAGGTTATATACAGACAAATGTATTTCACATGTGTGATAATGTGGCTTGGGTATGTTCTTTACTTTTTATTTTTTAAAGTTTATCTATTGCAGAGAGCGAGCATGAGCTGGGGAGAGGGACAGAGGGAAGGAGGGAGAGAATCTTCTTAATTTTTCTTTTTTAACGTTTATTCATTTTTCGATAGAGACATAGCATGAGTGGGGGAAGGGCAGAGAGAGAGGAAGACACAGAATCCGAAGCAGGCTCCAGGCTCTGAACGGACCTCACAGAGTCCGACGAGGGGCTTGAACTCACGGACCGTTAGATCATGACCTGAGCTGAAGTCGAACACTTAACCGACTGAGCCACCCAGGCACCCCAGGGAGGGAGAGAATTTTGAGCAGGCTTCACGTTCAGCACAGAGCCTGACACGGGATTTGATACTACAACCTTGGGATCATGACCTGAGCCAAACTCAGGAGTCAGATGCTCAGTTGACTGAGCCACCCAGGTACCCCTGGGTATGTTCTTTAGTAAGGTCAGTGTAGTGCCCCATAACATCTAGTTAGTTGGTCTCTTTTCCTTGGGTTGTAAATTATAAATAATAAATTAATAATGTACTAGAGGATTGCGTGGGTGTCTCAGTCAGTTAAGTGTCTGAATTTGGTTCAGGTCATGATCTCATGGTTCGTGAGTTCAAACCCCCACATCAGGCTCTGAGCTGACAGCACGGAGCCTGCTTGGGATTTTCTCTTTCTCCCTCTCTCTCTGCCCCTTCCCAACTCACACTTGCTCTCTCTCTCAAAATAAACAAACTTAAAAAAAAAAGTGTTAGAATGTAAATCTCGTGAAGGTAGAAATTATCCTTATTTGTTCATGCAGTATCCTAGTACCTAGAGTAATGCCTGCTACATAATAGGCATTTGATAAATATTTTTGAAATCATGAGTAAATGGCTGCCAACTATTCATTTTGGCACCTGTTTTGTTCTTGAACCATACTTTAAAAACTTTTTTTTTTTTTTAACATTTATTTAGTTTTGAGAGACAGAGCACAAGTGGGGGAGGGGCGGAGGGAGAGGGAGACACAGAATCCGAAGCAGGCTCCAGGCTCTGAGCTGTCAGCACAGAGCCTGACATGGGGCTTGAACTCACTAACTAACCATGAGATTGTGATGTGAGCTGAAGGTGGACGCTTAACTGACTGAGCCACACAGGCACCCCTTTGCACCATACTTTAAATCTAACAGTCGTTACCTAATTTAATACTCACAACAACCCAGAAGCATACTAAAAACTTCCATTTTGTACACGAGAAATCTGAGGCTTCAGGTTATAACTGAACACTGATTATAACTTGCACAAGTTATACAGCTGATAAAAAGCAAAGTCAAAATTTGTACCCACATCTGAAGCCATGTTCTGGTAGTCACTGGGAAAGATGGGGATAGTTAGGAGAGTAAGTAACATTTTGTACTATCACTATTATTGAAAAAGCAATTCGTGATTTGTACTCTGCTGATAACAAATTACCAGGGATCTTCAGGTAGGAAGGAAGAATTTTTACTGTGATATATCTTCAGTCTTCATCTTTACTTTTCTGAACCTCCGTTTTCTCACATTCCATAGTGAATCTAAGTGAAGAACAGAATCGAGCCTCATCCTGATACTCCTAATTAGCAGCTCAGCATCCAATTTTTGAAGAAAAACAGTCAACACACTTCCTTTTAGCTGAACTTTCTTTTTTTCACCTTAATTACGGAGCCTTCATGATACACTCTTGGCTGCACTCTAGCAGGTTCACATGAATTGTTTTAATAATATGTTTTGTGGGTTTGGTGATTTGGAGAAGCTCCTTTAAGGTGAAACTGAGACTAAGAATATTGCATACTAACACAGCAAGAAGAGGTTCACAAGTTATGTAAAGAGGGGTTTTCTTCAAAAGATTAAATTTTTTTACGTTTTCTGTTTTATCCTGTAATGAATACTTCCTCTGTTATTTTAGATAAGACAGGGGGAAAGAAGTTCTCCAAAGAATTTGAAGAGGCAAGTTCCAAGCTCGAGGAATTTGTGAATGGTCTAGATAAGCAAGTGAAAAATGGGCCCTCACTAACAGAAGCACTGGAAAATGCTGGAATTTTCTATGAAGCACAGTACAAAGAAGTAAAAGTGGTGGCCAATGTAAGTAATAATTAAAGCTAACATGTATCAATTGCTTACTATAAATCAGCGACTGTTAACTATAAGGGTTCTCTAACTCCAGGAGTAAACATTATTTCCTCCAGTTCATGAATGAAGAAGTTACTTTTAAAGAAGAAGAGTGACCCTTGTACAAAGTGATAGAGCCAGCAAGTGGAAGCGTCTAAATTAAGACCTGGTTCTTTCTGACACTAAAGTTCACAGATACCCTGACCGTTGAGCTTTGCTATGAAGCCTTATGTTTTAGCATTTCAAAGGGCATGTGCCAAGCTACTGTTTCAGGATATAGAATTGGGCAGAAGTATATACACTTTCTTGTTTCACCACAAAACTGGATGGAGACATTCTGTTACTAGTGACCTCTGAAAGAACCTATCTGTTTTATACTTATTTTTTTTAAATAGTTTTAATTGATATATATGGTTATAAAAGCATACAGTAGAGTAGATCCCACCAGTCCCACTTACTAGAAGCAATGCCTTTTATCTCATTAGCTAATATTCTTTGGCATTTACCTTCATATTTCTGAATAATATGCCTATATTGTTCTTTCTTGAGTTATCCTATTTAAGAAATATCTGTTAACTTCTTGGTATGACAAATGAGGCTTTCACTTATATGTCCCTTCCTCCTTCTCCCAACATTATAGAACCCTTATATTTAATTTTTTATTTTTTATTTATTTTTATTTTTTAATTTACATCCCAGTTAGCATAGAGTACAATAATGATTTCAGGAGTAGATTCCAGTGATTCATCCCCTATGTGTAACACCCAGTGCTCATCCCAACAAATATCTTCCTTAATGCCCCTTACCCATTTAGCCCATCCACCCATCCACAACCCCTCCAGCAACCCTGTTTGTTCTCCATATTTATGAGTCTCTTATGTTTTGTCCCCCTCCCTTGTTGATATAATTTTTGCTTCCCTTCCCTTATGTTCATCTGTTTTGAATCTTAAATTCCACATACGAGTGAAGTCATATGATATTTGTCTTTCTCTGACTGATTTCGCTTAGCATCATATCCTCTAGTTCCATCCTTGTAGTTGGCAATGGCAAGATTTCATTCTTTGTGATTGCCGAGTATGGGGCGCCTGGATGGCTCAGTCGGTTGAGTGTCCGACTTCGGCTCAGGTCATGATCTCACAGCTCGTGAGTTCGAGCCCCTCGTCAGGCTCTGAGCTGTCAGTGCAGAGCCTGGAGCCTGCTTCAGATTCTGTGTCTCCCTCTCTCTCTGCCCCTAGCCCACTCGCTTCCGTCTCTGTCTCTCAAAAATAAATACACATTTTTTAAAAAATTGTTTTTAGAAAGATTTCATTCTTTATGATTGCCGAGTTAATACTCCATTGTATATATATACCACGTCTTCTTTATCCATTCATCCATTGATGGACATTTGGGCTCTTTCCACACTTGGGCTATTGTCCATAGCGCTGCTGTAAACATGGGGGTGCATGTGCCCCTTCAAAACAGCACACCTGTATCTCTTGGATAAATACATAGTAGTGCAATTGCTGGGTCATAGGGTAGTTCTGTTTTTAATTTTTTGAGAAACCTCCATACTGTTTTCCAGAGTGGCTGCACCAGTTTGCATTCCCAGCAGCAGTGCAAAAGAGATCCTCTTTCTCTGCATCCTCGCCAACATCTGTTGTTGCCTGAGTGGTTGGTTTTAGTATAGAACTCTTTTAAATCTGTTGATTACCTTCATAAATGGTAGTACTATATTTAATGTTTTTGACCACTAACTCTAGAGTCTCCACTTTGAAAATGCGGTAATTATTCCCTCTCCTTTCCCATTAGTTTTCATCCTTGCCTTTAGTTTTCCAACTTCGGTAAACTTTAGTTTTACACTGTCAACATTGGTAATATTTACATTTCACTCTGTAATCATAATTGTTACTTCCTTGCTGTAAGGGCTGAAAATTAATACAAACAAAGCTTAACAGTACAACTGTGTAAACATTGTTCACCGTTAAGGTCTTGTGGTAGCTATGGTTATATTAGAGATTTTTAATTTTTTCCTAGGATTTTTTTTTTTGCATTGTTTGCCTTCTCATAGCCTTTTTTTCTGTCTTTCTCTAAATTCTCTATCTCATCAAATATTCTCAATTCACATTTTCCTCCAGAAACTTCCCTACCTGAACTTCTGTTCTCCTGCTCCAGTTTTAAGTGGCTAGATGTCATGCTAGGACTACTCTCTAACTGATACTCTTATATTTTAGCAGTTTATATTATAGATTTATAATATATAGATTATATATTTAGCACTTTATTTTACAGATTCCATGTCTTTTTTTTTTTTTAATGTTTATTTTTGAGAGAGAGAGAGAGAGAGTGCGAGCAGGGGAGGGACAGAGACAGAGGGAGACACAGAATCTGAAGCAGGCTCCAGGCTCCCAGCTGTCAGCACAGAGCCTGACACAGGGCTTGAACTCACGAACTGTGAGATCATGAACTGTGAGATCATCACCTGAGCCGAAGTCAGGCCAACTAAGCCACCCAAGTGTCCCTCCATATCTTTCTTTTTGGTTTTCTGTCCTGTTTTGGTGGAGCACACTCTCAGTTCATTTCCCTAAAAGGAGGCTTGTGAGAGATAAATTTTTCTGAGTCCTTAGATCTCAAAATGCCTTTATTCTGTTTTCACATTATTAGTTTGGGTGGTATTCATACCCTTTGTAGGGGACTATTTTTTCCTGTCTGGAAGCTTTCAGGGACTCTATCCATAGTGTCCTGAAACATTTACAATGATTTATATATATATGAGGTTTTGTTTTTCATTCATTATGGGTTGTTTGAAGGGTTCTTTTAGTCTAAAGATGGGTGTTCTTCATTTGTGGGATAATTTCTTTCTCTTCTATGTTCTCATGTTTTCTCAACCTTGATCTTTTTGTTCTGCTTTCTGGAAGATCTTAAGGTGTTTCCTCTCTAGCTATCTTGGCCTTTCTCTTTTATGATCTTCGCTTTTATCAAAAATCAGATAATATCTCTGTCCACTTATATTTAAGAATGAGGTATGAAAGGGGCTCCTGGGTGGCTCAGTTGGTTAAGCATCCGACTCTTGGTTTCAGCTCAGGTCATGATCTCACAGTTCGTGAGATCGAGCCCCTCATTGGGCTTTATGCTGACAGTGCAAAGCCTGCTTGAGATCTTGTTTCTCCTTCTTTCTACCCCTCCCCTGCTCATGCTCTCTCTCTCTTCTCAAAATAAGTAAGTGAACTTAAAAAAAATGAGGTATGAAAAAATTGAGAGGCTTTCTCTACATAGATAGGGATTATTTACTCATGGGTTTAATTAGTAAAGTCTGAAGGTGAAGAGTTGACTGTTACTTGGGACAAGAGTTGCCCTAAGTATCAGAAGGTTGGAATTTTTTTTGCCAGGAAATTGTCATTCTTTAGAGAGGTCACAGTTTTTGCCCAAGGCCTAGTGCCTTGGCTACTGACTATGGAGATTGCGAGGGAGGTAGTACTGAGGCTCTGGGGGGTCACACTCTTAATTAATTATCCTGATTTCAACCCCCCTACTCACTTTACCCTTCTGTACTCATCATTTTCTACATAAAAGCTGCTCGGGGATTCTGCAAGTCAGATCAGCTCCTTTCCCCCTCTGTGTACTCCTGACCTCATTTTTCTCTCCCCCTGAGTCGTCACTTCTTTCTTACTCTTCTATTCTCTTTCTGTCTTCTAAAAATTTGTAGAAATGTTTTCCCAGGTATCTAATTATTGGTTTATACCTTTGTATTAAAAAATTTTTTTTTAATCTTTATTTATATTTGAGAGAGAGAGAGACAGAATGTGAGCAGGAGAGGGGCAGAGAGAGAGGGAGACACAGAATCCAAAGCAGGCTCCAGGCTCTGAGCTGTCAGTACAGAGCCCGACGCGGGGCTCAAACTCATGAACCGCGAGATCATGGCCTGAGCTGAAGTCGGACACTGAACCGACTGAGCCACCCAGGCACCCCCCCAAAAAATAAAACAGTGTACAGTTAGGTCTTGTTTTTGTTTTATTGTTGTTTTCAATCCAATCTAATAATCTTTGTCTCTTAATTGGAGTGTTTATTGCATTTATTGATATGCTTGAATTTAAGTCTACCATCTTGATACTTTTTGTGTTGTCTGTCCTTTGTTTCCTTGTTACACCTTTTTTTTACTCAAAAAATTAAAAAGGTTTTTTTTTAATATTTATTTTTGAGAGAGAGAATGTGAACAGGGGAGGGGCAGACAGAGAGGGAGACACAGAATCTGAAGCAGGCCCTAGGCTCTGAGCTATCAGCATAGAGCCAGATGCGGGGTCGAGCCATGAGATCATGACCTGAGCCGCAATTGGACACTTAACCAACTGAGCCACCCAGGCACCCCTACTCAGAGATTTTTAAGGTTAAGTTTATCTCTTTTACTTTCTCTCTTTTCTTTATTTTTCTCTCCCTCCTTCCCTCTCTCCTCCCTATCTTCCTCTCACTCTCTCAGTGTTTGCTCTAGGGATTCAATATACACTCCTAACATTTCCTTAAACTTAATTATCTTAATTTAACATTAGCTTATTATTATATCTTAAATTAATATTCTATTGTTTCATATTTAATGTAAGACCCTTAAAATAGTAGGATTCCCTTCCCCCCAGGCCTTTGTGCTGTTATCTATTTTACTTACATATATTTTATATAGTTTATACTTTTTTTTTTTAATGTTTATTTTTTAAGAGAGAGACAGCATGAGTGGAAGAGGGTCAGAGAGAGGGAGGCACAGAATCCGACACAGGCTCCAGGCTCTGAGCAGTCAGCACAGCTCAGATGGCCATTTTCTCCCAATATCTCTTCACATGGTCTTTTCTGAGTGTGTGTCTGTGTCCAGATTTCCTCTTTCTGTAAGGATTGGGGCCCATGCTAATGACCTCATTTTAATTTAATTACCTCTGTAAAGACTTTAACATAATGTCACATGTGGAGGTGTATAGGGTTAGGACTTCAACATATGATTCTGGAGGGTCACACCCCCATAGCAAACTGCTTGATGTTTTTCACAGACTTTGGGAAATTCTAGACTGTTATCTGCTCAAGTATTGTTTCTATTCTGTTCTCTCTCCTCTCCTTCTGGAGCTCTATTAACATGTATATTAGATCTCATCACTGAGCTTTTTTATGTTCCTTTCTGTGTTCCAAGTGTTTTTTTATGTTCCTTTCTGTATTTTCCATCCTTTTTCTCTTTAGTGCTTCCTTTTAGATATTTTCTATTAACCAGTCTTCTAATTCATTAATTCTCTTCTGTTGAATCTTATCTGTTGTTAAACCCACCTATTAGTTTTATTTAGTTCACTTGTTCAGTTCTAGAATCACCATTTGATTTTTTTTTCCTCCCATCATCACCCCCCCCCCCCATTTCTTTTTAGAGAATTTGATTTTCTGGTAAAATTCTGCTGATCTTTTTTCTTCATCTTTATCTTTCAGTTTTTCATTCTGTTTAAAATTTTGAAACATTCTCGTACTTGTAAACATCTTAGGTACATTATGAAGACATTTTTTTTCGAGAATCATTTGAAACTAAGTTGGTGACGTCCCATCACCCCCAAATATTTTCATTTGTGTTTTCCTGCCAGACAATTATATTCTCCTTTATAAATGTAAAGTATAGCCATTTAATCAGGAAATTAATTGATACATTGACATACCATTATTATATAATACTTAAACCCTATTCAGATGACCAGTTTTTATGGCAAAAGATCCTGTCCAGAATAATATTGCATTTATTGCATTTTTATTTTCCTTTGATCTAAAACAATTCCTCTCTCTTTTCCTTGGTTTTCATGTTCTAAATATGTTTGAAGATTATAAGTCAAAATATTTTGTACAGTGTACCCCAGTTGAGATTGATTGATTTTTAATTTACATCCAAGTTAATTAGCATAGAGTGCAATAATGATTTCAGGAGTAGAATCCAGTGATTCATCCCCTATGTGTAACACCCAGTCCTTATCCCAACAAGTGTCTTCCTCAATGCCCCTTAATCATTTAGCCCATCCCCCTACCCACAACCCCTCCAGCAACCCTCAGTTTGTTCTCTGTATTTAAGAGTCTTATGTTTTGTCCCCCTCCTTGTTTTTATATTATTTTTGCTTCCCTTCCCTTATGTTCATCTGTTTTGAATCTTAAATTCCACATATGAGTGAAGTCATATGATATTTGTCTTTCTCTAATTTCACTTAGCATGGAACCTACAGTTCCATCCACGTAGTTGCACATGGCAAGATTTCATTCTTTTTGATTGCTGAGTAATACTCCATTGTATATATATATACCACATCTTCTTTATCCATTCATCCATTGATGGACATTTGGGCTCTTTCCACACTTGGGCTGTTGTTGATAGTGCTGCTATAAACATTGGGGTGCATGTGCCCCTTCAAAATAGGACACCTGTATCCTTTGGATAAATACCTAGTAGTGCAATTGCTGGGTCATAGGGTAGTTCTGTTTTTAATTTTTTGAGAAACCTCCATACTGTTTTCCAGAGTGGCTGCACCAGTTTACATTCCCACCAGCAGTGCAAAAGAGATCCTCTTTCTCTGCATCCTCGCCAACATCTGTTGTTGCCTGAGTTGTTCATGTTAGTCATTCTGACACGTGTGAGGTGGTATCTCATTGTCATTTTAATGTGTATTTCCCTGATAAAGAGTGATGTTGAACATATTTTCATATGTCTGTTAGCCAAATGGATGTCTTCTTTGGAGAAGTGTCTATTCAGTGTCTTTTGCCCATTTTCTTCACTGGATTATTTGTTCTTTGGGTGTTGAGTTTGATAAGTTCTATATAGATTTTGGATACTAACCCTTTATCTGGTATGTCATTTGCAAATATCTTCTCCCATTCCATCAGTTGCCTTTTAGTCTTGCTGATTGTTTTCGCTGTGCAGATGCTTTTATTTTGATGAGGTCCCAATAGTTCATTTTTCCCTGTTGGGATTTATGTGATTTTTTTGTGTGTGATCAGATTTATGTTACTCATCTTTAATAGGAATATCACATAATTGATTGTATTCTTCTCATCACACAAGTTTGATGTCTTGCACTACCTGTTATATTTCTTTTGATATCTTGTTAATGTAGTGTCTTCCAGGCTTGTCCATTGAAAAGTTTTCACTTGGTAATTGCTATGGATCGAATTGTGTACTCCAAAAAGATGTTGAAGCCCTAATTCCTAGTATACATGAATGTGACCTTACTTAGAAGTAGGGTCTTTAGGGGCGTCTGAGTAGCTCAGTCGGTTGAGCATCCGACTTTGGCTCAGGTCATGATCTCGCCTTCTGTGAGTTCGAGCCCCACGTCAGGCTCTGTGCTGACAGCTCAGAGCCTGGAGCCTGCTTCAGATTCCGTGTCTCCTTCTCTTTCTGCCCCTCCCCTGCTTGCACTCTGTCTTCCTCTCTCTCAAAAATAAATAAACATTGAAAAAAATTTAAAAAAAGAAAGAAAGAAATAGGGTCTTTGCAGATATAACCAAATTAAGTTGAGGTCATTAGGGTGGGCCTTAATGCAATGTAACGTGCGTCCTTCTAAGAAGGAAATTTGGATACAGACAACACACAGAGAACATCATATGACAACCAAAACAGATAACTGTAGTGATGCAGCTGCAAGCCAAGGGGCATCAAGGGTGGATGGCTACCACCAGAAGCAAGGAAAAGGTAAGGAAGGATTCTGGCCAGTCTCGAAGGAAGGATAGCCCTGCTGACAGCTTGATTTTGGACTTCTACCCACCAGAATTAGGAGACAATAAATTTCTGTTGTTTTAAGCCATCTAATTTGTGGTACTTTATTACCACAACCCTGGGAAAGTAATAATTAGTGTTTTATGGGGAGGTATCTTGAAACTATGTAATAAATATCTTATTCATCATTAAACCTTCAATTTATTCATGTATTTAGTCATTATGGACTTTTAGACTCTTATTTATTCAATGTTTTAATTCATTACTACCAATAATTATTGTGATGTTCAAATTGAACCAGATTTGGCCAGTGGGAGCTCCTTTCAGGCTGCTTTCTGTGTTCTTTTACATGTCCCTATCATTTTTTTGAGCATTTCATTACTTTTGGAATGAGGTGTTCCACCCTATCTTGCATTTTCTGCCAGGCCCTGGAATCAGTCATTTACCAAGGAGCCTGCATTCCTTTTCATGAAAAACTATTTAGAAACCAAGATCTGAGTACTAGGTGTACTCATTGATGTTGGGATATCACAACTTCCAGACCATTTCCTACAGAGGTGGGAAATCAACGTTTGTATGTAATTTCTGTATCTGCCTATATATATTGGAAACCATGAGTTCACATTTTTCTCTCCAATCCCAATCCAACACCACAGGATTCATTCTAGTGTTCTCCCTTTCCCCATTTGTAATTGCTTTTTCTTTTTCTTTCTTTCTGTTTTTTTTTTTTTTCATGTTTATTTATTTTTGAGAGACAGAGTGGGAGCATGGGAGGGGGAGAGAGAGGGGCAGACACAAAATCTGAAACAGGCTCCAGGCTCTGAGCTGTCAGCACAGACCCAAACACGGGGCTCATGCTCACAAGCCATGAGATCATGACCTGAGCTGAAGTCGGATGCTTAATTGACTGAGCCACCGAGGTGCCCCTATAATTGTTTTTTCTAACAATACAAAACCTTATCCCCCTTATTTTCAACATAATCACTCACTTGATCCATCCCTGTGTGTAGCCAGACTTCCAGCACATCTATCCCTCCTCATCTACCTCTTTGAGCCCAAAGCCCAAAGCTTTCTCTGTGTCTTGGCTAGGTCTCAGCATCCCAAGCAGTGCCTTCCTGCCATGCACACGTGCTCCTCTCCCATTTTGCCTCCATTATCTTACTTTAGGCTACCCAGTCTCTCTCTTTAGCTACAGCTAACAGATTTTGGACTAAAGTGTTCAAGATGGGATTTATCTCTATTTTCTCAAACATGTGAAACAACTATTTGGTTTTGGTCAGATAATTCCAATATTGGCTTCACCTGTTATGAGTCTGTTTCTAGTGTCTTTTTTCTTTTAGGTCATTTAGTCCTATGTCTTGGCATGCTGGCTAATTTTGTGTTGAGTGCTAACATTGTATGTGAAAGTATTTATAGTCTCTAGATGACTTTTCTTTCTCTGGAGAGGATAAACCCTGTCCTTCACTAGGTGGGTATTGTGAGAACTGATTGTATTAATCCAGTCTGAAACTGAACTGACTTGGGCTGAATTGCAGTTTGAGCACAACTTTGTCATCTTCTGGTTCTTCCCAGCTTCTAGGACATAGAGTTTCCCCACTGAGAGGCTGACGTTATCACTAGGGCCCCTCCTCTGTTGCAGGATTTGAACTCTAATCCTTGTCTCCTCACCACCATGAGATTGTGTTAAACTACTCTTTTCAAAGTTTTCTGTTTGGCTTCTTAATTCCCTCTTCTTCAGAATTTAGCAAATATCTTAATGGGGAAAAAACAGCATATTGTTGAGCCATTTCTGTCCCTTCTCTTTCACCAGAATCTTGGCCTTTCAAGTCTCTAATTTTTAGGTGTACAAATCAACAAGACTGTTAAAAGTTCTGCTTTTTTTCTTCATATTTAATAGTGGCCCTCTGCCTTGTCCTTTCACCTGAGTTCTCAAATTCTTGCCTGGTTCACCAAAATCAGCAGAACCCTGAGAGAAAAGGCAGCTGCAGAACGCCAGCTTGACTTTTCTCACAGATTCATGCGATGGGGTTTGTCACTTAAGGTTTGGTGTTCTCAGCACTCTCCAGCACACTGAAATGTGTGTGTGCGCATGCATGTGTCTGTCTGGCTGTCCTAGTTGTTCTTGGTGGGAGCGCTGCTCCACTGCAGGCTACTCAGGTATATCCAGAAGCAAAAGCTCAACTCTAGCACATACTTTTCTGTTCCATTTCTTTCTTTTTTTTTTTTTTTAAAGGGGCGCCTGGGTGGCTCAGTTGATCAGGTGCCCGACTGCGGCTCGAGTCATGATCTCATAGTTTGTGAGTTCGAGCCCTGCACTGCATCAGGTTCTGTGTTAACAGCTCAGAGCCTGGAGCCTGCTTCGGATTCTGTGTCTCCCTCTCCCTCTGCTCCTCCCCCTTCGCACTCTGTCTCTGTCTCAAAAATAAATCAACGTTAAAAATTTTTTTTTAAATAATGCTCCTTGGGGCACCTGGGTGGCTCAGCTAAACGTCTGACTCTTGATCTCGGTTGAGGTCATGATCTCATGGTTTGTGAGGCCCGTCTGCATCTTGGGCTCCACACTGGGTGTGGAGCCTGCTTAGGATTCTCTCCCTCTTCCTCTCCCCCTCCCTTGCTTGCACACAGGTACATGCACATGGTTGCGTTCTCTCTCTCTCTCTCTCTCAAAGAAATAATGTTTCTTGTTCAATCTACCAAAGTGATCTCACAATCTAATGGTCCAAGAGTCTTAACAAAAGAAAAAGACAGACAATTTTAGGGTATTGGTATTAAGATAATTAGAGCAATAGAATTTAAGCCAGGTGATAAAGGTTAACATCAACAATGGCACATCATATTGGTTATATGTACCCTTGATATGACATGGTGATAATAGTGCTTTACCTCTGTGGTCTTCCTCCCAAAAACCTATAATCCCAGTCTAATCAGAAGGAAAACATCAGGCAAATCTTATTTGAGGGACAGTCTACAAAATACCTGACCAATACTCCTCGAAACCGTCAAGGTTATCAAAAACAAGGAAAATCTAACAAACTTACAGAAAAGCCTAAGAAGACATGACTACTAAATGTACTGTAGTATCCTGCATGGATCTTGGAACAGGAAAAGGATATTAGATAAACACTGAGGAGGGGCGCCTGGGTGGCTCAGTCGGTTAAGCATCCAGCTTCAGCTCGGGTCATGATCTCACGATTCGTGAGTTCAAGCCCCATCCTGGGCTCTCATCCTGCTGACAGCTCCTGGCCTAGAGCCTGCTTCAGAGTCTGTCTCTCCCCTCTCTCTGCTCTTCCCCTGTCCCCCCACTCATGCTCTGTCTCTCTCTCAAAAATAAATAAACATTAAAAAAATTATTTAAAAATTGAGGATATCTACATGAAGTATATGGACTTAAGTTAATAATAATTATCAAAATCAGTTCATTAATTGTGACAAATGTATCATACTAATATTAGAGGTTAGTAAAAGGGAAAATTGGGAACTCTCTGTATAATCTTTATAGTAATTTTTTATACCTAAAACTTTTAAAATCAAAAGTTTAGGGGCACCTGGGTGGCTCATTCGGTTAAGTATCTGACTCTTGACTTTGTCTGAGGTCATAATCTCATGGTTCATGATTTTCGAGCCCCACATTGGGCTCTGCGCTGACAGCATGGAGCCTGCTTGGTATTCTCTCTCTTTCTCTCCCCCTTTCATGCTTACTCTCTATCTCTCTCTCAAAATAAATAAAAATAAACTTAAAAATAATAATAAAATCAAAATTTTCTTTTTTTCTTTAATTTTTTTAATGTTTATTTATTTTTGTAAGGCAGCTATGCTCACCACTATACCACCAATGCCTTTTAATGTTTATTTTTGAAGGAGAGACAGCAAGGGGGTGGGGGGAAGGGCAGAGAGAGGGGGAGACACAGAATTCGAGACAGGCTCCAGGCTCCAGGCTCCAGGCTCCAGGCTCTGAGCTGTCAGCACAGAGCGTGACATGGGGCTCGAACTCACAAACTGTGAGATCATGACCTGAACCAAAGTCAGACACATTACCAAGTAAGCCACCCAGGCACCCCCCAAAAGTTTATTTCTTAAAAAAGTCCACACTGTTTGACCTCCCAGGCTGTAGTACTTTATGGATTTGATTTTTGTCTATCTTCTTAGTCATTACTGTGTCTCCAGTACCTAGAAGATTGGCCAGCACATTTAAACTCTCAATAAATATTGGTTTGGTAAAATGGATAGAAAAGAGCAAGGGAAGATTAAGTATAGATAGCCTCAAAGTTTCTAGCTTGGGCAACTATATGGATGATAATATTCATTTAAGGAAAAAAGCAGAGACTGGAAACTACTCCATGATTGACAGATTTGTTTTTTATTTTGTTTTTCAATGTTTATTTATTTTTGAGAGAGTGTATTTGCATGAGTAGGGGAAAGGTAAAGAGAAGGGGGTACAGAAGATCCCAAGCAGGCTCTGTGCTGACAGCAGAGAGCCCGATGTGGGGCTCAAACTCCCGAACCGTGAGATCATGACCTGAGAAGTCAAACACTTAACTGACTGAACAACCCAGGTGCCCTGGGTTTTTTTTGTTTGTTTTGTACCAGTGCTATAGTTAATAATGAGGAAATCTGGTCAAAGTCAAAATAGTAATATCTTAGTCCTTTTCTCAGAGGAGTAACTCTTCTTTTTTTCTTTTAGGCATACAAAACCTTTGCTAATCGAGTGAACAATTTAAAGAAGAAGCTGGATCAATTGAAGTCAACCCTTCCTGATCCTGAAGAATCACCAGTCCCTTCCCCAAGCATGGATGCTCCTTCTCCAACTGGTTCCGAGTCTCCTTTTCAGGGAATGGGAGGTGAGGAATCCCAGTCACCAGCCATGGAGAGTGAGAAGTCTGCCACACCTGAGCCTGTGACAGATAATCGTGATGTGGAAGACATGGAACTCTCAGATGTGGAAGATGATGGGTCAAAAATCATTGGTATGTCCTTTATGTGATTAAAGGGCACCTTGTTCCTTACGTATTTTCTTTTCCCACCAACGAATCTATCACAAGCTGGTATTAAGAGCAGCAAGATTAGGGGCGCCTGGGTGGCTCAGTCGGTTGAGCGGCCAACTTTGGCTCAGGTCATGATCTTGTGGTTCGTGAGTTCTAGCCCTGCATCAGGCTCTGTGTTGACAGCTCAGAGCCTGGAGTCTGCTTTGGATTCTGTGTCTCTCTCTCTCTCTCTGCCCCTCCCCCACTTGCGCGCGCGCACTCTCTCTCTCTCTCTCTCTCTCTCAAAAATAAATAAACATTAGGGGCCTCTGGGTGGCTCAGTCGGTTAATCATCAGACTTCAGCTCAGGTCATGATCTCGAGCCCTGCTTCGGGCTCTGTGCTGACAGCTCAGAACCTGGAGCCTGCTTCTGATTCTGTGTCTCCCTCTCTGTCTCTGCCCCTCCTCCTTTCATGCTCTGTCTCTCAGTAATAAACATTAAAAAAAATTTTTTTAATAAATAAACATTAAAAAAAAAAAAAAAGAGCAGCAAGATTAGATTAGAACAGCAGTGTATTATTATCCCGGTTTAGGATTTGGTATGCCACATGGGCTAAGAATCATTGCTTAAGATCTGTTCTGTTCAATATGGTAGCCACTAGCTACTTACTTGTGGCTGTTGAGCATTTGAAATGTGGCTTGTCCAACTTGAGATGTACTCTAATTTAAAGGTACTTACTGGGGAAGGGGGCACCTGGGTGGCTCAGTCAGTTAAGCATCCAACTCTTGGTTTCAACTCAGGTCATGATCTCATGGTTTATGGGTTCAAGCCCTGCATCGGGCTCTCTGCTGTCAGTGTGGAGCCTACTTTGGATTCTCTTCCACCGTAGCTCTCTGCCCTTCCCTGCCCACCCCACTCAAAAATAAATATTTTTTTTAAAAAAGATACACACTGGATTCTGAAAACTTAGTACCCAAAATGAAAATATCTCAATAATTTTTATATTTATGTTTTTAAATTTTTTTTTAATGTTTATTTATTTTTGAAACAGAGAGCATGAACGGGGGAGGGTCAGAGAGAGAGGGAGACACAGAATCCGAAGCAGGCTCCAAGCTCTGAGCTGTCAGCACAGAGCCCAACGCGGGGCTCAAACTCACGGACCGTGAGATCATGGCCTGAGCCGAAGTCGGACGCTTAACGGACTGAGCCACCCAGGCACCCCAATAATTTTTATATTTATAACAGAATGAAAATATTTGAGAGATGCTTAGGTAAAATATATAATTAAAGTTAATTTTACTTGTTTCTCCCTTTTTTTTAAGTCTATTTATATTTATTTTGAGAGAGAAAGAATGAATTCCAAGCAGGCTCAGAGCCTATCCCGATGGAGGGCTTGAACTCAGCTGAAAACTGTGAGAACATGACCCGAGCTGAAATCTAAGAGTTGGACGCTTAACCAACTGAGCCACCCCAACACCCCTCTACTTTTTTTTCTAATGTGGCCATTAGAAAAGCTAAACTTACATGTGTGGCTTGAATTACATTTCTGTTGAACAGCACTGTTCTAGAAGGAGGGGCACTTATACTCTTGACCTTCCAAGATTCCAAAGCCATGCCCCTGGCTGGCTCAGTAAGTAGGCGTGTCTGTTGATCTTGGAGTGGTGAGTTTGAGCTCCACACCGAGTGAGGAGATTACTTTAAAAAAAAAAAAAAAAGTCTCCCAGTCTTTCCAGTACCTAGCTGGCTCAGTCAGAAGAGCATGTGACTCTTGATCTTGGGGTCTGGAGTTCCAGCCCCATGTTGGGTGTAGAGATTACATACATTCTAACTAACATATATACACATGCACACAAACAAAATTAACCTCGATTGGTGCATTGTTTCTCTGACATCCCAAGCTTTATAATCATTCTTGTTAGGCAGTTGGAGTTTTGTTGGATTTAATGCATAAGTTTCTATGTCTTAGAAAGCTCTCAGGTTAATGGAAAAGAAAAGACAGGGTAATTTATGACTATAAATATTGTAACTAAAAGAACACATGTGTGCCAAATAACATGATCCCAGAAATGTACAAATTTAATACACAAATACTAAGAAAATGCAAATAAATCTTTAAAAAGATAAAAAATGAATTTGGGAAATTTATTTTAAGCAGGTGTTGAAGGAGAGAAGCAACATAAAGAGTATGGCTTATGTAAAAATGATTAAGTGAGTGAATGATTTTTCTCTAAAGCATTGTGCTTTATACCCCCAAATCCAGATATATTAGGACACATTTCATACTGGAAGTCAAGTCTGGAAAGCAGTAATGCAGTCTCACCTCTTTTCTTTAAACAGTAGAGGACAGGAAGGAAAAACCTGCGGAGAAGTCCGCTGCTTCCACTTCTGTACCCACAAAGCCAACAGAAAGTATCTCCAAGGCCTCTTCGTGTACCCCAGTGCCTGTGACCATGACAGCAACGCCCCCTCTTCCAAAGCCTGTGAATACTTCTCTTCTGTCCCCTTCTCCAGCACTGGCTTTGCCAAACCTGGCTAATGTGGATCTGGCAAAGATCAGTTCCATCCTTAGTAGCCTGACATCAGTCATGAAAAATACTGGTAAGTAAGCCCCATAAAGAAGATAAAAGGCTTATTTTCATCTTTCTAATTGAACCATCATCAGTCTGGGTTTTTTGTTGCTTTTTTTCCTTAAATTAACAGTGATTTTTTTAAGTCGAAAAACAAATACATGGTCATTATAGAAAAATAAAATAAGGGAATAAAATAAATAACCTGCAACCCTACTACCCTGAAAGACGCTAGTTGTGTCTAACTTTACCAGTGTGTGTGTGTGTGTGTGTGTCTGTGAATGTTTTGGTAGATTAAATATTTGTAATAATTTTTCTTTCAATAATTGAAGCATATTGTATATGAACTTATCTAAGCCTTTATTACTAGACATCTGATATTTTTGTAATTTTTCACTGTTTTAAAGAATACTATAATGAACCACCTTGATGCTAAAATCTATGCACAACCCTTCCTAAATGGTTGATGAGTATATAGGGCTTTTTCTTTCCTTAATGGAAATGTTAATGAAAATACACACAAGTAGAGCACCTTTGTGTACACATCATTCATCTTCAACAGTAGAAACACATGGCCACTCTGGTTTCTGCTGTGCCTTAGCCAATCTTGATAATTTTGAAGAAAATCCCAATTACTTAATTTCTTTATAAAAACTTAAATTTATATTTCTCATATAAAGACCAAAAAAACCCATACAGTTTGTTTTTTTTTTAATATAATTTATTGTCAAGTTGGCTAACATACAGTTTGTACAGTGTGCTCTTGGTTTTGGGGGTAGATTCCCATAATTCATTGCTTACATACAACACCCAGTGCTCATCCCAACAAGTGCCCTCCTCGATGCCCATCACCCATTTTCCCCTCTCCCCCCCAGCCAACATACAGGTTTTTAATCTTTTCATGTTATACTAAAATGATCACCAAAAATGTACTATTTTATGTACCAAGCACATGAAAGTTCCCTTTGTTTCTCAGCCTCTCCAGCACTATTTTGTTTTATTTTAATCTTTGTCAAATTCAGTCTTAAAAGTCATTTGTTTTGGGGTGCCTGACTGGCTCAGTCAGTAGAGCATGCAGTTCCTTTTAAGTAATCTCTACATCCAATGTGGGACTCAAACCCACAACCCTGAGATCGAGTCGCACACTTCACCAACTGAATCAAGCCTGGTACCTCAAGCATGCATCTCTTGATCTCAGGGTCATGCGTTGAAGCCCTACATTGAGTATAGAGATTACTTAAAAAAAAAAAAAAAGTAACTTGTTTTAATTTACATTTTTTTGGTTAACAATGTGATAAAAACTTTTTCATTTTTATTTTTCTTTGTGAAATATCTACCTATTCATATTTTTGTCATTCAAAAATTATTCTTTTTTTTATTATATACCCTTTTTTTTTCTGAATTAAAAACTAACACAGTGTTTTAAAATATAAAGATGTAGGAGCACCTGGCTGGCTCAGTTGGTGGAGCATGGGACTCTTGATCTCAAGGTCATGTGTTCAAGCCCCATGTTGGGCATGGAAGTTGCTTATATGATCTCATTTTAAAGGCCTTTTCAAAAGCAAATAATTTATTAATCACATAGAATTATGCAGTGGGTTGAGTTACACAATTGGAATGGCTCTGATCATAATGAGCCAGCAATATTTACTGAGCATCTACAAGATTCTGTGGTGTTGATGCCATTTGGTAGAAAGAAAAGAAGTAGGTTCCCTAAGTCTCTTTTGGCTCTCAAAACTAAAAAATACATCTGAAAGTGCTTGTTTACTTTAGGGGTGTTCAAAGTAGACAGCAGATTTTAATCTAATTTTCATATTTTTTCCTTTGTACAAGCCATGATATGCCCTATTTGTGGATCTGTCACAGAAGCATTCCTGTTAAACATACCAAACTGGTTTGAGTGAGTGGAAAGTTATTGTGAATTTAATGGTCATTTTGAACCGAATTTTCTTGAGTTAATCTTTCTGCCACCAGGGGTCAGTCCTGCATCAAGACCTTCTCCAGGAACTCCTACAAGTCCCAGCAACCTCAGCACTGGCCTGAAAACACCTGCACCTGCCCCGACAACATCTCACAATCCTCTGGCAAATATCCTCTCAAAGGTGGAGATCACCCCAGAGAGCATTCTGTCTGCTCTTTCCAAAACCCAGACACAGTCAGCCCCTGCACTACAAGGTAAACTGACCTGTGCCACAGGGACTTGAATTGTGATTGTTTGTCTCTGGCTTAATCCTGGGTTCCAGTTCTGAAGCATCCAAAGCCATGAAATGTATAATACAGTTAGTTCATTGTCTTGTTTATATTTCTTATCTACAAGCTGGCATTTATAGAATTAGAAACTGTCAAAGCTGAAAGAGACAAAATACCATCTGGTCTAATACCCTCCTTTTCAGGTGAGGAGAATAAGGCTCAGTGAAGTGATGTGACCTGCTTAAGGTTACAAATTTATCTACTTAGTGATGAGTTGAGACTAAAAGCCAGATTGCTTGACTGGATTCTAGTATTCTTTTACCTACACCATGAGCCCTCTAGGGGCTGCATTTATTCCAGCTCTGAGGACCGGTTAGTATATGTTGAGGCTTATATTTTTAATGTTAACCAAAGCTAAAGACAGTAAGAAAGGTCAATCTACCATCAAAAATCTTATGAGAAATGATTTTCTTTTTTTATGTCCTAATTTAGAGGCCTTTATTTGTAGGTATAGCACATCTCTGTACCTGTAATCTCTACCTTATTTGAACCTAGTATACTTTGTTAATTATCTGTTTTGTGTCTAAAACTGCTTTAATATTTTTTCATAAAACATACCTGCTCTCTGTTCTCAAAACCTCCAGATACAAGCACAATCGTTATTTAGCACCTCAGTATAATTATGCAGTGAATTATAAATATCAGAGCAATATCTTCAATACAGTGATTTAACTCTGTATCAAAGTTCTCAACCAGGAGCCTCCAGGGGACATTAATAATACTTACAGCTTTTCCTTTCAGTAGATTATGACACCAGCGTCATGTGGACTTTCTCATCAGGCAAAATTTGAACAGAACTAGGTGTTCTGACAGCATGTGTTTTTGGGGACCCCAGAAGACAATCTTTGTGGAGTAACTGGGTGGTTCATCACCTTTCATTTCCTTGTGGAAGATAGAATGCTTGACTTTTAAGAAACTTTATCCAGCAACTTAAATAGATGCATTTTTAAAAGCCTATAGAGATTCTAAGGGATCTCTTAGAACTTTGCTCTGATTGTGTCACCCACAGCCATTATTGACAGATTTTTAACACAAAAGAATGACTTCAATGGGCAAAAAGTCCAATAGAGTATGGCCCGTTAAGATTGAAGAAAGGTGCTGTGCCTGGGTGGCTCAGGCAGTTAAGTGTCTGATTCTTGATTTTATCCCAGGTCATGACCTCACGAGTCTGGCTCTGCACTGACAACGTGCTCTCTCTCACTCTCCCTCTCTCACTCTCTCTTAAATAAATAAACTTTAAAAAAAAAATCAAAGAACAATGTTAATATTTAGTGGTAAGGGACTATATCACCTATTATCAGAAATCTGAGTAGTGTCTATCTTAACAAGATGATCTTTTGAAGAAATCCCACAGTATCTGAAAGATATGCTGAAATATCTTAAAAATCATGACGTCATGTCATGTTCTAGTGCTTGAGGACTTCTGATTTTGGTATGAACAGTGGCTGCTAAGAATTAAATCAAACTGTTAGGAGGGGGAAGTTATATAGCCAGAGAACTTTTTGGAAATGAAACATGTTTTTTGTTTGTTTCAGCAGGATAATTGAAATAATATTTGTTACTCAGATATTAGTGAATTTTGGATAACATGCACCATTAAATATATAACTTTATGGCAGTTAAAAATGTTCCAAGGATGGGGGCACCTGGGTAGCTCAGTCAGTTAAGTGTCCGACTTTGGTGTAGGTCATGATCTCACGGTTCATGAGTTTGAGCCCTGCATCGGGCTCTGTGCTGACAGCTCAGAGCCTGGAGTTGCTTCAGATTTTGTGTCACCCTCTCTCTGCCCCTCTCCTGCTCACACTCTGTTTCTGTCTCTCAAAAACAAATAAACATTAAAAAAAAAATTTTTTTTTAATGTTCCAAGGATGGAGTAATCTCAGAATTCTTCAGAGCTTAAGTCTGTTGGTAAATATGGATTAAAATTGAAATCTTGAAGAATCATTAAGTAAAGTACCATATAAAGTACTGGTGTCTTTCATCACACCATTATGAAGGAACAGTTTTAGTGTATGACGAAAAGCTACAAATCTGGGTGAAGTATGCCCAAAAGGTTTTCATTTATGACCAGAAATTGGGTAAATTTGCCAACACATGATTGAATTTATAGGACCTCCTTTTATCTCTTTGTCAAGTATTTTTCTAAAAAGTTTTCTACAGGAGGAGCAGTTTGCTTTGGTGGACTTCAGCCTTTACCCCAAAGAATTCTTTCTCAGAGCTTCTGAGGTTTTGTCTATCAGTGAGTAGGGTTGAATCTCATCAGTGTCAACTTGGGTAGATGAATAATTCTTAAATTTTCCAAGCTATAATATGATCTAGCTTTGTAAGTCTTTGGGGTGTGTGTTTGCATGTTTACTATTGCTACATTTTACAACCAAAAATGATAGCAAAACCATTGTTTCCCCAAAGTCTAGCAAGAGATGCTTGAAAAAAGTGTCCTGTTCAAACAAATTTCAGCAATGTGCATACGTGATCTCTCTCTTGAGAATAAATAACAGTGTTCATTAACTTACTAGAAACAATTGCAGAGGCTAGAAAGGAATATCTATTTGCATTTACAGAAACAGTTCCACAGATCAAATGTTAAGAAATACTGGCTTAAAGTATTATTTTAAGGATAATTTGCCTCCTTTCTCTTCCTGCTTTGTCTTGTTTAAACTATGAATGATTCTGACACTAAAATCTTCCCTTTCCTGTTGTCTTTTATTGTGCTGTGTTAGACTTGTTTGATGACTGTACTAGAAACATTTCAGTAATTTGCTCTCTTTATATTGAGAAATAGGTCCAGTATTTTCTATGACATTTAGCCATTGCTTGTTTGGTCTGGATTCTCTTTGGCCTCATATTTTAATGTCTATCTGGTTCCCGCTGGAATGAATGAGAATATCCGATTAGCCTACATTGTTTTAATTGTAGGGCAGGCAGTTGTTCTTTTTAACTCCTTTAATCTCTGTTTCTACAGGCCTGTCATCTTTACTTCAGAGTGTTACTGGGAACCCAGTCCCAGCCAGCGAAGCTGCATCCCAGAGCACTTCAGCTTCCCCTGCAAACACCACAGTCTCTAGCATCAAAGGAAGAAATCTGTCCTCCAGTACCCAATCCTTTATTCCTAAAAGCTTCAACTATTCTCCTAATTCATCAACTTCCGAAGTCTCTTCGACATCAGCTAGCAAGGCCTCAATTGGGCAAAGCCCAGGGCTCCCAAGCACTACTTTTAAGCTACCATCCAACTCTATGGGGTTTACAGGAACCCACAGTACTAGCCCTGCTGCCCCACCTACTGAAGTTGCCATGTGCCAATCTTCAGAGATCTCCAAGCCAAAGCTGGAGTCTGAGTCCACCTCTCCAAGCCTGGAAATGAAGATCCACAACTTCTTAAAAGGTAATCCTGGTTTCAGTGGCTTAAACTTAAACATCCCAATCCTGAGCAGCTTGGGGTCCAGTGCCCCAGCAGAAAGCCACCCCTCAGACTTCCAGCGTGGCCCTACTAGCACGTCAATTGACAACATTGACGGAACCCCTGTGCGGGACGAACGGAGTGGGACGCCCACCCAGGATGAGATGATGGACAAGCCCACATCCAGCAGTGTAGACACCATGTCCCTGCTTTCTAAGATCATTAGCCCTGGTTCCTCAACACCCAGCAGTACAAGATCACCACCCCCTGGGAGAGAGGAAAGCTACCCCCGGGAACTCTCCAATTCTGTATCTACATATCGACCTTTTGGCCTGGGCAGTGAATCACCCTATAAACAGCCTTCGGATGGAATGGAGAGGCCATCTTCCCTGATGGACTCTTCACAGGAGAAGTTCTATCCAGATACTTCTTTCCAGGAAGATGAGGATTACCGAGATTTTGAATACTCAGGGCCTCCACCCTCTGCCATGATGAACCTAGAGAAGAAGCCGGCCAAGTCTATCCTGAAGTCAAGCAAGCTCTCTGATACCACCGAATACCAGCCAATCCTCTCCAGTTATAGCCACAGGGCCCAAGAATTCGGGGTAAAGTCTGCCTTCCCTCCATCTGTAAGGGCTCTCCTGGACTCTAGTGAGAATTGTGACCGTCTCTCCTCTTCCCCCGGGCTATTTGGTGCCTTCAGCATAAGAGGGAGTGAACCGGGGTCTGACCGGTCACCGTCACCGAGTAAGAATGATTCATTTTTCACCCCTGACTCCAACCACAATAGCTTGTCTCAGTCTACCACTGGGCATCTCGGTTTGCCGCAGAAGCAGTACCCAGAGCCTCCTCACCCAGTCCCACATCGTTCCCTTTTCTCTCCGCAGAATACCCTTGCCGCTCCCACGGGCCACCCACCCACACCAGGCGTGGAGAAAGTCCTGGCCCCCACCATTTCCACCACGTCGACGATTGAGTTTAAGAATATGCTTAAAAATGCCTCGCGAAAGCCCTCGGATGATAAGCATTTTGGCCAGGCCCCCAGCAAGGGCACTTCAAGTGATGGTGTCGGCCTGTCAAACCTCGCCCAGCCCAGCTTGACAGCCACCGATCAGCAGCAGCAAGAAGAGCACTACCGCATAGAAACCCGAGTCTCCTCCTCCTGCTTAGACTTGCCTGACAGCACCGAAGAGAAGGGGGCCCCTATAGAAACCTTGGGTTATCATAACGCATCCAATAGGAGGATGTCAGGGGAGCCGATACAGACCGTAGAGTCCGTCCGAGTTCCTGGGAAGGGAAATAGAGGACACGGGCGCGAGGCTTCAAGGGTGGGTTGGTTTGATCTGAGCACCTCAGGCAGCTCCTTTGACAATGGCCCCACAAGTGCCTCTGAGTTGGCATCCCTTGGGGGTGGGGGCAGCGGAGGCCTCACTGGCTTTAAAGCAGCACCATACAAGGAACGGGCACCCCAATTTCAGGAAAGTGTCGGCAGCTTCCGTTCCAACAGTTTCAACTCAACATTTGAGCATCATCTCCCCCCATCCCCCTTGGAACATGGGACACCCTTCCAGAGAGAGCCAGTGGGGCCGTCATCTGCCCCACCTGCCCCTCCTAAGGATCATGGGGGTATCTTCTCTCGAGATGCACCCACTCATCTACCCACAGTGGATCTTTCGAACCCCTTCACAAAGGAGGCGGCCCTGGCCCATGCTGCCCCACCCCCTCCTCCTGGAGAGCACAGCGGAGTTCCTTTCCCCACCCCACCCCCTCCTCCACCCCCTGGGGAACATAGCAGCAGTGGTGGGAGTGGTGTTCCCTTTTCTACTCCTCCTCCTCCTCCACCCCCTGTTGACCACTCTGGGGTTGTACCCTTCCCAGCTCCACCACTGGCAGAGCACGGAGTGGCGGGAGCTGTGGCAGTATTTCCCAAGGACCATAGTTCCCTTCTTCAAGGGACCCTGGCTGAGCATTTTGGGGTGCTCCCAGGACCCAGGGACCATGGGGGCCCCACCCAACGGGACCTCAACGGCCCTGGCCTTAGCCGTGTACGAGAGAGCCTCAGCCTACCCTCCCATTCTCTGGAGCACCTGGGCCCAGCCCATGGAGGAGGAGGTGGGGGAGGCAGCAACAGCAGCAGTGGCCCCCACTTGGGTCCCTCACACAGAGACGCCATCAACCGGAGTGGTATGATTTTGCGGAATCCCCGGCCAGACTTTCGGCCTAGGGAACCTTTTCTCAGCAGAGACCCATTCCACAGTCTAAAGAGACCCAGGCCACCTTTTGCTAGGGGCCCTCCGTTCTTTGCACCAAAACGCCCATTCTTCCCTCCCAGGTACTGATGGAAACCAAGGGAAAAGCATTTTGAACAGTCTAGAGAGCATTGGAAGTAGGAGTTTGATTTATTATTGTTTTTATTTGATTTCCTTCCTTTGATCTTTTTTTTTTTTTTAATGACAAAGGGCCTCCCTTCGAAATTAAAAAGCCAAACATGCTTGCATTTCACTATTCCATCCAGTCTGCTCTCCCACTGCACTTAACCCAAGCTACTTGTATTTTACAGAGGCTGGGGGGCAAAGAAACACAACCAGAGCCACTTCATTTGGCTGGGGGTTTGAGGGGGTGGGGAGGAAAACAACTCTTACCCATTTACTGAAGAGTATTACATTTGAAATAAAACTTCCATCAGTACAGAGAATAACGTGCAATGTTGGGATGTTCTTTGGGCTTGGCTTATCAAGTAGTCAATGGAAGGATCCCTTTCCCCTTCTCTCTCCCATTGAGTAACTACTGTGACCAGCTTGGCTCCCTTTCCTGTATGCTCTGTGCCCTGCTGACAAGCCGAGAGATGTTGCAAGGGGAAATAGGTGGGAGACCGTGGACCTTTGAAGTTTTGTTTTGTTTTGTTTTGTTTTTTAAAGACCTATTGAAGTTGGGTTCTTTACCTTTCTCCTAAAATCTTACCAAAAAAAAAAAAGAAATGAACCTCTTTTTCTAAAGGACTATTTGGAACTTTGAGGAGATACAGGTGTCATTCTATCCTAGTAAAAATTATTACTCTTCATCCTTGGAATAAAAGAGAGGGGGCTAAATATAATCTCCAGGTTAAAATAAGGTGTGCCTCCAATGTTAGAGTTAGAGACAGGAACCAGTAACGGTGCCGTGTGACCTGCCCATCGCTCATAAATGCGAACGGGAGACTTCTATAGCTTGGCACGTCCTGCAACCAAGCTCATGCTTCCTGCTATTCTTTCTTGATTGACTTTTTCTCCCTTAGTTTGCACGTCTGCTTTGGCCAGAAAGAAAAGTCACTACAGTTGACAATTGCTAATAAAGGCGCAACTGAAATATTACCTTTGAATTTTTTAATGTAAGAGATAGATTTTTTACCATGATGCCTCCCAAATGTTAAGTGATGCTTGATGGTTTTCAGCAAAGGTGGAGTAGTAGGGAAAGGGAACTATTGACCTGCATCTTTCTTTCCTCTTCACCCTAGTCCTGCATTTACCCCTGTTCTTGGTATTTCAAAGGAGGAGGTTGGATAGCATCTTTCTATACATTCTACCTCTTCAGAAGTGTTTTAGTGACAAGTGGGTATACATATCTTTACAGAGGAGGACCTGAGAAATCCAAATTTCCCCCATTCTACAGCTAGCAGCCTGTCACATTTCAAGGCTCAAGCCTTATCCCCACCTTCCGCTTCCCCTAGGAAATAAAGAATGTTTCTGCCCTTAGTCATTTTACACAAGAATGGTTTGCTTTCCTTCTCCCCAAACTGAAAGGCTTCTTTATATTTCCACAACTAGTACTGGGAAAAAAGACAATCAGTACGCTTTGAGTGTTTATAACTTTATATCAAGGAACACTGAAAAGCAAATACTGCTTTACTATTATTTTATATTATTTAGTGTCTTACCCCAAGGTATACACACTGGTAATATCCAGCTAGATGAGTAAAACAATATGTGTTCTTTTTTTAGGGAATCCTAGCAAGTTTCATATTTTCTTCTATGTGAGTATAGAACTGTAGGAAGTATAGGGATTGCTTTGGATTCCTCTAGTAAAATATTAAAGATGGGGGAGAGTGGACAACATAGTGACAGAAGATGACGCTTTGTGTCAGCATAAACTTGCTTTTCGGATCAAGAGCAGCTTAAACCAGGTGTGCGTCATAGTTTGGGAGTTTTTGTGTAATTTATTCCATGTTATTTATTTGGGCTCGCCATGTGCTCTGTGGCTAGGAGGCCACGAGTCCTTCATCTTCCTGATGCATTTCTGGTCTTAAGCCAACTGTTGTGTCTTTGACCCTCTCGAGACTCTACGCCCTATAGCTCTCCCCCCACAAAAATGCATGATGCCATGACCTTTTGTGTGGAGTGGGGTGTATAGTGTAGCAAAGCAAAGAAATGATATAGTTATGTTGAGTCCTCAGACATTTGTTTAGGGAAAAGTGTAAGGAAGAGTAAAGGGGGGATGGGGGGAGGGGGGGAGAGAGTTCTAATTGACTCAAAACTGAAATGGATTTTTTTTTTTTTTTTGCAGAAATTAAGTGGGATGTTTTTCATTCTAGAATAAAAGAATGTGAATTCTTTCTGCTGCTCTTGTTTAAGCTAAAAGTAACGTTTACTTGAAAAGGCTCTCTGACCATTTGATTTTATCAGAAAATGTGGAGATGTCAGGAAAGTGGCTTCCTAAATGTTGGGGCAGGGTGATTGTCCTCAAAAGCATGATGACTAATACATGAAAGGAAGACCTTGTACAGTTTAAAAGATGGACTTTTAAGGGTTGGGCTCTTTTGTGGGGTGTTTTGTTTTTTAAGCTACAAAATCCTCATTGAGTTTGTTTCAGGATGGACGGGAGGATTTGTATGTGACTGTCGGGTGTTAACTTTAAGGAAGTCTGTCTACAGCAGTAAATGAAGATGACAGTGTATATATGTGATATAGTGAAAAAAGACAATTCTGGTATTCATAACATGAAACAAAGGGGTTTTATTCTTTCTGTGTCTGTGATTTAAAACTCCACGCCCATGCTCTGACTTTTGTATTTCAACCTGAGTTTAAAAATATAATAAACAAGATTTTTTTAAAGAAAGCATAACATAGTGTGTCTTGGCAAGGACATAATTTATATGAAATCAGAATATGCGAAGTTGTTACTAAGGTCCTTGGTGCTCACTGTAAAATCACAGACAGAGAATTGGTGGGGGGGTCGTGAATATGCTGGTACTGCTTAAAACGCAGTGATAGTATCAGAAATCAAGTCCTTAAGTATTGAGAGTTTACTCTCCAGTCAGCTTAGATGACAGCCCCCTCCCTATTTCTCTCTGCCCTCCCAAAAGGTGAGCATAAATGGATTTTGGTTTGATGCCAGGGAGGGTAAAATGATAAGAGAGTAGGACTTTTATCCTTTTTGATCCCAGGAATACAACGTTTGTGATATATATGGTACAGCTAACCTATCTGGATAATGTGAATATGCTAAACTTCCTAATTGCAGAATATTCACTATCAGTCCTGAAGTTATCGGGTCATGCAGAATTAAGCTTCAGCTGTTAATTGTTTTGAAGCCGCTGTAAAATACTGCTTTCTGCCCCTTTTTTTCCTCCCCCCCCCCCTTTTTGAATGGGTGGGGGTGCCTGTTAAGATTAAAATTAGATATGTTGAATGATATTCTCACGTGTTCAGTGTGGAAAACAAAACAAGTACATGCTTTAGAGGCAACAACAATGAAATCCTTTTGAAATGTGTATTAATATCATTTAATAAAATAACTAGTTCTGAAGGTTTGACATTTTTCTTTGAGATTTCGGGCTTTGACCAGGGTCTCCTGGCTTCCGTGGTGAGCACAACTAGGAGAGAAAACTTCTTCAGGAGCTGAAACTGCTGCTTTGTGGAGCAGACCTATGGTTGGAAAGTCTAAATTTTCTCCAGCAAAGACCCTACATGACTGTCCAGGGCTGAAGGTGAAACCAGCTACAGGATGCAGAAAGAAGGCCTGGATGTATCTCTGAAGATCTGATTGTATTGGCTTTTGGTATAAGTGCAACGGGGGTCAAGGGGATGGGGTGTGTGCCTGCACATTTGAGGTGCACAGATACCACAGACCACCCGTCTTGTCCCTTCCTTGTGACCACTTGCACTTGCCTGTCTTCCAGCCATTCTTTTTTTTTTTTTTAATCTCTTTGTCCCCAATATTATGTTTTTGTTTTCCAGTTTAATAAAGTATGGTTTCCTTTGTTGTGTGGTTGACTTCCCCCTCTCACACTGATCTTAATCCAAGTGTTCCCTTTGACTTCCAGTGCTCGGTGTCACTGAAGGCAATCTGAGCCTCTGTGATCTTCATGGCCGTGTGGGTTTTCTGTTTGATCCTCTGTGTAATTCAGTTTTGGAAAGGGGATGATGGGTGGGGTAAAATCAAGATGTTAAGGGAGTGGTTGGTAATGAAGTGGGATATACTGTATGGATAAGTATTTGTGTATGTCTTCAAAAAGTTGTACAGTTGTGAGTGAAGAAGCATTTTTGAAGCAAGCCTAGAGTTGGGGTGGTGGTGGTAGGGATCCTTCTGGTTCATTCTTTTCCCACATCTACCCTTCTTGCTGTGAATGGCAGTCTGTCATACATAAGCCACACTTAACCCTCTCTTGCCGTATCCCTTTTTCATACCCCAGTGAAGCTTAATAAAAGGAATGTTGGCTTTAAGGGGTGAAGAGAGAGTCACCACATCTGGACCCCACCTAGGTCACTGGCGGGGTAAAAGGTTCTAAATAGCAACCTTCATTACGTGAAGTTCTACACGTCACTGGACACTTCAGAAATAGCAGCCTAGGAATACACCCAGTAGGTAGGGCATACAGTTGTATTGGCTGCTTCTGGAATCTGGCTCACCCTTTTCCTTATCCCTTCTTGGCACTTTGACTTGCCCAATTGGTTTCTTTCTCCACCCCCAAGGAATCAACAGCTTTTAGACTTCCACATTTGCCTTTCTGGGCATGTTGAAAATGCACAACTTCAAACCCCTGAATTGTTTTATTTAAGGCACTCTGTAGAAGAGGGATGCGTTACCCACTCATGTATGTAGGCAGTAACACAAACATCATCCAAATGGGTTTTGGGGTATTGGGGCGTTTCTCATACTTGTTTATGAGTAACTATGGACATGTCCAGTCAGCTGCTGTTCACAATTGCTGAGTAATAACTCACTGAGACTGCATAGACAAAGCTACAAGAGGTTCACGCAAGTGAGATAGCTCTTAAGTAAACATCCTCTTCTCCCTCCCCACCCCCCCCACCCCCACCCACCCCCCCCCCCCCCCGCCAACCCCCATAGAAGTAAGGAGAAGCGCGTGCTTTGAAGGAAAGGAGCAAGTGCAGTGTAAAACTGCCAAATTGCTTCTAACTGCTGGGGAAGAGCGCATTTGATGCTTAGTTAAGTCTGAGGAAAAGGGCATAACGCTGAGGTCTACTTAGGAATTGCTACTGTAGTTACCTAATGGCACCATCATTTTTTTTTCTTCTGCCCTTACCCTTTGTTCTCACTGTAGCAAGAGTCAAAAGTTGAAAATACAGACATGGGTGGAGGGGCTAGTGAGCAGTGCCAAAAGAAAAAAAAAAAAAACAAACACAGGCTGCAGGGTTTTATTTGACTCAAAAGTGTGCTGGCTAAACCCATCTGTCCTGGATCTGTTGGATTCATAGCAACTTTACTTCCTCATCGCCATTATGTCTCCTTTATTCTTGCCACATAATTTGTGGGAAAGAGAAGATAGAGAACTTGAAACTTTGTACATTTTCCTTGTGGTATTTCAGTTGGAATGGATAGAGAGGAGATAGCCCCGTCCAGTTCCCTGTTTCTTCCTCCCCATGGCTAGAAATCCTTTCCACTTGTATGAAACAACACATAAGATCCCGTGTCTGCTAAACAGCCAACCATCGCCGAGGGCAGTAGAGATCAGTAAAGGATTAATTTGAGATCTTGATTATTGGGCAGTGGGCTTGGTTGTACATTGCCTTCTAGAGCTGTACCTAGGACCTTCTTTGAGAGTACTTTGCTCTTGGCCTTTGTTTTTTACTTCCAACATCAACCTAAGCTGACACATCCCTGCAACGAGACTGCTACGTTTTTTCCCTTGGCCTTACCTCACACCTCAGGGTCACTTAAAGGGGAAGGGGGCTTGGAGATGGCTCTGTCTTTGTTTCTCTTTTACAGACTCAAGAGTTGTCTTGGGGAAGGGAAATCAGAGATTCTAGGTGAGCTGAAGGCCCTTTTTTTCCCGAAAACAACTCATCCCCAGGCCCTGGTAGGAAGTTTCCCTCTTTTTATTTATCAGCAAATGTGGCAGGACTTTATCTCCTTTTTTCTGGCATCTTAAAGTAAAACCTTGGCCCCACCCTGCATCTTCATCACTAAGGATTTGGGGTGTTTTTTATGTGTTTGTTTTAAGTAAATATAATCTCCCCACACCACCTACTTTTAGCCACTTGGCTGGTTCTCTGGGCCTCAAAAACATTTGGTGACAATGACAAACCTTTATATATTTTACCCTCTTAAATTTTGCTTTTTTACCTCCGGTATCTTTTCTACTTCTTGGGTACAGAGAAATTTTGTGAAGAGCTGGGATAAATTTGGAGGTATGTGTTGATCCTGGTGACAAGTGGAAATGTACTTTACCTTCAATGGAGAGCATTCTTACATATATGTAGTTTAGGAATATAAATACAACACCTCTTCAACAAAAGCTTTAGCTAACTGGTGATGTTCTAAAAGTGGAGTAAAGCTGAGAATTTCCCAAAATGTGATTAATGGTCTAGGATACCCATTACTGAGGATTGCCTTTTCCCTGGACTTCTGTGAAATCTAAACAGTTATTTCTTCTTTGGTCAGAGAAAATCTGGTAAGACGGGTCTTTTCTTGGCTTTTTATTAGACCCTTTTCTCCACTCTATATTAAAGGCCTCTTTGGCTCTCCAAGTGATGTACCCTGGAGAGAAAACGGGAACTCTGCTATCAAACATAATGCATTAGGACTGTTCTGGTCACTGAAAGGCAGCACGGCATGGCATAACACAGGCTTTGGATTCAGATTGACTGAGGCTTGACTTCTCTGAGGGTTTTCTGTGTTTTAAAGAGAGCATGAAAAGAGCTATTACTTGTCAGGGTTCTTGGAATTAAATGATAGTGAAGGCATCACACTTGGCACATAGTGGGTGTTTGGTGATATTCTGGGTGGAAGGTAAGAGAAGTTTTAGAGATAGATGTTTCCCAGGCAGACTAGTGGGTTAAAATTCCCCGAGGCTGAGACATGGTGGTCACAGACCAGAAATTGTAAAAGAACAGATGATTAATGCATTGGTCTTAACTAGCTTGCTATTCCTTGCTAGCTGGCTGGCTTGTTTGCTACAAGGAGAAAAATGTAATAACTCCTGACATTCCTTCCTTCCTCCACTGCAACACAAGTTACATAGGTGATGATGTAGTCGTTGATTGATGGGTATCCCCATGAGCCCTCAGTTCACGGCATTGCATACAGTAAGTCAGTGCATGTTTGAGGAATGAGTGCTGGAAGCTGCCGTAACAGTGTAGCCTACTTATTCTACCATCCCTCTAGTATCTGACAAAAGAGGACAAGGTACAATGATCAAAGAATGTATGTGTCAGTAAATTTATCCTTTGGAGTTTTAAGTCAATACAGTGATTGATACATTCTTAATTCAATACTGAGCACCTACCATTTTGTTACCTGCAATGTAACATTCCCAACCCTTTTGGTGCAAAGCCATGGGGAAAGTTCTGCTTGTCACACTTTTTGAACGCCATTTTAAAATCCTCTCTGCCTTTTCCCAGCCCTCCACACCACCCCTCCCACACACAAGTAATTTTCCTGTTCCACAGTCTTGTCTGTTTCTTTTTTTATTTCAGGGTGTCTTAACATACCAGGAGAGGGAGCCAAGATCCAGAGTGATGCCTGTGACTCAAATCAACTGCTGCCTTCCCCAGAAAGAACCTCTGGCCTCTGGAAACCTAGATTTAACAGCTTTCTCTGACAGCTCTTCCTCCACAACTCTTGATTCCATCACCATTGGAAAATTGAGAACCATCTAACCATCCCCACCCCCAGGTGAGGGGACAAAGGGGAGTTACTGAGAACCTTACAGCTGCTCCTAAGTCCATTTCCCCTCATACTTTACCACGAATGTGACCGTGTTTCAATTTTTACTGTATAAAATAAACCAAATATACCCAGTCCTCTGTCCTAGATATCACAGGGAGTAAGAAGAGATTAAAGGAAGTGGAGAGCTAGGATGGGAGTGAGAGGCAAGGTCTTGTGTAGGAAACAGAAAGCTAAGATTCTAGGGTCAGGTGCCTCTTTCTGAAGTGATGGAGTATACTGGAAGTAAATTCTATTGTCAGAGATAGCATGGTGTGGTAGAAGAGTGTAAAACTTGGATTCAAGGGGCGCCTGGGTGGCTCAGTCAGTTAAGCGGCCGACTTTGGCTCAGGTCATGATCTCACGGTCTGTGAGTTTGAGCCCGGTGTCAGGCTCTGTGATGACAGCTCAGAGCCTGGAGCCTGTTTCGGATTCTGTGTCTCCCTTTCTCTGACCCTCCCCCGTTCATGCTCTGTCTCTCTCTGTCTCAAAAATAAATAAACGTTAAAAAAAAAAAAAAACTTGGATTCAAAATCTAGTATCAGCACTTACTGTTTGACCTTAAGTCATTTATTTTCTCTGACCTTAAATTCTTTCATCTGTAAAATTAAGAGGTCGCTAAGGTCCCTCTTAAGCAATAGGACTATTTAGAAATTGCAAGAAGTGCCCTCTGTAGATTCTTTGGTCCAGCCCCAAAGCTATTAAATTTATTTATTCTAACGGTATGTCGCTATTATAGCCCATTACTGAGTACCACTCATGATTTACATGAAACTAACCTAGACAAATGGGAGTGTTACTATTATTATACCCATTTTGTTTTTTTAAGATTAAAAAAATTTTTTTTAATGTTTATTTTGAGAGAGAGGGAGAGGGAGAGCACGAGGCACAGAGGGGCAAAGAGAGAGGGAGACAGAGAATCCCAACCAGGCTCCATGCCAATCAGCGCAGAGCCCTCTGCTACGATCAGCCCCAAGGAACCAAGAGATCATGACCTGAGCAGAAATCAAGAGTTGGACGCTTAACCTACTGAGCGACCCAGGTGTCCCTAGATTTTTAAAGTAATCTCTATGCCCAAAGTGGGGGCTCCAACTCACAACCCCAAGATCAAAAGTCTCACTCTCCACTGACTGAGCCAGCCAGGAGCCTCTATTGCTATTTTATATATGAGAAAATCGAAGTTTAGAAGAAACGGAGTAATCCACCTAAAATTATATTGTGAATGGCAGGTCCAGGATTTAACACTTGGTTCCAACATCTATCCCCCTGCATTCTACCTGCCAGTAAAGACGATATAAAAGAAAACCTATGGTTAAAAGGAAATGACTAGCTACCCTTTCCCCTCCGTTTTTCTCCCACTCTCATTTCTCATGAGTTTTCACTCCCCTTTCCTCCACGCTGCAGAATATGCTCTTGCTACCCCTAGCTGAAACTGCAAGTTTCGGGATTGGGAGTGTGTGTAACAGTTTAGGTCTTCCGGCCAGCCGGAACCACCCACACCACCGCTCAAGCAGTGTGGGGCGGACCACTTCGGAGCTCCTGGAGGTGGTCTCGGATTAGAGTGGCAGCTGCCGTAGCCAATGGGCTTGGGCATCATTGGGCCGGAAACCTATGAGAAATCCGGTGAAGGAGTCGAGGATAATTTGTTTAAGGATGTAGGTACGGGTTTGAAGGAACATGGCCCTGTGTCAGAGGTGGCGGCGGCTCCGGCTGCCGGGCTTGCAAACCTGCCGGCTACACACGGTGCGTGAGGTACCCACCCAAAAGTTAAGAACCGCATCGGACCCAGACCAGGCCCAAAGTGCAGGCTCCCAACCCCTGCCTTGAGCCCCTGAATCCGGCCCCGCTAAGCCGTTAGTTACAGCCATCTTTTCCTTAGAGTCGACCACCAGGAGAGGCTAGGGCTCCTAGTCTAGAGCCCTGTATCACCCAGCCCTCTTAAAGGCCTGGGTTTAGGATTAAGGCCACTTCGGTACCCTCACCTCCTACCAGCTTCAATCCCAGGAAGGAATGATGGGGCCTGAGTTACCTCCTAACATCTTTCTCTCCAGGCAGCTGTGCCAGCCCCTCCACAGTGGTTGGCAGAGCGGCTCGGCCTTTTTGAGGAGCTATGGACTGCTCAAGTAAAGAAGTTAGCAAGCGTGGCACAGAAGGAGCACCGGACTATTAAGATATCACTTCCTGGAGGCCAGAGGGTGGATGCTGTGGCATGGAGCACAACCCCTTACCAGCTAGCCCAGCAGATCAGGTACCAGCCCATTTTGTACCTACCAGGATCATCCTTCAACCTCTGTATTTCGCTGGACTCGAGCAGAGAATGAAAATTATGCCTGGTATCTATTCCATCTCTATCAAGATCGCCTTTTCATGAGAATTCATTTTCATCTGGTTTAGTTTCAGAGTCTCTACCCTTTGTTTATTATCCATTGGGAAAAGAAATGATAGGTTTTATTGCTCTGGTGACACCTTTCCCCATTTGCAAGCTTAGAACTATTGAGAGATTAGTCCCTGTCTTCCCCTGTGGACTGTGACCATGTCTTTTTCTTTGTCCTCACTTCCCCCCCCCCACTCCCAATTCCCAAGTTCAACATTGGCAGATACTGCAGTGGCTGCTCAAGTGAATGGAGAACTTTATGATCTGGAACGGCCTTTGGAGACAGATTCTGACCTCAGATTTCTGACATTCAGTTCTGCAGAGGGCAAAGCAGTAAGTTTCTTCCTTTTCAGGAATACAGTGACAACTAAACTAAGGGATTTTTAAGTGGGCATATTTCTAGTATTTCTTTTGCCTCAGTTTCTCCCTTTGCAGTTGGGAGGGAGACCTACCACAGACTGCTTGTCTTAACTAACCCTGGATAAGCTAGAAACTTAGGATGAAAATTTTCAACATAGGTCCATTAAGTAAACATCGTTTGCACTAGCAAAAAGGAAAGCTGAAAACAGAAGGGTAATATGCCAGTTCTGTCACTTCAACCCTAGAGACATACATCATAAGTTATCTGTAACATATATTTTTTTATAAATTTTTTTTAATGTTTGTTTACTTGTGAGAGAGACAGAGACAGAGGTGTGAGCGGGGGAGGGGCGACAGAGGTTCGAGAGAGAGGGAAACACAGAATCTGAAGCAGGCTCCAGGCTCCGAGCTGTCAGCACATAGCCCGATTCGGGGCTCAAACCCACAGACTGTGAGATCATGATCTGAGTCAAAGTCGGATGCTTAACTGACTGAGCCACCCAGGCACCTCTATGGCATATATTTTTTAATTCTAACTTGGCTTCCACAACTGAGCACATAATTCCTCCTCCCTACTTTGTCTTCTTCATGTCAGCTTGGGTAATATAGATCTCATCTACTAGGATCCAGAAAAATGGAGTTTTATCATCTTCATCTAAATGGTGACCAAAGGGGCGCCTTGGTGGCTCAGTGGGTTGAGCGTCTAAGTCTTGGTTTCAGTTCAGGTCATGATCTCCTGGTTTGTGAGATTAACCCCTGTGTCCGGCCCTGCACGGACACCATGGAGCCTGCTTGGGATCCTCTGTCTCTCTCTCTGCTCTTTCCTACTAGCACACACATACACACACTCTCTCTCAAAATAAATAAACAACAAATAAATAAATGGTGACCAAATCCTAGAGGAGCGGTTGCATCACACTAGATTCCTGGAATAGAGAAAAATGTAACTAAAAGATCAAATAGAGCCCTTAGGAACTATGGTCTTGAGAAGGTAGTTTACTCTGAAGCCCTAAAAGGGGATGTTATAGGAGCAGAAAAAGAAGCCTAGGCCCTGCTTCTATGCTGTAGGACCAGGAAGCACTGAGGAGTGGGAGTGGGGGTTACCCCTGTCTGCGCATGTTTCTACTAGCCTTTTGTTTTCAGTTTTTCCTCCTTTTTACTGTTTAGTTAGTATTCACCTCCAAGGTCAGATTCCCCATCTTGTGATAGTTATTTCTAGAAGAGCCATACTGGTTTCACGCCAGCTTCTCTGAGAAGAGTATCAGAGAGTGAGGGGTTAAAGAAGGAGGTTATGAAAAAAAATAAAATAAAAAAACAAAGGCGGTGGTTATGAACTCCTTTCTTGTGAACCCAGGTGTTCTGGCACTCCAGCACCCATGTCCTGGGAGCAGCAGCTGAACAGCTCCTAGGTGCTGTCCTCTGCCGAGGTCCAAGTACAGAATGTGGCTTCTACCATGATTTCTTCCTGGGAAAGGAACGGTGAGTAGTGCAAGCAAAGAGGAGAATGATTCTGGAGTGGTTTCTTAGATATTTCACCATATTTTATTTCATTTGTCAGGTTTTTGGAATTTAATTGACAAAGTAATCTATTAAAAGTGTACAACGTGAGGGGCGCCTGGCTCAGTCAGAAGAGCGTGCGACTCTTCATCTCAGGGTCGTGAATTCAAGCCCCGTGTTGGTTGTAGAGAATTACTTAAACTTTTTTTTAAATGTTTGTTTATTTTTGAGAGAGACAGAGACAGAGCATGAGTGGAGGAGGGGCAGAGAGAGAGGGAGACAGAATCTGAAACAGGTTCCAGGTTCCAAGCTTTCAGCACAGAGCCCGATGCAGGGCTCAAACCCACAGACCTCAAGATCGTGACCTGAGCTGAAGTTGGATGCATAACTGACTGAGCCACCCAGGCGCTCCTTAAATAAACTTTTAAAAATAAAAAAATAAAGTGAACAAGCTGATAATTTGATATTTATATTCATTGTGAAAGGATTCCCACGATTGAGTTAAATAGTACATTCATCACCTCACTTCATGTGTGTGATTGCTTAAGGTTTACTCTTAGCAAATTTCATTCATACTGTATAGAATTATCAACTATAGTCACTATGTTCTACATTATCTTCTCAAACCTAATTCATTTTATACTGAGTTTGTACCGTTTCACCCGAGTGGTTTCTTCATCCTCTTCTGGGGCGTCAGGGATGTTCAATTTGGAAGAGAAAGTTTAGAGAAGGGCCTCTCCAGGCCTTTGCTGTGACATTGGTGCCAATTTCTCCCCTAGTCCATGCTTTTCCTTTTCTGTCTAATTCTCATTGAAACTTCTCTAGTCTTTATGAATTCTTTGGCTTTTATTTTTTACTTCATCCTTCATTACTATTGCCTTAATTATGTCTGTCTGTATTGTCTGCATCCGACCTTTAACATATAGAGCTTTTGCTCCCACTGTAAAATTTATACCTGATTTCCTATTTATGTTTTCTGTCAGTTTGTCTGCCTTTACCAATAATTCTAGATGTCTGTGGAGAGCAGGGTTTCACCCCCTAGCCAACAGGTGTGGCACCCAGGTGATGCTTCTTAAAGGATGAACGCCAACCAGTTCTCACCTTTCCAGGACAGTCCGGGGCTCAGAGCTGCCTGCTTTGGAGCGGATTTGCCAGGAACTTACAGCTGCTGCTCAACCCTTCCGGAGGCTAGAGGCTTCCCAGGATCAGCTTCGCCAGCTCTTCAAGGTGGGGTGGGGGTGCACACATTTAGGAGGACGATCCAAAAGCATGGGGGAAAGGGTGATTGTCTCCTAGGACACCTTTTTTTTCTTTTTAACTTTTATTTTTTTAATGTTTATTTATTTTTGAGAGGGTTAGCACAAGCAGAGAGAGGGGAGGGGCAGACAGAGAGAGGGAGACACAGAATCTGAAGCAGGCTCCTGGCTCTGAGCTGTCAGCAGAGAGCCTGACGTGGGGCTCAAACTCTCGAACCGCAAGATCATGACCTGAGCTGAAGTTGGACACTCAACTGACTGAGCCACCCAGACACCCCTCTCCCAGAACATCTTTATGGGAATAGAGACTTATCCTCACTCTTCTCCCCTTCCAGGATAACCCCTTTAAGCTTCGCCTGATTGAGGAGAAAGTGACAGGTCCAACAGCAATAGTATATGGGTGAGCGTTGTCAAAATGGAGGGAAACGGGGAGGTAGGTATACACAAAAGAAGGCCAGAAATGGGATGAGGGAAAGAAGGTAGAAGGTAGTCTGTTGTTCCAGAAAAATAATGGGAACAAGAAGTTATTTTTATCTCCCATTGCTCTTGCTGTCTCTGTAGAACAGTTCTTACATTTTTTTTCTGTCTGCTAGAGGCCAGGAGAACACCGGAAGCTCAAGAATTTGGAGACCACTAAGTGTTCCCTCCTTTCCCCCAGGTGTGGCATGCTGGTAGACCTCTGCCGGGGCCCCCACCTTCGGCATACTGGACAAATTGGAGGACTGAAGCTGCTGACGGTCAGTTGTGAGGGCAAGGTTAGGTTAAGACTCCTGCTTTCACTGGGATGAGCAGGGGAGTAGGAAGATGCTCTCTCAGCCCCTTCTCTCCTCTTATAGCTAAGGGAGGAATCCAGTAGGAGGAAGATTTCTTAGTTCCTGCCTTCCACAAACTCCCAGTGTGATGGCAGCTGCTGGACATCCTGCCGGGGCTCAGAAGCCAATTCACAATCCGTAGTTGGACCTCAGTGCTAGGGAGGTGGAGAGGGAGTGTGAGAACAGTCTGGACAGGGTCACATAGGGGGGGTTGCTGTGGAAAGGGTGTGTAGAACCCCACTGGGCAGGTACAGGGAGAGTATTCTAAGTTTAAGGCATGACTTTTATGAAAATCCTGTGCCTGGGCCAGGTGAGTTATTTGTTTGGTGGAATGGGAGCAGGGAGCGAGGGGAGAGGCAGGAATGTGCAGCCAAAAGCCCTGGACTAAAAACCTCTCATCCGTGCTTAGTCCTGGCTCTGCCATAGGTAAAGTATGTGGCCTTGGGTAAATCTCCTTACCCATTTTCCCCATCTATAAAATAAGACTGTTGTTAATTCCTGTCCTACCAATAAATCCATGTCACAGAGACAAAGTCAATTAACACAGGTGAAAGTGGTATAAAACGCTGGCTGTTTCTTGTTAAATTGTTTGAGGAAAGAGTAGGCAGAAGCATTTGAATTTCATGTGGCCAGGAATAGGGCATAGTGGAGATTGATAAGCAGGTAGATAGAAACAAGAACAACAACAACTGACATTTGACCAGAGCTGAAGGTTACTCCCATGAGTAGTCATTGATTAGAGGTGGGGAAGGAGGGCTCTAGTACAGAGAGAATGTACTGGTGGGAGAATGGGGAGAAAAAGAGGTGGCAGGATAATAAGGTTAGGCTTGAACAGGATACAAATGGGAATTAAGCATCCAGTGTGTCTAAGGCTGTAAACATGGCAGGGGTTCTGAGGGGTATCACGCTGGTGGAGGCAGTGGAAAATGGAGTGAGTGCTGAGACGGGACATTTGTGGTGCGTGTCGTGTGCTCAGAATCAGACGAGCATCAGCGAAGGAGAGCTTGGGTGCCCGCAGTCCCTCATCTTCCCTTTGACTCCCTCTGTTTTCCCACAGAACTCGTCATCCCTGTGGAGGTCTTCAGGTGCCCCAGAGCCACTGCAGCGAGTGTCAGGGATCTCCTTCCCCACAATGGAGGAGTTGAGAGCCTGGGAAGAAGGGAGGGAGGAAGCGGAGTTACGGGACCACCGGCGCATTGGGAAGGTACAGAGATTGGAGAAGGAGAGGGTGCGTGAAGGAACCCAATTGTGAAGCTGGGAGCAGATTCTGAATCCAGCAGATTGAGCAGCTCCATCAGTTATTTCTTCTGGGTTCCAAAGTCCTTGCTTCTCTCTCCAAGTGACATTGCCATTCCTGACTCAGGCACAGGAGCTCTTCTTCTTCCATGAACTGAGCCCCGGGAGCTGTTTCTTCCTGCCTCGAGGGACAAGGGTGTATAATGCACTGGTGGCTTTCATCAGGGTAAGGGGGCCTCCAGTCCAGAGGAGGGACGACCAGAGAGGAAATCGGGACCCAGAAGCCAAGTGTTAGAAGAGCGGGATTAGAAGCACGAACATAAACATTATAAGGTGCTGGTGGCCTTTAACAAGGTCCTAGGAATGTGTGGTCCACAGAGTGGGGAGCGTAGAGAGGGAACATGGTACTTAATAGGTTATAGCCGAGATCATCCTGACCTGAGGTCCCCGGAGGATCACACATCTGCCTCTCCCCCACTCTGCCTTCCATATTTGTGCCGTCCTCCCCCAGTCACTCTGTCTTCCATATCCTGTGCCCTCCTCTCCAGGCCGAGTACACCCGCCGTGGTTTTTCTGAGGTGAAAACCCCCACACTGTTTTCTACGAAGCTCTGGGAGGTGTCAGGACACTGGGAGCATTATCAGGAGGATATGTTTGCCCTGCAGCCCCCAGACTCTGACAGGCTCTCCAGCTCCCTGAGTGACCACGCTACTAGCCATCCTGCAGACACACTCGCCCTGAAGCCCATGAACTGCCCTGCACACTGGTGAGCTAGGAGCCAAGAGGCCTGGGTCCTCCCAGGGCTGGGGGTAGGCAACCAGGTTGCTGAATATGAAGTAATAGCGCCTTGGCAGAGCACTAGGACACCTGATTCGAGTCTTAAATCTGCACTCCAGATAACCTTGTGAATTTGGGAAAACCATTGTGTCTCTCTGAGCCTTAGTCTCCTTGTATAACATCAGGGGTTTGGAGTTGCTGTCCAAAGTTCCTCTTTCACTTCAGTGCCTGTCACACAATAGGGGCACAGTAAACGAAGTCTGCTGCTATTGTTCTGAGAAATGCACTTTGAACCAGGAAGGGCTCAAACTGTGCTGAGTGGGATGGACAGGACTTGGGGGGAGGACATGCCCAGGCTGGGGAGAGGGCGTGCTGATGACGCAGAGAAAGTAAGCAAGCACACTGGGCAGAGATGCAGTCTGTGGGGGCTGCTTTTCCCTGTGGCCCTGACCCTTCCTCATCCCCATCTCAGCCTGATGTTCGCTCACCGGCCCAGATCCTGGCGAGAGCTGCCCCTGCGCCTGGCGGACTTTGGGGCCCTACACCGGGCCGAGGCCTCTGGCAGTCTGGGGGGACTGACCCGGCTGCGGTGCTTCCAGCAGGATGACGCTCACATCTTCTGTGCACCGGATCAGGTGGCCCTTCCCCAGCTCCACCAAAGCATTTCTAAACCGCCTTCCATTCTCCATTTGAACTGCCAACACTCCTGCTCCCTGTCTCCCTCTTTATATACTACAACTCAGTTATATGATAGCCCCAGCTTTCCTCTATGTTTTTGCCCTGTGTTTCCCCCAAAACTCCCATCACTCCAGAACTCTAGGTTGCACACAACTCACTCACCCTTATTTTCTGTCCCCAGCTTGAAACAGAGATACAAGGCTGTCTTGATTTCCTCCGCTCTGTCTACACTGTCCTTGGCTTCTCCTTCCGCCTGGCTCTATCCACCCGGCCATCTAGCTTCCTGGGCGAGCCTTGCCTTTGGGACCAGGCTGAGCAGGTGAGGAGGCAGATAAACCACTCTCTGAGGGCAGAAGAGGGGAGATGGGAATCGGGGTCCTCAATAGAGGCATGTGCCAAGCAGGTCATTTGTTGGGGGACTGGAGGGGTCTGTTGCTTATAAAGTCTAAAATGATACATTCCTCTCTCGTCTCATTCCCTTTAAAGGTCCTTCAACGGGCCCTGGAAGAATTTGGAGAACCCTGGGAACTCAACCCTGGAGATGGTGCCTTCTATGGGCCTAAAGTAAGTTGGGGATCCTCCTAAGAGTTGTATTTATTCATTTTTTGTTTTGTTTTATTAGGTATTTAATAGACACAAAGGAATATTTTTTAACTTGTATAGGATAGAAAGAAGAGCAATATATTTCCTGGCCCCGTGGAGCTTATGGTCCTGTGAGGCGTGTGGGAGGCAAATAGGCATTTCAGGGCCACTGAACCCGCGCTCGCAGGTACCAAGGGAGCATATCATTCAGGAGGGAGGGTCAGGAAAGGCTTCCTGCAGGATTCTCTTTCTTCACCTTTTTTTTTTTTTTTTTTTTGAGAGAGAGAGAGAGAGAGAGAGGGAGAATCCTGTGAGGGGAAGAGAGAGAAGCAGGGCTTACCCAGGGCTCATGTTTTCCCTGAAGTGGGGCTCGGGCTCCCCCGATGTAGGACTCGAACTCATCAACTGTGAGATGATGACCCGAGCTGAAGTTGGATGCTTAAAGACTGAGCTCCCCAGGTGCCCCTGCAGAATTCTCTTTCTAACCTTAGAGGTCATTGTTGGCCAAGGAAAGAGGGGTTCCAGGTGGGAACAGTGCAGGCAGAAGGTGGAGGCAGGGTAAACAGGGCAAGTTGGAAGAAGTAAAACAAGTCAGGGGGAAAAAAGAACTGGAAAGTGTCTACTGGATTCCATGAAAAGGCTGTTAGATGTTGAAGCACCATTTCTGGTACAGAGGCTGGGGTGGGAGTCAGAGGTAAATGAATGAACATAACTCTTTTGAGAATTTTGGCTCTTAAAAAGCAAAGGAGAGTAGCAAGAGGGGCCTGGATAGTCAAAAGAGATTTTGATGAAGAGAGAAATTCAAGAATGTTTAGCTCTGATAAAAGAGAGCGTGTTTGAGTCAGGGAAAAATTGAAGTTGTAGAAGGGGTTTCAGTGGAGGGAAGTTCTTGGGGAGGTTTGAGGGGTGGGATTGAGAGCCCACAAGAGGCCACCTCTGCCATTGTTCTGGAGGCAGGAAGAAAGGCTGGAGGCATATGCAAGGAAGTCTATAAGTGTGGTGACAGGAAGTTGAGACACTTTTCATCTCATGATGTCATTATCTGATTTCCCCATAAAATGTGAAACAGGATCATTTGCTGAGATGGGAGTAGGGAAGAGGGGAGTTGTTAGTGGGGGCAGTGAAGATAGGAAGAGAGATGAGAAAGCTTGAAAGTCCTTGAGGAGAACAGGACACAAAACTGATTAGGGCAGCAGGGGATTACCGACAGCAGTCAGGGTCCACTTGAGGTTCAGAATAGGGATTTGCATGGCGGCATCAATCCCCGTTTATGTATCTGTTGTGGTATGGGACATGCTGGGCAGCTCTGAGCAGTTCTGTTGCAGGGGCAAGGAGGTGGGGGGCAGGAGTGCCACCAGGTTGAGGATTTGCCATGGGGATGTGACAGAAGAACAGTGATAGAGGGGAACCTGGGAAAGTGGTTCCAGCCGCATGGGGAAAGAAGGAAAGGTGGATGGAGCCTGTGAATGGGAAGGAAATAGAGGAATTAAGCAACCTGGAAATTAAAGAGCCATTTGTAGGAATAATTGTCAGAGCCAGAAAACCAAGAGACAGTAATCAGAGCAGGGTGTGTGATGGACTGTTCCAGAGGTGTAGCCATTCTGGGCGATGACAAGATGAAGGCTGTATCCATAGGGTGGGTGCAGGTGAACATCCCGGACATGACGAACTCAAGGAATTCAGAGGCCAGGGTGTGGGTGGGTCATTTGTGTCAAAGTCCCCTAAGGTCATAATATCATTATCAGGTAGAAAGAGCTACTGCTGGGGTGTCCAGTGAGTGAAGTAAGAGTACAACAGAGCTGGGTGAGGAGTCTCTCAGAACAGCCTGGCACGTAGGCAGTGGAAGGTGGGTGGTGCGGACAGTAGAGGGTACTGCTTCTGGTTGCTTTTAGGCCTCCGTCTCTCTCCTCCAGATTGACGTGCACCTCCGCGATGCCCTGGGCCGGCCCCATCAGTGTGGGACAATCCAACTTGACTTCCAGCTGCCCCTGAGATTTGACCTCCAGTACAAGGGGTACAGAACCGTGCTCATCCCCTTTTCCCTTGGCTGCTAGTGGAGTAGGTGGAGAACAGCGTCTCCTTCTATCTTTGTCCCTAACATGAAACTCAAATCCTCTACACCTTCACCAGAGCTGAATATTGCTTAAAAACCAGAAGGTAATCTTGTGTGCATATCTTGTGACACTTCCTCTATTCCCTCCTCCTTTTTCCCTCCAAGGCAGGCGGGGGCCCCAGAGCGTCCAGTCGTCATTCACCGAGCAGTGCTAGGTTCTGTGGAAAGGATGTTGGGAGTGCTAGCGGAAAGCTGTGGTGGAAAATGGTGAGAACTCTGGCCCCAGATTTCTGTTCTGGTCCTCAGACCAGATGGTACATGCCCCAGATCCTGGTGCCCTTAGACTCACTCTTCTCTTTTCCTCTCAAATCTGCTCTCTGCAGCCGTATTTGTAGTCGAGCTAGAGTAAAGAGTTTGCCTTCCTCTCTTCTCTCTCAACCAGGCCACTGTGGCTGTCCCCGTTCCAGGTGGTGGTCATCCCTGTGGGAACTGAGCAAGAGGAATATGCCAGGGAGGTGAGGAGAAACTGAGGGTGCATGCACAGGGGCTAACGCAGGACTACGGCGAGTCCGGGGCTGAGCAGTGGGTAGGAAGAAGTCACACAGCACAGTAGAAGGGGAATAGCACTTGGAGCCACAGGACTGGGCTCGAATGGGTCCTGACATATATGCTGGATATTCCACATCTGAGAAGTGACACTAGTTCCTTGCCTCGTGTGTGAAAATTAAACAAATTCACAGATGTTAAATGCTGACAATGGAGCACTTGGTACAAAAGGGGCTTAGGTAAATGTCAGCTGCATGTTTCCTTTCTAGAGGAAGGGTGTGGACAGTACAGAGTCAAGTAGCTGGTTGGGTAGAGCAGGCAAAGCAGGCAGAGTCCGGGAATTGGTGGCAGGTGCAGCTTCAGTAGGAAGCAGACAAACTATGAGGGACTGGGGAGGGGCCTCGGTGCAGAGATGAATGAGGAGGGGTTGTCCACAAGAGCCAGAGAGCCTTGAGGCAGAGGACAGAAGACAGCATGGGGAAGATTGGTATCAGGCTACTCTAGCCCCTGAGCCTTCAGTCCCGTCCTCAAACCCCTGCCCCAGGCGCAGCGGAGGCTGCAGGCTGCAGGGCTGGTCTGCGACCTGGATGCCGACTCGGGGCTGACACTCAGCCGGAGAGTCCGCCGGGCTCAGCTCGCCCACTACAATTTTCAGTTTGGTAAGTGACCAGCAGCACAGGCCCTCCGAGCCCCGTGCTCCCCCACCAGCCTTCTACACTGTTCTTTCCTATTGGATTTGCGTTAACTAGGGCTCAGTCCCTGAGCGAGACTTTCAGGGAGCCAGGATTCAGAACACCTGAGCTGTTTGGGCCCTCAGTTCCTTCACCCCCTGACAACCAGTTCTCATCCTCAGAAGAACTTTCTTTTTCTTTTTTAAAAATTTTTTTAAATGTTTATTTCTGAAGGAGAGAGAGAGAGACAGACAGAGCATGAGCAGGGGAGGGGCAGAAAGAGAGGGAGACACAGAATCCAAAACAGGCTTCAGGCTCTGAGCTGTCAGCATAGAGCCCAATGTGGGGCTCGAACCCACAAACCATGAGATCATGACCTGAGCCAAAGTCGGACGCTTAACTGGATGAGCCACCCAGGCTTCCCATTTCTTCTTTTCTTTCTACCACTAATTTATTCTTTGAATTTGTGCAAGTCATAGAAGATCACATCATAAGCATGAAAAGCACTTTCTTACCTAGTGCAGAATAATATTCTCAACAAAACAAAAAAAGTACAAAATCACAGACATGAGAAAACATTCGATGAGATTTGGGTTATTGCAACATATGTTAGAAAGTGAATACCTTCAAGAGTAAGGCTAGGGTTTTTGTGTAGCTAGCCAAAGTGTTTGAATTTTACCTGTTGGGCCCGTATTTTCAGACATCTCTGCTAAAGTTCCCCCTTAAGACTGAACTGAGATCATGTGAACTACATTCACCCTGGGGAAATTGCCCAAGGTTCAGAGTATTTTGATGCAAAGATAGCATTTCTTTTCAGACTCACGTTTTATTCTTAAATTTTTGTATATTTTGTCACTCCTGATGATATACATAGCAACTTTAATATTCTTTATTTTTTTAATTAAATTAAAAATTTGTCTTAATTGAAGTATAGTTGACACACAATGTGTCACTTCTATACATTACTCAGTGCTCATCACAATAAATGTAGCTACCATCTGTCACCATACAATGTTATTAGAATATTATTGACTATATTCTCTATGCTGTACTTTTCATCCCTATGACTCACTTATTTTATAATTGCAAGTTTGTACCTCTAGTCCCCTTCACCTGTGCCTTCCATCCCCCCAACCTGTCCATCCTAGCAGCCACCACTTTTTTGTTCTCTGTATTTATGAGATTGTTTCTTTTGGGGATGTGCATGTGTGTGTTCATTTCTTTTGTTTTTTAGATTCCATATATATGGGGCACCTGGCTGGCTCATTTAGTAAAGCATGTGACTCTTGATCTCGGGGTCATGAGTTCAAGCCCCATGTTGGGTATAGAGATTACTTTTTTTAAAAAGTGAAATCATGATATTTGTCTTTCTCTGACTGACTTCATTTAGCGTAGTACCTTGTGGGTCCACTCATGTCGTCACACATACAAAATCTCACTCTTTTTCAGGCTGAGTAATATTCCAGTGTACGTGTGTGTGTGTGTGTACACCCTGTGTATTTATCCATGTATCTGTCAGTGGACACTTGGGTTGCTTCCATGTCTTGGCTACTGTAAATAATGCTGTAGTAAACATAGGGGTGCATAAATCTTTTTGAATTAATGTTTTCTTTTGGGGGGGTAAATACCATGCAGTGGAATTACTAGATCATTATGTTATTTCTATTTTTAATCTTTATTGAAGACCCTCCATACTGTTTTCTATGCTGGCTGCACCAGCTTACATTCCCACCAACAGTGCGTGAGGGTCCCTTTTTGTCCACATCCTTGCCAACACTTGTTATTTCTTGTCTTTTTGGTGCTAACCATTCTTCCTGGTGTGAAAAGATTTCTCATTGTGGTTTTGATTTGCATTTCCCTGATGTTTAGTGTTGTGAAGCATCTTTTTATGTACCTGTTGGCCATATATGTCTTCTTTGGAAAATGTCCATTTAGGCCCTCTGCACATTTTCAAATATGATGATTTGGGGTTTTTTGGAATTGAGTTGTATGAGTTCTTTGTATATTTGGGGGGGGGGGTTGTTTGTTTAAGTTCATTTTGAGAGGGAGAGAAAGCAGGGGAGGGGCAGAGAGAGAGGGAGAATCCCAAGCAGGCTCCACACTGCCAGCATAGAGCCTGATGCGGGGCTCGAACCCACAAACCATGAGATCATGACCTGAGCCAAAATCAAGAATCAGATGCCCAACCAGCTGAGCCACCCAGGTGGCTTATCATTTGCAGATATATTCTTCAGTTCAGTAGGTTACCTTTTCATTGTGTTGATAGTTTCCTTTGCTATGCAAAAGCTTTTAGTTTGATGTGGTCCCAGTAGTTTATTTTTGCTTTTGTTTCCCTTGCCTGGGGAGACATACCCAGAATAAAGTTACTTAGGCTGATGCCAAGATATTATTACCTCTATGTTTTCTTCTAGGAGTTTTATGGTTTCAAGAAAACAGTTTTCTTCTGACCTCCATCCTAGCTGTTGGTGTCTGTTAGGTTAATTAACCAAAGGAGCATCAGAGAGAAAGGGACAGGAAGGATTAATCAGGGGTTAATTAGTTAGCTTTGTTTATTGTAGACCTAGTTGGAATTAGCCCTGAGGGATGATAAGGAGCAGAAACTCCTTTGCCAGATTACTTGATCCTCTCATTTTACACTCCCACTTGCCCATGAGCTCTTAGAGCAAGTTACCCCATGACCCCACGGGCTTGCATGTGTTTCTTATACCCCTGCCACCCTCCCCTCTCTCTAATGCCCACACACACAGAGTTTCTCTCTGGGTCTGCTTCTTGGTCTGTTTGTCTTTTTCTGTGGCTGACCCTACTGTCTCCGACCCCTAGGCTCGGGATTGGAAGTGATAAGGCATGTGGAGAATGTCTGGAGCATTTCCTTATCCGTCAGGATGATCAGGAAACTGGAAAGCAAGAGGCAGCTAAATATACCCTTTTCCTGAACCTTATCCGGCCTCTGCTCTCACCCTTCCTAAAGATTTAGGTCTCTTGAATTTTTGTATATCCCATGTAGAAAAATGTGCCCTGACGGTCTTAAACCTCCCCTCTTCCTGCAGTGGTTGGCCAGAAAGAGCAGAGTAAGAGAACAGTGAACATTCGGACGCGAGACAACTGCCAGCTTGGAGAGCGGGACTTGACTGAGGCCGTGCAGCGGCTGCTGGAGCTGCAGAACACCAGGGTCCCAAACGCTGAGCGAGTGTTCTGAGCTTTCATATACAGTTGCGGCAGAGACTCGCGGGAGCTGCCAGCTTCCCTTCAGGTGGAAGAGCCCGAACTGACCACCAGAATCCAGAGGCCCCCAGGCCCCTCACAACAAGTGTGGAGGCATGAGCTTGCTCTCCTGGAAAGAGACTTGATCTGGGGGAAGCTGTAGCTGTTTGGATGTGAGAGGAGTGAAGCAATAAAGAATAAACTTGAAGCTTCCGGGTATGTGTCTTCATCTCTGATTCCTGAGTAGGCATAAAAGGGAGTTTGACCCTGTCTCCATCTCTTTCATCCTGGGGTGCTGGGGAAGCAGAAAGAGGGTGGCCCTGGCCTCCCCCTGGGAGGGGCGCTCCTGGGGTAGCTGTTCTGTCCCCTACCCAGGATTCCTTAGTGCCCGGTTTCCCCAGCCCAGTTCAGCAGGTGTACTGCTCCACAGTAGGCAGCATGCAGACAGAAGACTTGAACCGAAAAGGCAGGTCTCAACATCTCTTACTCCATGAGTCTCAGAATCCATTTCTCTGGGGATCATAAGAATGCTCTCCTCCCCTCACCCCAGTTCTCCTCAGTCCTCTCAGAAGGCTTCAGGGTGAATTTGGGAGGAGTGGCTGCCAGGCCAGAGGAGGAGCAGCCGGGACTGAGTCATGGCAGGAAATAGGAGGGAGGGAGTGATCCCCAGATAGCTGAATAAAAGGAGAAGGAGCCAGCCCCAAGGTTCACAACAGCAGTAACAGCAACCGGAGAAGCAGGCTCCCAGCAGCCCAGCCCTTCAGATCCAGATCTACCCGAGACGACCCACCTCCTGGGTGCCACTGACCAGTCCTTGCCCCAGGATGGGGACCATGCACAGAGCAGCCTTGGTCTTGGCCTGTCTGGCTGTTGCTTCTGTAGCCTCCTCTGAGGGAGGTGAGTTGGGGTTGGAGGCAGCATTGGGCAGAGGCCCTGGCCAGTGTGGGCCTGGTGCCTGGGTCCAGCCATCCTCTGAATGGCTCATCACCAGAAGGGTGATTGTCCACTTGGCCTTGGTCCAAGGTGGGCCTGGGTACTGGAGCCGAGGCTTTAACCAGGGAGGGGAGCAGGTGCACAGAGGGAGAGTTTCCTAGAGCTTGCTGTCGGAAGACATAAAACTGGAATAAAATGGACAATTCAGTGGGTGGCTAGACTCTCAGAGTGAGGGGATCTGCCTCAGTAAGATGTATATATGGGGCCTGTCAGGCAGGGGCGAGAGAAAGAATGGGGCCCCCTGGCTACTCAAAACTGATTTGCTGACCCAGAGAGCCTGGACTCTTCCCTGCCTGGTTAGGAGAGGAGTGGAGAGGGTGTCCGTCCACAGGGGATCAGACACACTCTATCTAGCACACACATAATCTGCTGGATGCTGGACAAAGTGCTAGCAAGGGAAACTGTTGAGTGCCACAGATCTGGTCTGTATCTGGAAGGCCCGTCTGTTCCTCCCAGGTGCTAGTCTTTGGTGACTGCACATCAGCTATAGGCGATACCTTTCCCTGCAGCTGTGGGGCAGTTTGCCTCAGGGGTTTTGAATCATCCCAGTCCCCAAGTCCTAAACTGAAACCTAAGCTAAGGAGGATCTGGGACCAGCTGAAGGAGAGGCACTTAAACTTCAGTGTGGGCTTCTTATGAGAAGGCCCACAGATGTTTAAAGGGCCTAGAGGAGGTAAACAGATGAGACCCCAACTAGTTCAAAGTTGGAACTTGCTCCTGTAGAAAACTAGAGAAGCATCAGAGCTGAGAGGCTGAGAGGAGGAGAACTCAGGAGCCCTGAGGAAGAGACACTGACAGATTAGGGTTTCCACCACCCCATTCCTCCCACCCCAGCCCCATGTCACATTCCCTTCAAGCCTGGACTCAGGAAACCCAAGGCTTTGAGCCTGGTGGAGGTGAGGTTGTCAGAATATCATGGCTTTCTCAGAACCCAATCAGTCACACCTAGGTGGGTTTGGGGAGGGGGGTGGGTGTGGATTGATTAGGGGACATGGGACAGGAGGAGTACGGAAAGGCTTCTGGTGTCTTGGTCATCTTGCCTACACCCTTGATGTCTACTGTCCCTGCATCTTGCGCTTGGGGCCAAGAAAGGGCTCCTCAGAACCACCCTGACTCCCCCCTCTTCTTTCAGACTTCAAGGCTCAAGGGCAGAGGGAGCTGGGGCCAGAACCCCTTACCTATCACATTCAAGAAGGTGAGAGTTTGGGTGAGCAGCATAGGATTGGGGGGGGGGGGGGGAGGAGAAACTGTCCACTCTATCTCCCCTCTTACCTCTAGTTGGCTATGCAGCACCCCCCTCCCCACCCCAGACCCGAGCCCTCCCCATGGATCACCCTGACACCCCTCAGCCTGGCTTTCACTTTGAGGGACAGAGTGAAGGTAAGTCTACCATGCACCCTTCTCAGTTACCCACTCCCACACCCCCCCCCCCCCCCCCCCGCCCCAGGTTGCTGGTTGGGCTTACTTCCCGTTCTTCAGATGGGGAGGGGTGAGGAGGGGTGAGGAGGCCCTGCCCATTCCTCGCTCTGGTTACAAGGTGGGGGGGGTCACTCACACACTCCTCCTCCTGTAGTACAGACCCCTCCCGCTCAGGAAGCCAACCCTGCCCAAGAGGAGGAGCTGCCCCCTCCCCAACTCCCCATGGGAAAGAAAGGTGAGTGCTTGCCCATCCCCCTCCTCCCCCTGCCACTACAATCGTGCTGCCATCAGTCTGACCCTTGCTTCTTTGTGCCCTCACTCCTGTCTTGCAGTGGAGTCCCCTCTCCCTCAGGAAGCCATCCCCCTCCAAGAAGAGCTGCCCCCTCACCAGGCCCCTGTTGAACAGAAGGAAAGTAAGTGACTCCCTCTCCTCTTCACCCTCCCCACTGATGCGCGTGGGCTTTGGGGGCCCTGCCACTCACTCGCTGTATAACCTTGGGTAAGTTATCTCCCCAAGCCTTAGTTTCCTCATCTGGGAAAATGGGGAAACAAGACCTCTTTTATAAAGTTATGAGATTAAGTGGCATAAAAGGCACATTTTGTTTTCTCTTGTGTCTGTACTGACTTCCTCTTTATGAGTGGCAACTGGCCACGTCCCCCTCTTGTAGTCCATCCCAACATGGCTTCTGTTTACACATCTGCTTCCACCCTAGTAGACCCACCTTTCCCACATCAGGAGGAAATGACCTTCCCATCTAAGCAGAGAGAGGGTGAGTGACAGCTCTGGTCTGTCCGTGCCCCTGATTTAGTGCTCAGGGCCCTGGGGTGGGAAGCCTGAAGCTTAGGAGGCAGCACAGGGGAGCAGGTCTGACTTGTGGGGACTGTAAGAGTGACACGACACCTTTCATGCCCCACTTCTCTTCCCTTTCCATCAGCCATTCTGAAGGTAAAAGCCACAAGTTTATGTCTGTCTCTTTCCCCCTGTATCCTCCCAACCCTTTCTCCTCAACCCCAAGTTCTTTCAGTCCTCCCAGCTCATCCAGACTTTCTCTATTCCTCTACTCGTTCTCCTTCCCTGTTTTCCCCATTCTAGAAAAGCCTTTCATGGAACATAGCCCCCCAGAGCCTGAGTCTTGGAATCCAGCCCTGCACTGCCAACAGGGCCGGTCCCCAGGGGGCTGGGGCCACCGGCTGGACGGCTTCCCCCCTGGGCGACCTTCTCCAGACAATCTGGACCAGATCTGCCTTCCTACTCGCCAGCATGTGATATACGGCCCTTGGAACCTACCACATTCTGGCTACTCCCACCTTACTCGCCAGGGTGAGACCCTCAATTTAGTGGAGACTGGATATTCCCGCTGCTGCCGCTGTCACAGCCATGCACACCGCTTGGACTGTGCAAAACTTGTGGTAGGTGTTGGGCTCTTGGTGCTGGGACTTGTCCTTTAACCTCCAGACAGTGTGTGTGTGTGTGTGTGTGTGTGTGTGTGTGTGTGTGTGTGTGTGTGTGTGAAGGACTAGAGGCCTCGGCCTTGGCACGTAGGAACCCCAGGTCCCTTTTGTTGGCCCTACCATGGGCCTCCTTAGTGTGCTGGAAGGGCAGAGAACAGCCTCTGCTTCTTTCTTATCTACCTGCCCAGGGTCCTTTTCTGGAGCCTGGGAGGAGGACAGGAATGTGGACAATGGGCTGCTGGGCTGATCCATCCCTCTTGCTCTAGTGGGAGAACGCAATGATCCGATTCTGTGAGGCCGAGTTCTCGGTCAAGACCCGACCCCACTGGTGCTGCAACCGGCAGGGGGAGGCTCGATTCTCCTGCTTCCAGGAGGAAGCTCCCCGGCCGCACTACCAGCTCCGGGCCTGCCCCAGCCACCAGCCTGGTATTTCCTCGGGCCCCGAGATGCCTTTCCCCCCTGGGGTACCCACTCTGGACAACATCAAGAACATCTGCCACCTAAGACGCTTCCGTTCTGTGCCACGCAACCTCCCAGCTACTGACCCCATCCAAAGACAGCTGCAGGCATTGATCCGGCTAGAGGGGGAGTTCCAGCACTGCTGCCGGCAGGGGAACAACCACACCTGTATGTGGAAGGCTGTAAGTGGGCGTCCCAGCCCCCCAAGAGCCTGTCTGCCTGCCCACCCATCTCCGACCTCTGATCCTGCCGGTCCATCCATCCGTGTACCTCCCCACTGTGAGCTCGTCTGCCCATTCGTCTGCTTGCAAGTGTCCATCCATCCACTGTCTTCGTCATCTGCGTCTGTTCATCCTAAGCCTTCGTCCTGCACTCCTGGCCTCGTCCACCCGCGATCCCACACATGCACCCGTGTGCCATCCACCCGTCCAGCTCTGGCCTCACCTGACCCCCTCGTCTACCACTCCAGCTCATCTCCCGTGGCCCGTGCCAAGCCTCATTTGTGCTTCCATCCCTTCCTCCTTCCCAACACCATACATCCATGCCCTCTGGTTCTTTGTCCTTCCCTTTCAGCACCTGTGGCCGGGAGTCCCTCATCTCATAGTGTAGGGCAGTAGAGGGTCAGAAGAGAAGGGGCCGAGTGTCCAGACTTCTGACTTCCCTCTCTCTGGCCCACAGTGGGAGGATGCCCTTGATGGATACTGTTATCGGGAACAGTCTGTAAAGACCCACCACCACTCGTGTTGCCACTATCCTCCTAGCCCTGCCCGTGATGAGTGCTTTGCCCGTCGGGCTCCCTACCCCAACTATGACCGAGACATCTTGACCCTTGACCTCAGCCGAGTTACCCCCAACCTCATGGGCCATCTCTGTGGAAACAGAAGAGTTCTCACCAAGCAGTGAGTCTTGCCCGGTTCTTCCCTCTCTTCCCTTCCCCCAAACCTTCCTTCTGGGGCATCCTCTGGGGGCACTCTTGGTAAGAGCAAAACCATGGTCTCCAAGCACCATTTTGGTGCCTAGTGATGCATAAAGACCCTGACCCTTGCCTCTTTCCCACCAACATAGTAAACAGATTCCTGGGCTAATCCGGAACATGACTGCCCACTGCTGTGACCTGCCATTTCCAGAACAGGCCTGCTGTGCTGAGGAAGAGGTGAGTGAGGGCAGCAGGGGGGTCATAGTCTCCAAAGGAAAGCAGGGGAGGGGAGACAGAGGGCTAGCACTGCAGGCCACCCCTTCTCTTTAGTACCTCATACCCCCCGCCCACAGAAATAGAGGACTAGTGGGGAAGATCTTTTTCTTGGTTCCAGAAGTCTTCATTCTTTTTTTTTTTTTTTTAATGTTCATTTATGGTTGAGAGAGAGAGAATGAGCAGGGGAGGGGCAGAGAGTGAGGGAGACACAGAATCTGAAGCAGGCTCCAGGCTCCGAGCTATCAGCCCAGAGCCTGACGTGGGACTCGAACTCATGAACCGTGAGATCATGACCTGAGCTGAAGTTGGACGCTTAACCCACTGAGCCACCTAGACACCCCCCAGAAGTCTTCATTCTGACCTGATCTGCTCCCTACCTCTAAGTTCTTATTATGCCTTCTCTGGGACCCAAGCTTTAGGCATTTCCAGATGTGCACATATGTCTGTCACAAGGAATCTAGGTATGCAAGGCAGCCTTGCACCCTCTCTGGTCCCAGGAAGGGATCCAGGGAGACAAGCCGAGAGCAAGGGGACTTTGAACACCCAAGTATTGATGCTTGACCTCCATCCAACACCTCCTTCCCCATCATCTCTGCTTTACTTTTCTCCTTCATCAGAAATCAGCCTTCATTGAGGACCTGTGTGGCCCCCGACGTAACTTCTGGCGAGACTCTGCTTTCTGCTGTAACCTGAGTCCTGGAGATGACCAGACCAACTGCTTCAACACTTACTATCTGAGGAATGTGGCTCTAGTGGCTGGAGACACTGGGGATGCCAAGGGCCGGGGGGAGCAAGGCTACCGCCGGGAAGAAATATCAGCCCCACCCCCTGAGCCCAAGGAAGAGTGAGTCACCCAGAGCCTCAGAGGATCAGATTGGGGGAACCCCACCCTCCTTGAACATTCATTACAGTAAACACCTCTTGGATTTGCCATCCTCATTGTCTTTAACGTCTCACATACAAACACACCCTTCTAAGCCTGGTAGGATTTTCTTCAGTGACTGGCTCCAGAGGCCCACTGTCCTCTGAGCAGAACCATTCCACAGGCTATGATGGTACCATAACTCAACAGCTTAACTTCACTATTTGTCATCTTGAATTTATTAACATATTTGAACAACAGTGTCACCTTGTTAGCTAGCTATCATCATTTAAAGGCAAAAGATATGGTTTCATGTCTTGGGTAAGCCCCCAAAGTGCCATAACCCAGCCCTACATTTTAAAATCTTCACTCTTGGAGTCCATACTTTGATTCATTCTATATCCATTTACTGAACGCCTACCGATGTACACTATGCTAGACGTGGGGGATACACATCCAGAAAACACTGCCCCTTCCATCAAGTTGCTCATAACCCAGGAGCCTAACAGGTGTGTTAAGTTGTGTTGCAGGGGGCTGCCAGATAGCCTGGTCCGAGGTGGGAGTAGGTTTGAGGGCTGTATGTATATACTGGGGAAAGCCTCTGTGCGGGGGAGGTCGGAGTAGTAGTATAAGGTGCAGGGGGCAGGTAAGTCTCAGGCAGGACAGCTCAGGCAGAGAAGCACTAAGACTGAGAGGGCCTGAGGCTTTGGTGGTCTCCCTTCCAGATGTGGCTGGAATGATAAGCAGGAGGTCATCACAAATGTCTCCTCCGCAAGGGTTTAAAAGTGCATCTTGGCACCTCTGCCCACGAAGGCACTGGCGGTTTCAAGCAGGGTTCAGATCTGCCTTTTGCAGCGTCTGGTAGGCAGCCAGCCTGGCAGGAACCCGGAAGTCCAGTTAGGAGAGTATCGCGCCCACGCCTGAGGGGAGGGGCAGGACTTTTCAGGCCTCGGAGACTGCCCCCAAGAAACAGGAGCTGGAAGAATCAGAAAGAAGACTCGTATCTCGTGGGGACAAGTCTCCAGAAAGCGGGACTTCCCTGGTCCCAGTTATGACTGTGGGGGTGAGGCAAGGACCGCCGTCTTGCCCCAACTAGGAACAAGCTGAACCCCAGCAGCTCCCAAACAGACACCTGCCTCTCGGTTCTCCCCAGCCTCTTATTTATTTACGTTGCCGGATGGCTGTTTCTAACGAAGCAGCGTCTTGGCAGCTCCCTCGCCTGTCCTTCAGCACCACGCTCAACCAGCGAGAGAGGTCCGCGCCTCGTCCCACTCCTGCGCAGGCAACTGGGGCCTAGGGCTTGGGTCACGTGTTCAAAGAACGTCTCCGCGCCTGCGCGAGCGGCCGGCGGATGTCCAGAGATCCTCCCGAAAGCCGCAGGGACCCGGGGCCTGAGCCAGGCAAGGCCCGGCCCAGTCCTCCGATCACCCCGCCCGCGCGTGGCTCCGCCTAGGTTGGGATCAGGAAGGGGGCGGGTCCGCCGGCAGGGACTTCTCCAAAGGGCTGTGTCCCTTCGTGAGCTTCCCGGAGGTGCTTTACGGCTGCGTTTGCAAAGCGCAGCGCCAAGTACTGGAGGGCGAGTCAGAAAGGTAGGATCGCCCTCCCCACCCCTACAAGGTGACAGTCTACAGCATGGACAGGGAGGGAACCGGGAACGCGATAGTAAGCCGCGGTAATGAAAGACCATCAGGCGCTAAATAGATTGCAGGCTTCGTGAGCTGAGAGTTAAAAGAAGTAATTCTCTCTGGGGATCAGGGTAGGTGGTTGTGGATTGAGCTCAGAAGCATGGATAGGATTGATGTTAGTTACCAAGAAAAAGGGAAAGTGTTCACATTTACGGCACTTAGTTATATAGATAAACTATTAAAGTATAATTTGTTAAGCTCAGGGCAGTGGATAAAGGAGCCAGAGCCCCTAACTACTTGTTGGGGCCGTTGAAGGCTTCAAGAAGGAATTCAAGCTTGGGTAGGATTTTGCAGGAAGAGAAGGGGAGAGTGTACAAAGCACTGGATATATGCAGAGTTCCGCTGAAGTAAACAGAGTGTCCGTTTTGTGTCAGGTAGAGTATTCTTAGGTGGTGAGACTAAGTATTCTGGCCATAAAGAAGACCAAAGCACTGCCCACAAGGATTTTTATCTCTGTGGAGACTTGAATATTTAATGATTAGATGTATTCTCAGGATTCTCTGGGAGTCTCCTAGCTTTCAGGGAGGTCTTCGCGGAGGCAGCAATAAAGCAGAAAGTGTGATTGGTATATTTGAAGAGCCAGTAAGTAGTAAAAATGATGTGGGTGGGTAACTGGGCAGGGAGGTTGTAAATTTAAGGGTAGTCATACTTTCTGGCAGATCTTGAAGGACTATGGAAGTCATGCCAATCTGGGTATAAGCAACTGTAAAATACTGCAAAAGAAAAGTGATGTGAACAGACTTTTTAAAAAGATAAATTAGATGGACAGATGAATAGATAAGCTGGAGAAAGGATAGCGATGGGGACCAGTTCAGAGGTTGAAACTGTAGCTCATTAATATCAGTCAAATGAGAAATTTTGAGATCCAGAGCTTTAATGGTACAGGGAGAGGACATCTGTTAGAGATATTTAAAAGATGAGAGTGAAAGAACCTGCCTGCTGCCAGAGATACCCTAAATTTGAGATTTGGGTAACTGTAAGGTAAGATGTACAGGAGGAGGAGGAGCAGGGCTTCCAGGAGGAGGACGATGAGTTCAGTTTTGGGGTCTTCAGTGGTTGGTGTCCTTAGTGAAAGAATCTTTAGAAGGTAGATGTTAGGGGCACCTGGGTGGCTCAGTCGGTTGAGCATCAGACTCTTGATTTCTGCTCAGGTCATGATCTCACTATCGTGAGATCGAGCCCTGAGTCAGGCTCTGCATGGAGCCTGCTTGAGATTCTCTTTCTCCCTCTGCCCTTCCCATGCGCATGCGTGCACAACTCTGTCTCTCTAAAATGACTGACTGACTGACTGAATGAATGAATAAATAAATAAATATATAAATAACATTTTTAAAAAGAAGGAAGATATTAAAAGCTGCATTCTAGAGGCACCTGGCTGGGTCAGTCAGAAGAGCCTGTGACTCTTGATCTCTCGGTTGTGAGTTCAAGTCCCACATTGGGTGTAGAGATTATAAATAAGTAAGCAACCTTTTTTTTTTACAAGGCCTAATTCTAGGGAATTGAGTATGAATGGGAGGTGAAGAGGGGGAGGCAGCATGTGCAGCCTGCTTTTTGAATATGCTTCTGTCCTCTAGACCAGTAGCCTACAAGACATGACACTTGGAAGTCTCTTAGATCCCACACATTCAGCTTATTCAATGTGGGAAGATATAAAAAAGAAAATGTAGCAGTAAGTGTGTTGTAGAACCTATATGGTAGCTATATGGGTGTTCACTATACAGTCTGTCAACTTTTCTGCAGTTTTGAAGTTTTTCATAAAATATTGGGAAAGATAAGCGACCATCTCTACCCTCCAACTCTTCCTACCCCAGTGGGCCCCATCTCAGTAAACAGAACCACCATCTATTCAGTTGTTTAGGCAAGAGACCTGGGAATCACTTTCCTTCTCCCTTCTATTCCAGGCAGTCACCAAATCTCCTAAATAGCTCTTAAATCTGTCAACAGTGTGGGTGCCTGGGTGGCTCAGTCGGTTAAGCTTCTGACTTCAGCTCAGGTCATGGTCTTGCAGTCTGTGAGTTCGAGCCCTGCATAGGGCCCTGTGCTGACAGTTCAGAGCCTGGAGCCTGCTTCAGATTCTGTGTCTCCCTCTCTCTCTGCCCCTTCCCTGCTCATGCTCTGTCTGTCTCAAAAATGAATAAATGTTGGGGCGCCTGGGTGGCTCAGTCGGTTAAGCGTCCGACTTCAGCTCAGGTCACGATCTCGCGGTCCATGAGTTCGAGCCCCGCGTCGGGCTCTGGGCTGATGGCCCAGAGCCTGGAGCCTGCTTCCGATTCTGTGTCTCCCTCTCTCTCTGCCCCTCCCCCGTTCATGCTCTGTTTCTCTCTCTCTGTCTCAAAAATAAATAAACGTTAAAAAAAAAATTTAAAAAAAAGTGAATAAATGTTAAGAAAAAAAAAAAGTTTAAATCCATCAACAATGGAGTTGTACCTTATACCAAATTTAGGTTCTAAAAGCAGTACATAAGGCAAAAGTTACATAGTGAAAATAACCTTTGGAAATCCCTTAAATCACTCAGAAGATACAGTGGCCATATTCTTATGTGCACAACTCTGTACACAAAATGTATATATAAGTATACATGTACATAGTAAGGTACAGTATGTGATAAGGGTATATAATATAACATTAAGGTATTTTTAACTTCATAAAAAAAGGGAGATTGGGGCACTTTGGTAGCTCACTTGGTTGAGCACCGACTTTGGCCTAGGTCATGATCTCAGTTTTGAGCCCCACCGCGGATTCTGTGCTGACAGCTCAGAGCCTAGAGCCTGGAGCCCGCTTCAGATTCTGTCCCCCCACCTCTCTCTGCCCCTCCCCCTCTCATGCTCTGTCTCTGTCTCTCAAAAATAAAATGTATAAAAAATTATTTTAAAAGTCCCCTTTTATTCCTAGTTTGCTAAGAATTTTGTTTTGGTTTGTTTTTAAAAATTGTTAAAGTAATTTCTAGCCCCAATATGGGGCTCGAACTCAACCCTGAGATCAAGAGTTGGACACTCTACCAACTGAGCCAGCCAGGCACACTCACTAAGAGTTTTGTATCATAAATATATGTCAAATTGTATTAAATATTTTCCCTGCAGCTATGGGGAGGATGCATGATTTTTCTTGTTTGGTTTGTTAATATGGTAAATTCATTAATTGATTTTTTTTAAGTTAAACTTAGCTTGTATTACTAAAATAATAATAAACACAACTTGGACATGATGTGTCATTCGTTTTTATATATTGCTGGATTCAACTTCCTACTGTATGTTTTAGAATTTTTGTATCATTTTTCATGAATGGGATTTACCTGTGTTTATCTTCCTCATACTGCCTTTATCAGTTTTTAGTAACAAGATGACATATTTCGTGGTTTTTATGAGGTGGTCGGTTAGATGCAGCCACAGAAGAGACAGAACGGGGGCAGGGGGGAACTCACAGGTCCTAGAAACAGGAGACACAAAGCCATTTTTGTAGATTAAAAAAAAACAACAACAAAAAAACAAAAAAACAAAAACAAAAACTTTCACATTGGAAAGACACCAAAGTCAGGAGGCAGAAGGGATGTGAGAAGGTTTAGGCTACAGACTTTATTGGGGTTTCTGGGGAAAAGGCAAGGCAGGGAAGGGTTTAGAACTGACTAGTTGGAATAATTTTGGCCAGCTTTGGATTAAAGGGCTGGTCCCTAGCTGCCTGGCACCTAGCCCTGGGATGATTAAGGCAGAGGAGTATTGCCTCCTGGAGTGAAAAGGGCAGGACAGAGGAGGGACAGCTCTGGATGATGCTCTCAGTTGGGCCATCTCTTAAGAATTGTCTCTCAGGGCGCCTGGGTGGTCAGTGGGTTAAGCATCTGACTCTTGATTTCAGCTCAGGTCACGGTCGGACTCTGTGCTGACAGCATAGGGCCTCCTTGGGATTCTCTGTCTCCCTCTCTTTCTGGCTCTCCCCTGCTCACACTCTCTCTTTCAAAAATAAACATTAAAGAGAAGAAGAAGAAGAATTGTCTCTCCCAAGCCGGAAAAAATTCTTCTAGAATGTCAAAACATAGTAATATATAGAAAGTTATACGTTATTTAAACTGGTGCATTATCTAGTTGAATCTGTGGAACAGGTGAGCTCAGGGTCCTCCTATTCCATCTTCCCTTTCTTCAAAAGTTTTAAAAATATATTTTATATTTTATACAAAAATTAATATTAATTTTTATAAATATTAAATGTAAAAACATATTTACAATATATTGTATTAGGCTCAAAATAAGTTGGCGAAAGTAATTACTACTTTTCTCTGAAAGGGTTTGCACAATACCGACCTCATTGTCTTCTGTAAATACTTGATAGTTTGATAGAAGTTGCTGAGGAAGCCATGTGGGACGGGGGAAATTTTAAACTGGTGTGTAAATTCATTTAAGTTACTGGTCTTTTCAGAATTCCTATTTTTTCCTTGGGTATTTTATGAACTGTCTTTTTCCCCCTCGGGGATGTATCCATTCCATAAAAATTTTCCAGTGCTTTAGTGTCAAGTTCCTAATATCCTCTTGGTTTCTTCTGAAGGTCTGCAGGGACTATAGTAATGCCCTGTTTTTCATTTTCATTCCTTACAGGGTTCATTTGTGTCTTCTCTCTCTCTCTCTTTCTCTCTCTCTCCCTTTGTTTTCTTTTTCATTTGACCAAAGGTTGATCAGTTTCATTAGTCTTCTCATAGTACTAGCTTATTTTATTTTTATTCTATTGTGTGTAATGTATGCTTTCAATTATCTTTATTATTCCCTTATTTCTAATTTCATCAAGTTTAACTTGCTGTTTTTCTACTTTTTGATGCATCTAAGTTCATTAATTTTCAAATTTTCTTCTTTTCTGATTTAACTATGTAAGGCTATAAATTTCCATCAATAGCTTGTAACCCACAACCTTTGATATGTAATATTTTTTAACTCTTTATTTCAGGCTTTGTAATTTAATTCTGATTTCTTCTTTGATTCATGAGTTATTTAGAAGCATATTATTTTATTTCCAAACATCTGGGGTTTTTTAGCTGTCCTTTTGTTTCTGATGTCTAACATAATTGTGTCGTGCCTAACAAATGAACTCTGGATGATTTTAACCCTTTGGATTTGTTGAAACTGGCTTTATGGCTTAGTATATGGTCACTTATAAATACTTTGTGTGTGTTTGAAAAGAATGTGTATTTTTGCAGTTTTTCAGATATAGTATTCTATATATTTGTTTGGTACATATAGTTAATATTATTCAAATCTTCTAAATCTTTACTGATTTTCTTATCTATTGAAAGAGTATGTGAAAATCTCTACTATGATCAGGTATTTGTTTACTTTAGTTTTTGCTTTAAATACATTGAGATCATGTTATTGGGTACAAAAAAATTAGAATTATTATATATTCCTAGTAAATTGAACCCTTGAACTTTTTGTTTCTTAAACCATTGAACCTTTTTATAATTATGAAGTATCTTTATCTTTAGTAAAGAGCATAACAGTTGGATCTAAAAAAAAAAAAAAAAGTCCTGGGACACCTGGGTGGCTCAGTTGGTTGAGCATCTGACTTCAGCTCAGGTCATGATCTTACAGTTCATGAGTTTGAGCCCTATATCAGGCTCTGTGCTGACAGCTTAGAGCCTGGAACCTGTTTTGGATTCTGTGTCTCCCTCCCTCTCTGCCCCTCCCCTGCTCACACAGTCTCTCTCCATTTCTTTCTTTCTTTTTCTTTCTTTCTTTCTTTCTTTCTTTCTTTCTTTCTTTCTTTCTTTCTTTCTTTCTTTCGTTTCTTTCTTTTCTTTCTTTTCTTTCTCTCTCTCTCTTTCCTCACTGGGATGTAATTCGCTTACCATATAACTCACTCATTTAAAGTATACAGCTAGGAGTGCCTGACTGGCTCAGTTGGTAGAACATGCAGCTCTTGATCTCAGGATTGTGAGTGCGAGCCCCACATTGAATGTAAAATAAAAAAAAGTAAAATAAATAAATAAATAAATAAATAAATAAATAAATAAAGTATACAATTAAATGGGTTTTTTAATTTTTTAAAATGTTTTTATTATTTTTAAAGGAGAGAGAGAGACAGAGCATGAGTGGGGGAGGGGCAGAGAGAGAGGGAGACACAGAATCCGAAGCAGGCTCCAGGCTCTGAGCTGTCAGCACAGAGCCCGATGTGGGGCTCGAACTCACAAACTGTGAGATCGTGACCTGAGCCAAAGTCGGATACTTAACCAACTGAGCCACCCAGGCGTCCCTAAGTGGGTTTTTAGTATATTCACAAAAGTTGTGCAACCATTGCCACAAATTTTAGAACATTTTTATCATCCCAGAAACAGACCCTTTATCATTTAGATGTCACCTTCATTCCCCGTATCTACCCCCCAGCCCCTGCCTGTCACCCCTCAGTGACCATTAATCTACTTTCTGTCCTTATAGATCTTTTCCTATTCTGTCAATTCCACGTAAAAGGAATCATTCAATATGTCGCCTTTTATGTCTACCTCCTTTTACTTAGCGTATTTTCAAAGTCCATCCATATTGTAGCATATATCAGCACTTCGTTCCTTTTTATGGCTGAATAGTACTCCGTTGTGTGGGTATAACACATTTTATCCATTCATTGGCTAATGGACGTTTCAGTTCCATTTTTTTTTCTATTATTCTACCATGAATATTCATGTACAAGTTTTTATGAGAACAAATGTTATCATTTCTCTTGGGTCATACCTAGGGGCAGAATTTTGGGGTCATAGAGTGATCCTATGTTTAACCTTTGAGGAACTACCAAATTGTTTTCCAAAGTGACTGTACTGTTTTACATTCCCAGCAGCAGTATGTGAGGTTCCAGATTTCCACATCCTCATCAACCTCGCTATTAACTGTCTTTTCTTATTTTAACATTCTGGTGGGTGTGAGATGAAGTACTTTTCATTGTAGTTTTGATTTGCATTTCCCTACTGGCTAATGATGGATGTTGAGCATCTTTCTAAGTGTTTATTCGCCATTTATATGTCTTCTTTGTTTGTTGTTTTAATTGTTTTAATGTTTCTTTATTTATTTTGAGCGAGAGAGCACTAGCAGGGGAGGGGCAGAGAGAGGGAGAGAAAAAAATCCTAAGCAGGCTCCTTGCTGCCAGCATGGAGCCCGATGCAGTGCTTGGTCTCACTACCATGAGATCATGACCTCAGCTGAAATCAAGACTCAGATGCTCAACCCACTGAGCCACCCAGGGGTCCCTGTGTGTCTTCTTTGGATTAATGTCTATTCAAATCCTTTGCCCATTACTTAACTGGTTATTTGTCTTTTTACTACTGAATTGTAAGAGTTCTTTATATATGCTCATTAAAAGTCCTTTATCATATATATGATTTGCAAACATTTTCTCCTACTCTGTAGATTGTCTTTTCACTTATTTGTTTTAAGTAAACTCTACCCCCAATGTGGGGCTTGAACTCATGACCCCAAGATCAAGAGTTGCATGTTCTACTAACTGAGCCAGCCAGGTGCCCTTGCGTTTTCACTTTCTTGATGGTATCCTTCAAAGCACAAAAGTTTTAAATTTCATACAGTCTAATCTATTTTTTCTTTAGTTGTTTATGCTTTTGGTGTTATATCTAGAAAACCATTGCCTAACCTGAGGTCACAAAGATTTATTCCTGTGATTGTTTTCTTCTAAGAATTTTATATTTTTAGGTCTTTGTCCCATTTAGAGCTGATTTTTATATATCACATGAGGTAGGGGTCCACTTTTATTTATTTGTATGTGGATATACAATTGTCCCAGAATTGTTTATTGAAAAGACTTTTGTCCCTATTGAATTTTTGGCACCATGTTGAAAATCAATTGACCATAAATGTGAGGTTTTATTCTGGACTCTGAATTCTATTCCACTGACCTGTCTGTTTACCCTTATGCCATTACCACACTGTCTTGATTCCTGTAGCTTTGGAGTAAGCTTTGAAATCAAGAAGTGTGGGTCCTTTGAATGTTGTGGCTTTTAATTTTTTTAAATGTTTATTTATTTTTGTAAGAGAGAGAGCAAGCAGGGGAGGGGCAGAGAGAGAGGGTGAGAGAGAGAGAATCCAAAGCGGGCTTCACGCCCATCACAGGGCTCTAACTCACAGACCATGAGATCATAACCTGAGCTGAAGTTGAATGCTTAATCTACTGAGCCACCAAGGCACCCCTGTTGTGACCTTTAAAGGTAATTTGTCTGTTTTATTCTGACCACTTTTACTATTTTCTCCTTGTCTTTGGTTTTCTGCAGTTTCACTAATGTGTAAGGCAGTGAATTTTGTATTTATCCTGCTTAGGATTTGTTGGATTCTTAAATGTATGATTTAATGTGTTTCATCAACTCTGGAAATTTTTGAGCCATTGTTTCATCAATTATTGCCTATGTCCATTCTTTCCTTTCCTTTCGGACTCTGCTTAGACCTTTTCATTGTGATATCATGTCTCTTACCCGCCCCTCTGCATTTTCTTTCTTTTTTTCCCATTATGCATCATTCTTGGTATTTCCTTCTGACCTGTATTTCAGTTCATTAATTTTTCCTTTACTATTTCTAATCTGCTGGTAAAATTCTTTCAGTTCTTAATTTTGGTTATTGTAGTTTTAAGTTCCAGAATTTACATTGTTCCCCCTGTTTAACATTTGTAATATCATTTTTTAAAGTTTCTATTTCCCAGCCAAATTTTCCATTCTTGGATTTTATTGTTTTGTAATCTGTGCTGATCATTTCAATATCTGGAGACCCTATGAGTCTACTACTATGACCTGTTGTACCTACTGTTCTTATTCATGCTGTCTGATGTCCTTGGGTTATCTTTGTGTACTGGACATTGTTTTTGAAAGTTATTTATAGAAATACCTTGAGGCTCAAGATAATAGTGTCTTTCTCTAAAAAGAACTTATTATTTACCAGCTCTTGAGGGCACTAGCAATCCAGAACCACCTGACTTTGAAATGTTCACCCTAGCCCCTCCATGCAGCCACAATTGCAGTTCAGCCTTTTCCAGAGCAAAGCCCCAGGGCATAAGCAACCTTCAGAAGAGACTTCACTTCTCCACTTTCCCCTCTTCAGTATCTCAGCATCACAATTCAGCAATTCCTCAAATCTTGTTACTTCTCTGATGCTTTTTTTTTTAAGTTTATTTATTTTGAGAGAGAGAGAGAGAGAAAGAGAGAGAGAGAGAGTGTGTGTGTGTGTGTGCACGCGCAAGCAGGGGAGAGGCAGAGAGAAGGAGAGAGAATCCCAAGCAGTCTCTGCATTGTTAGCCCGGAGCCCAACGCAGGTCTGAACTCACGAACCATGAGATCATGACCTGAGCTGAAACCAAGAGTCGACACTTAACTGACCGAGCCACCTAGACACCCCACTGATGCTTTTAAGATGACTTTTTAAAAGTTTAAGTTTTATTGGTATGAAGGTTAATTTTATTTGAATTATCTAGGTGTCCATATCCAGAATTGGTAAACCCTTTAATCCTCATTTGAGGAGTCTGATAAGCAGCAATATCTTCGGAGAAGGTAGGATCCTCACTGTGCTACGGGATCGATCCTGGTTGGACTGAGTCATGGTAACCCCCTTTTTCTATGCCTGAGGTGGGCATATGACCCACTTTTGGGGGGAAAAAAGAGAAAAACTCCTGGGAATTTGTGGGTGAATTCTTGTGCCCTTCTGAAAGAGAGCTGCTGGGGAACCAGAACCCTTTCTCTTCTTTGTGCTTCGGAATGATGTTGTGTAAGTCACGCTTGAATCTATGGCAACCCTTTTATGACTGAGGGAAAAGCTAAGAAATTTGTAGGGATATCAGCGATATTGATATTGTTGAGCTATCTAAAAGCCCTGAAACTCTTTGCTTCTAGACCTTCTTCTTCTTCTTTTTCTTCTTCTTCTTCTTCTTCTTTTTTTTTTTTTTTTGATAAAGGGCTCTGATTTCTTTTCTTTTTTTTTTTTTAATGTTTATTTTTGAGAGAGGGAGAGAGTGAGCATGGAGGGCAGAGAGAGAGGTGGGAAGACACAGAATCTAAACCAGGCTCAAGGCTCTGAGCTGTCAGCACAGAGCCCGATGTGGGGCTTGAGCCCACGGACCATGAGATCATGACCTGAGTCAAAGTCGGACACTTAATTGACTTGAGCCACCCAGGCGCCCCTTTGCTAGACTTCTTAAGGAAATAATAAACATCCTTATGGTTTCACTGTCGGTCAGATTTTCTGTTGTGTGCAGCCCAAAGCATTCCAAACTGACATATCATCCTTCAGGACTCCGCTTGAAAGGCCACCACTTCAGGGAGGCCTTCCTGAAATCCCCACATCAACACATTTAGTGTCCCTCATCATATTTGTAATTATTTGTGGAATGATAGTCTTTTTCTCTGGGATGTAAAGTTCGTGGGAACAGAGACCACAGTCGGGTCCTAGAGCCCAGCCCAATGCCAGGCATGGTAGCCTCTAAATAAATAATTATCCAAAAAATAAAGGGTCAAGAGCCCAAGTACATGGAGAAACTGGATAAAAATCCTGGAGGCTATGAATTAAAATTTGTGCAATTATGTTTCTAACACATGAAAACTTTTAAAGCTCAAAGAATCATTACAGAAGGGTTGGAGTGGCCATCGTGAGAAAGGGTGTGAGTGTTTATCTGGTACAAGTAAAAGCTGCCAAGTAGTGTTAAAGACCCAGCTGGGATTAGACCCCATAAATGTGCATTGGCATAAATCGGCAGAATTATGAGATTCCTTCCAGCAGTGTTCAGCTGGCTAGATGTGTGAGAGAAGTGGGTAATTAAATTGATCCAAAGATGGGGATTCTCAGGATGGACTGCTTTTTGTTCTGTTCACTAGTGAAGTAAATAAAAGTAGCTATGGAATTTTATGTATTTACTTTTTTATTTTTTAAGTTTATTTATTTTGAGAGAGAGAGAGAGAGTGAGCACAAGTGGGGGAGGGGCAGAGAGGAGCAACAGAACCGCAAGCAGGCTCCGCGCCCACTGGCGCCCTTGGAATTTCATTTTTTAATTTTTATGTTTGTTTATTTTATTTTGAGAGGGAGAGAGAGTGTGTGCACGCATGTGTGTGAGTAGGGGAGGGGCAGAGGAAGAAAGAGAGACAATCCCAATGCCGGTCTCAGTCTCACCAAGGTGAGATCGTGACCTGAGCCCAAATGAAGAGTGATTAACCGACTGAGCCACCCAGGTGCCCCCGACTTTTCACTCTCTCAATAAAGTAAATCTCTTAAAATTCAAAGCCATGCCCTTTTGTTCCAGACTGGAGAATATCCCCCGGCTGAAACACTCACCCCAGAAGTCTTTCCCATCACCCACTTGCCCTGGAAAGGCTTGAGGAGGGGGCGGGATCTGTGAATTTCTTAAGGGGTGTGAGTGTGTGTGCATGCACACATTTTCCTGGGGCGAGTGTTAAAGGGGTCTGTGATCGAGAAAGGCAAGAACCACTGATGTGGAGTTGGCTCCTAGGCACGGACCACTGTGTGGATCAGGGCTTGAGTGGTGAGTAGTCCCAGCCCTTGCTTATTGAAGAGAGGCCATGTGGTACAGTGGTGGGCGTGCAGACTCCAAAGTCAGAGGCATGGGCTATGCCACGCAACTCCTTGGTTTTCTCCTCCATAAAGTGGAAACGATAATCACAGTTCCTTACCTCAGAGGGCTGGAACAAAGATTAAATGAGTTAGTACAGGGGCACCTGGGTGCCTCAGTCAGTTAAGCTTCCAACTCTGGATTTCAGCTCAGGGTATTATCCCATGGTTCATGAGTTCGATCCCCACATCAGGTTCTGCACTGGCAGGTGCAGAGCCTACTTGGGATTCTCTCTCTCTCTGTCCCTCCCCCCCTTTCAAAATAAATAAACTTAAAACAATTTTTTTAAAGGGGCACCTCGGTGGCTCAGTCAGTTAAGCGCCTGGCTTTGGCTCAGGTCATGATCTCACAGTACGTGAGTTCAAGCCCCATGTCAGGCTCTGTGCTGACAGTGCAGAGCCTGAAACCTGATTCAGATTCTGTGTTTCCCTCTCTCTCTGCCCTCCCCTGCTCACACTCTGTCTCTCTCTCTCAAAAATAAATAAACATTAAAAAAAAACTTAAAATTTTTTTTAAATAAATGAGTTAAATGCAAATACTTAGCACCATGCCTGGTATTTAGTGAAAGCTGACTTTTATTATAGCTGATTGATGATGATGCATTGGGACACATATCTGAGGACAAAGACCTTGAATCAGGAGGCAGCGTTTGAGGGTACACAGCTGCTGCTGATTTGTGCAAAGCACGCAATCTAAGCATTCTCTCCCCTCTGACACTTTGCCCTGTGTGACTCAGGGCAAACTCCTTAGCTGCTCTGTGCCTCAGGTATCTCACCTGTAATATGGAGATAATAATAGTAACTGCCTCATGGGACTGTTGCCGGGGTTCTCTGCAGGCTTAGAGCAGTGACTCCAATTCAGTAAGTGCTTGGTTGTTTGTCTGATTTTTTAGGTAGGCTCCATGCCCAACGTGGGGCTTGAACTCATGACCCTGAGATTAAGAGTCACATTTGCTACGACTGGGCTAGCCAGGCGCCCCACTGCTGGCATTATTATTATCACTGTCTAGGTACATTCAGCCTCCTTATTCTGATAAGAGAGGCCCTTTCCAGGTGTTTCCCACAGCCTTCCCTCATGCTGAAACCTTCACAGCTCACAGCACCTTCATGCACACCATGTCTGCCTCACAGAGGCTGTACACAGTGAAGAATTAAGACTCAAAGGAAATGACTAGCCTAAGGTCTCTCCACCTGCCCCCTGCCTCATCGTATTCCCTTCCAAGAGTGTCCCCCCTGTCTCTCCCCAGTTTCCATCTGTAGCAATCCCACTCCTGAAACCCCACACCTTTCATAAAGCCTTCTCAACTCAGAATCCCTGCGTTGAACCCAACACATGACTCGTGGGTGCGTGTGCCTCACCGCCAGGCCTTCTTGCCCCTCTCACTGCACCTCTCTCCATTCTTTGCACCGCGAAGGCTCTCGCCAGAGAGCTGCAGGATGGAGGAGATCAAAGACTTGACGGTTCTACTGGCCCGGGATGTTCCATGTTCAAGGGAAGGAGGGAGGAGTCCCCAAAACACTGATCTGCACTGAACACACAGACAATGGCCAGACCATATGGAAAAACAGACCTCGGACATCCACAGCTTGCAGAAACCCGGCCAGGAAGTCACCTCCTCAAATACAGTAAACCACCCAGGTAATCCATAGGTCCCGTTTGTAACAAGTCAGACTATGTCTAGGAACAATTCAGAAAGCTAACCACTAACTTCTCGAATAGTTGGCTCAAAATGGCCAGAACTGACAACTTCCCTAACTTTTGTCCACTGTGCAACTTAGGACCAGCCAGAGAGTCAAATATGCACCCCCAACCAGTCATACAGGATGCCTGGCTTCTAGTCACCTGCCTTCCAGCTTCCCCACGCCAACAGTCTCCAGAGAAGGCACCAGGTACCTGAATCTTTCCCATTTCTCTGCTATAAATAAAGCTTTACCACCCCTCCACCTACCCTGGAGTCTCTTTTAAAATGCAAGTGACCATGGCTGACTGACTTCCCTTGCTGTAGCAAGCTCTTGAATCAATAGCCTTTGCTTTTCTCACTTGTTCAGGCTTCGTTTATTGGCCCAGGAATGGCAGCTCAGGGAGCGAGGCGAGGACCGGCCTCATCAGTACCCTTGGTCCCACTGGGGTGGAGCTCAGAGCCCTCAGATGACAGAGTTGCTGGCTGGTCCGCTGGAAACACTGATCAGACCTTTGGACTCAGCTGAGCCAGGGCTGGAGATGCCAAATTGACTCAGATTAAATCCCCCAGGCATAAAATCACAAAAGAGTTTTTGTTAGATGCTGATTGGGAAGGAGGGGCCCCAGAGATCTGGGAAAAGGGTAGGACATCTGGGAATAGAGAAATGAGGGAGAGGCAGGAACTTTGCCTAGAGCGGGAGCCAGGGATGGCCTGGAGCTACTTTGATGGGATGGAGAGTTGAGTCACGATCATATCTGATCTCCAAGATTCTTTAGTCAATGCAGAGACATTTACTGAGTGCCCCCTTCTGGGCACTAGAGGTGGGACATGCAAGGCCTCTGACTTCCCGGAGCTCGTGTCCTGGTGGCAGGGGCGGTAGATGGCTACAGAAGTCAGACAGCTTCAGAAGAGTAAGCGCACTGAGGAAAATGAAATGGGATGGTGCCCTCGAGAAGGGGTGCCGAGAGCGGGGAACACACGAGAGTGGCTGGGGAGGGACACCAGAAGGAACCAGCACTGCAGCCAACAGGGGAAATGGTTTTCCTAGCAGAGGGAGCAGCTTAAGCAAAGACCCTGAGGTGAGACCTGGGTGTGACAGAAAGGTCGGTGTGGCCAGAGCTGTGTGGGCAGAAGGCGATCGTGGCTGGAGGGGACCAGGAGGGACGTTCAGGGACACCACGAGTAGAGGGCCTCCCAAGCCATTCTAAGAGTTTAGATTTTATTTGGGCCTCAGTATAACGGAGTTTTTGAAAGAAGGCACTGAACGGCTTGCTTGCTTAAGCTGCTCCATCAAGGCCTTAGAAGCTCTCCTTTGTTGAAATCTTGTCAAATCCTGGCAGGCAGGGGAAGTGTGTATGTGGGGTAACAGTGTTAAGGAGAGAAAATGTGGATCAGACCCAGACACGTCACAACCAGAATTCCTTGCTGAGTAGGATCAAAAGGGCCACAAGAGTGTGTTATAATCCCCTGAAATTGCACGCTAATTTGTGTGTGTGTGTATATACCCTATTTCAGTGAGTTTTTTCAGACTCTCAGAGGAATCTCTGCCACCAGAAAAAGCCAGAAAGGGAGAATATTAACTTCTATGCTAGCATACCCATGCACCATCCCAGTAAGGACACAGATATTGCCCCGAGGAGGGGAAGGGGGGGCGGGGCAGGACAGGGAACTTTCCACTGTGTACCATGTACTTTACCTATTTTTAAAAGTCCACTTCAGTGTAAAGGACTGAAGCTGGAGAGGAATGGATGGGTGGGGAAGAAGGTGCTGAAGCCTTGGTGTGGCCAGGGAGGGGCAGCAACACATATCTGCTGGTCCTAACTTGACGGCCCCACCCCTAGCCTGTGCTCACATGCCTTGCACTGGAGAACCCCGCCCAGAGAGGCCGCACTGGCCCTGAGCCTGCCCAGGGCTCAGCTGCCCAGGGGGCACCAGCCTCACTGCCCCGGGAGAGGGACAGGAACAGATGCCCTCTGCTCAGGTCACCAAACTCTGCTCAGGTCACTGTCCTCTGCCCATGTCCCGGGCCCCTCTGGTCCCCAAACCTTCATAGAGAGAAGCCCGAGCCTCCCGAACACCCTGCTGACCCCACCAGGAGCTCCTGGCTCCGATCTGAACCTGCTTCTTTTCCCAGCCTCTTGGTTGGTCATTTTGCTTTGAGTCAAGTCCCCCTTGCTCTGCTTTCGTGTGGTGCCGTGCCCAGCCCCAGCCTGGCAGATGGGAGCTGAGATGGGGGTGTTTTCTCTAATTCTCTCCAACATCTCGGCTTGGATTTGCTTCGCCTCCCCAAAAATAGGTCTGGCCCAGGCTTCAGGACCCACCTGTTCTCAGCGATCAGCCAGTGGGCAGGGACCAGCCTCCCTGGGGTGTTCAGTTCTTTGGTGATTCAGGGCCACGGGTCAGAGAGCAGTCAGCCGCTGATGACATTTCCCTGCCAGGATGCAGAGCAGGTGAGGGCCTCCTGGTCCACCCTTGGAGAAGGGACCAAGGAGGTTCTATGCAAGTCAGTTAAACCACAGAGCAGACCTTGCAACACCTTCCTCCTGAGGCCTTGGGACCAGACGGGGGTATGCAGGCAGACACCTACACTTGCATAGCCAAACAATTCTACGGCCCATTCTTCTAACTCTAGAATAAGTGCATAATAACACCAACCGATATTTGTGGGGACTTACTGTGGCCAGGCGCTATTCAGTTAAAGACTTTATGTGTATCACCTCATTACGGGGTGCCTGGGGGCTCAGTCAGTTAAACGTCTGACTTCAGCTCAGGTCATGATCTCGCAGTTCACGAGTTCAAGCCCTGCATCAGGCTCTGTGCTGACAGCCCAGAGCCTGGAGCCTGCTTTGGATTCTGTGCCTCCCTCTCTATCTCTGTCCCTCCCTTGCTAGAATTCTGTCTCTCTCTCTCTCAAAAATAAATAAAAACATTAAAAAAAAAAAAAAAAAAACCCTAGGCAGTGGCATAGGGATGTCCCCTTTGCACACAGGGAGCTGGGATGTGAACCCGGGCAGGCTGGGAATACTGTGCCTGTAGCGCTCATGAATGAAAACTAAGGGATTTGCAGAAGGGCCCCACAACCTTGCACAAATGGGATCCGATCTGTGGCCCAGTCACCAGAGGACAAAAGCATGGGTCCTGACTGTTCCACACACTGAGTGTGCAATGCAGCTCATTCCAGCCTGGAGTAAGAGTCCCTGGATCCCCCATCACTCTGCACTCCAAGAACCTGTGGCCCAGGGCAGCTCAAGACCTCCTGGACCCTTTCTTTTGTAACATAAGGAGACAGCCTACACTGCTTCACCCTTCCCAGTGCCAAAAGGCCACTTGTCACTTAGGGTGACTGTACTTAAGCCCCCACTTAAACCCCCCCCCCCCCCCGCAGGGAATCCAGGCTGAGCCCACCACGCCTTCTCCCTGCCGCTGCCCTAAGTGCTGGGCCAGAAGGTGGGAGACCCCAGTCCCGGCTCCCGCTTGGTGGAATGTTTGGCACCTCCTGCCTCGTTTTTCTCATCTGATGCATGGCTGGAATGTCCTCCAGTGCACCCCCACTTTACAAGGTTTGGGGGAAGATCACCCTCTCAGAGGGTGAATCTGAAGACCCTATAGGGACTGGGAGGCCCTGGGCCTGGTGAAGAGTTTGGGCCCGTGGTGTGTCTCTGAACCCCCACGTGCTGGTGTCTCCCCGCCTCTGGAGCGGGACGGGATCTGCAGGGAGAGGACGGTGGCTGGTACTGGGCCTAACTGCCCCTCCATCACCTGACTGTCCAGCTGCCCCCTATGGCAGCAGACCCTGCCCAGGGGTGAAGGAACAGGGACGGGAGGAGAGCGGCCAGCCACAGCTGGAGCAGGAAAGCTGGGGAGCCAGGCTGGAGTCCCATATGGAACAGGAGGCCGCTGAGTAGGGACCACCACACTTCCCAGCCCTGGGAAGGGCAGGGGTCACTGGAGAGCCCAGGAAATCCCATCGGGAATAGTGGCGCACCTGTGTGTTTGCCAGAGGTGACCTGGGCCCGTGGCCACAGGCGCTGGGTCACCTCCTGCTGCAGCAAAGCCTCAGTCTGGTTCTGACTTTTGGTCCTCAGTGTGTTCTGTCTCCCCTATTGTTCTGGGGCACCTGCTGGACTTGTGCACCCCTTCTTTCCCCCGAGAGTTTTTCGGCTACTCTTGGGGCTTGCTCACCCTGTATGGCAAATATTTCCTTCCTGGTTTATGTCTCCGGCTCTTCTGGGCTTATAATGGCTCAGTGGACATTTCTGCCTAGAAATGTCTGGATTTTGCTGAAGTTTCCCCTCAGCATACACCACAAACAAGAGGTGACTGAGATTTTTATCACGCAGTCCTCAACGGCAGGTCCTGCAGGGGAAACCAAGAAGTATGAGGCAAAGCCCCTGCCCTGGGCAATTCATAATCTAGTTTTTTGGGTTTTTTAAAATAATCTAGTTATTCAAAAGTGAGGGGTGCCTGGGTGGCTCAGTTGGTTAAGCATCCAACTTCGCCTCAGGTCATGATCTCAGGGTTCGTGAGTTTGAGCCCCGTGTCGGGCTCTGTGCTGACAGCTCAGAGACTGGAGCCTGCTTCGGATTCTGTGTCTCCCTCTCTCTCTGCCCCTCCCCCACTCAGGCTCTGTTTCTGTCTCTAAAAAATGAATAAACCTTAAAAAAATTTGTTTTAATAAAGGACTAGGCAAAATGCCTCTAAAGTTCCACACTGTTCTAGGGCGAGGAGAGAAAGGCTTAAAGAAGACTCTAGGATTTTGAACAACAGGTGAGAAGTCAGGAGAGGAAGCAGGTTCAGGGAGAAGACTTCATTCAGTTTTAAGTAAACCGAGTGGACCTCATCACGACCCTTCCTTCCCCCAGGTTCCAGGTGCCACTGCCACAGATTGACCTGGTGTGTCCCCGCCGGCTCCTCCGCCACGTCCCTCCTCTGGGCGTGTGACCCTGGCTGCGGCAAGGTCAGAGCAAGAAAGACGGACTGACCTTTGCTCCAGGATATTTGTCAGCTTCTCTCAGTGAATAAACAGCTTTGTCATCACCAACACAGTCTTTCTGGAAACTCAGCTGGCGCTGCTGAGTGCCCAAAGGTGAGGGTGAGATCCCCAAAATTGACAATTCAGTTTCCATTGCCCTAGGGTCAGGAAAGCTTGAAACAAATTATTGAGAAAGAAATTGAAATGTGGTTCCTTCAGACCTGTGTTCCAGCACCCAGATTAGGACCTGGTTCACAGGCAAACCTCCCCATGAGTGGTTTAGATGAGGGGCCTCATGCCCGGGTGTGCACCCATCACCCATGGAGCTCAGGAACGAGATCACCCAGACTGGGGACCCAGCACCTATAATTTAATAATCCCCACGGGTGATCGGCAGGCACACCTGAGTGACAGGCCCCCTTGGCCTGGAGAGGACTGCCATGGCCAGAGGGTTGGGCCAGGGAGAGACATGGACAGAGATGGTCCTGGGACACCAGGAGTTCCCTCAGAGAGACTGAGCTGGGGCTTGGCAGGTGGATGTTCCGAGCACAGAGGGGAGGGAGGGCGGAGGGCCTTCTAGCACAGGCCCTGGCTGAGGGGCTCAGCCTGTTTGGGGTGGGGGTGAAGTTGGAGAGGCCAGCTGTGGCCACAGGGCAAGGCTCTGAATGCCAAGCTCAGAGCCAGGTAGATACTGACGCTGCCAGGAGCAGGGAAGGCTGTGAGCAGAGAAGGGAGACCCTCTCCAGTACCGGTGGGCCCTTGTTTGTGCATTCAGGGCTTTTGAGGCCCCTGAATGAGCCAAGGCCTGTGGTCAGAGGGCAAGCCCACACTTCCTCCTGCCTCAGCTCGCCTTTCCTTCACATCATGCCCCAACTCTTCTATTTCTGACTTCAAGTCCTTGGCATGTACGAAATTCTTGCCTCTCCTTTGGCAGCCCTGCCTGCCTCTCGGGCCACGGTATTGAATTTGTACCCTTATTCTTACCCTTTTATGTCTGCCTTTCTTAGGCCTTCAGCACAGTCTGTCCAGATTAATTTGACACCAAACTGGCTTTCTCCAGAAAGGCAGGGAAAGTTCTAGGCACAAGAGTGAGATTCATGTGGGGAGAATTACCGTGGCCCCTTCTTTAAGGCAGTTAGAGTCCTGTGTGTCCAGTAACAACCCATGAAGAAAGAAGCTATATTCTTGACGCGCAGGTAGTAGAAATGACTTGCTCACATTCTGGCCCAGAGACTCTGGCTCTGCTCTGTAACAGCGAAAGTGACACCGTCCTCAAACCGTGACTAGGACCCACATTACTTCCAGAATCTGCTCTCTCTGTATACCTCTGCTCTGGTGGGAAAATTCTTTTTTTTTTTTTTTTAATTTTTAAAATGTTTTTATTTATTTTTGAGAGACAGAGAGAGAGCACAAGTGGGAGAAGAGCAGAGAGAGAGGGAGACACAGAATCCAAAGCAGGCTCCAGGCTCTGAGCTGTCAGCACAGAGCCCGACACGGGGCTTGAACCCACAAGGCATAAGATCATGACCAGAGCCAAAGTCGGACACTTAACTGACTGAGCCACCCAGGCGCCCCATCTGATGGGAAAATTCTTAACTTACTTGTACAATTAGGTGAGGGGTTGGAAATTGGGCCCATTTATCACATGGACCTTTATTCTCTCGTAGAAGCCTCTTTGGGCTGAGAAGATATGTGTCTGTCACCCTCCTTACTTGGGAAAATGCACTGTGTCCTGCTCTGAATTCACATCTGTAGTTGATCTTGGAACTGGTCACAGTACTATGTGTGGCCACTACATGAAGTGCACTCCCAGACCCAAGACCGAAACAATAGGTTGCTGTGTTTTCTCAGAGTGCTTGGAGTCCTTGAGCCTCATCCCCGCTACCACTAGCCAGTGCTTGCCCTTCTTTCTGTGACCTGGCCCATCTTCCCAAGGCACCTTTCCCATCAGCTCCTGCTGAACCCAAGCCAGTCCACAGCACCACACACTGTGGTCCCAGAGCCCCAGGGCGACAAGGAGTCCGCCAAGCTGGGAAGACATCACAGAACTCAGTCCTGGTGGCACACGTCTGGTGCCAGATTTCTTAGTAAGAAAATCAGCTTCTGCCCAGACAGCAACATAACTTTTTCCCCCAATCCCTGGCACAGAGGCCGGGCCACGATCGCCAACCTGCCGTGAGAACACAGGAATATGTCCACTCTGTCACCGGCAAGTCCTGGCAGAGTCTTGCTGTGTTCTGAGACAGCACCCTCAGTGGAGAACTCCGGGCATCATGTCGAGGCAGCTTGAAGTCTTCACTGGAGCCAGAGTCTTGATCTATGTGGCCCATCAACTAAAAAAAAAAGTTTGAACAGCATCATTAACCTAACACGACTTACTTTTCCATAGGACTCTAAGCTTTCACATGCATGCTGTCATTTTTATTTTGGTTTTCACAGTGGCCTGTGAAGTAGGTAAGCTGGATACTGTCGTTAGTCGACGTTCAGAGGTGACAGAGCAGCAGCTTAGCGTGTCTAAGGCCACAAGACCCCCAAATGGCAGAACCGGGACTGGAGTCTGGATCAGCGCCATCCCCTGACGGTTAACCTCTTCAGGACCCAGTGCCAAGTCTCCCCAGCTTGCAATAGCAGCGACCGCACGGACCACCATGGGCTCCCAGGCCCCGCTAGCTGCAAGGGCACGCAGACACTGATGAATGTTCTCGAAGATCCTAAAGACAAGGCTGAGCGGAAGCTTGCATCAGAGGGACAGGTCCTGGCCAATTGTTCCCCATCCCTGGTGACAGGTACCATCTTATTAAATCTGTAAATCGGTTGTGCTGAGACTATAACAGAGGATATCGTCTGAGGAACCTTCCAATTTAGCAGACAATGAGTATCCGCAAACATTTTGGGGGCCTGATCCAGAAGCTCTAGCTTATGGCCATGTCTTCCAAACACATATGGAAGAAAATACGCACATGGGTCCAAACCACTTAACACAGTTGTCAAAGGACTGATGATATTGTAAACTTAATGGCTGCCAAGGTTATGTCCAATCAATTCATTCAGTTCCATAAAGATTTATCGAGCACTTCCTGTTTGCGGAATGCTGATGACCAGACAGATACATGACTCAGGGAGGTACTGAGGCAGTCTCAAGATCTGCCTGAGAGGTACTCTTAGATTGAAATATGGAAATCAAATCAAGAAAAATTCAGACTTTGGGAGTTTCTGACCAAATGTAATGACTCTAGAGCAGTGACTAGGAAACTAGAGCATCCCATCCGTGTCTTGGTCCTCGTTTACCAAACGGGTCACATTCTGTTTCTGCATCATTTCATCACCCCAGAGCCAGGTGAGCCATGATAGGACAAGACAACCACCAGAAAGTGCTGGAATGTGTCCAGAGCTGAGGCAGTGCTTACCATTTCTCCTTCATGGACTCATCCCACAAGCATTTATTAAATGCCTACTATGTGCAAGGCAAGGTGGTGAATACAAAGGTAGATGTGGCCGAGTGATCCCCACCCTCCAGGTTCCTTGTAGGAAACAGATCACAATAAGCTGTTGTCATAACTTGTGGGAGGTGAGCTCACTGGGCCAATGCAAAGCCTAATGGTCAGAAGAATGGCATCAGTGAAAGAAAACAGTGTGAACCAATGTGACAGGACATTGGGAATCAACAGCTGGAGATCAGCCTGGTGTGTAGCGACTGGGAAAAGAGTGGTTCTTCTGGAACAAAGGAGTTGAGCAAACCATGATTCGGAGAGGCAGAAAGGCAAACACCAGGCTTTCTGAAAATGGTTGCTATTGCCACAAACCAAAAGGCACAGTTTCATATTAGTTCCTGGGCCCCACCTGTACACACTGGTATGAGCATCAGCATTATCTAGGATAGGGACAGTGTCTCACAGGAAACAGTAGTTAAAAATGTTACTTAATTCAACACAAAACTCCCTTAACATACTACTAGAAAAAAAAAATGACAATACAAACTCAGCTAAATGTCTCAAAAATTTCACTTGCACACAATATATAGATAATAGCTTCTACCTGTGAGATCTGGGGCCAAGTACTGCATTTCTCTTTGTGTCTTTGTTTCCAAATCTGTTAAGCTGAGGACTGTGCACAGAGTAAGCACTTGTATAGCTGTAAGTAAGCAAGTACAGCTGTAAGTATAGCTGTAAGTAAGTAAGCACTGCTGAGTCCAGAGTAATGTTAGCTATATTATTATCAGGCCACTGTGTTAAGTTCAAAGTCAGACAAATTCTCAGCTCGTCCTCCTCTTCATCTTCTACCTGTCCTGTCTTCAGAGATACTTTTGGGTGAACATCTCCTGATTATATAGCCTTTGAAAAATGCTTCCTTTTATCCTCAAGACAGTGTCTGCAAATTTAAGCTGGTACTTCACAAATTGCCGAGGCATAGGAAATTCTTTCCTTTATACAACATTTTCAGACCACCAGGTCACAGGAAGTGACAATGATAAATCTTATGAGTTCTTTCATCCACAGCCACTTCTTAATGGAAGGGACTATTTCTGACCTTCAGTTCATGGCAGTTACAAATGTCAAAGGCAGACCTTTTCCCTCCTCCCAGGCTCCTTCCCCCTCTGCTGTGCTCAGTGGCACCCTCCTGTTTGGCAGCTTGCCTCCTCCTAAATAAATGAATGCTGATGGGATGTCACTCAGGGTCACTGAAAGGTCCCCTGACCTAAAATATCTTCCTTTGGCCCTGTGGGCTGGGCGTTTCATCACCTGCATTGTACTCTGAGGTCTGGGCAAAGGGGCTTCCCCTCCAAACCCAGGGCTATAAATATGCCTCTGGGTTAGGGCTGTCTGTTACCAACAGTCCCTAGATAAACCAGCCCTCCTGGGACAGCAGCATTAACCCATTAGCTTCGAAAGCTCTTTAGTGACACAAGACCAACACTGAGGATGGTTTTGTTTGGTTTAACGTTTATTTATTTATTTGTGTGTGTGTGTGAGAGAAAGAGAGAGAGCGAGCGCACAAGCGCCAGTGGGGGAATGGCAGAGAGAGAGAGAGAGGGAGGCCCAGAATCCAAAGTGGCTCTGAGCTGTCAGTGCAAAGCCCCACGCTGGGCTGGATGCTGTACCCACAAACTGTGAGATCATAAGTCAAGCCGAAGTCAGACATTTAACCAACTGAGCCACCCAGGCGCCCCAATGCCAGGGATGTTTTAAGGAGAGGCACAAACTTGAGGCTTGTAGACAAATCTGATCAATAAGTTTTGTGGAGTGTACTTACTGCCTTTTTTTTTTTTTTTAAGTTTATTTATTTATTTTGAGAGAGACAGCATGAGTGAGTGGGGTAGGGGCAGAAAGAGAGGGAGAGAGAGAATCCCAAGCAGGCTCCGCTCAGCACAGAGCCTGATGAGGGGCTCAAACTCACGAAACTGTGAGATCATGACCTGAGCCAAGACCAAGAGTCAGACCCACTGAGCCACCCAGGCACCTCGGGTATACTTACTGTCTTGAGATTGTTTTTTAGTTACTTGTCAATATTTTAAAACCGGATACAACTTCTCCTGAAAACACAAAAACAGAAGCTCTAGCAACATTGTCCTGAATCCCCACAAAATCACAGCGGCCTCTGGTCCCCAGACAGCTTACCTACCTGCCCTTAGGCCTCTGGGCTTAGGTGGAAAAGTTGGGAGAGCAGGCCTGGGCATCTGTGACTCATTTGTCTGTTCTAGGACATTCCAATTCAAATATTTAACCCTACAAATACAAGAAAAGCACAAAGTATGAAAAAATATAGATGATACAAAGTAGCTTAAATAGTCCTTGTCTGGAAAGAACTTAAGGATTTATTGAAAAAACAAAACATACATGTTGAACTCCAAATAAGGAAACAGTTCTTAACATTTAAAAAAAAATTTTTTTTTAATGTTTATTTATTTTTGAGAGAGAGACAGAGTGTGAGTGGGGCAGGAGCAGAGGGAGAGGGAGACACAGAATCAGAAGCAGGCTCCAGGCTCCGAGCTGTCAGCACATAGCCTGACGCGGGGCCGAACTCAAGAACCGCGAGATCATGACCCGAGCTGAAGTCGGACGCTCACCGCCAGGGCCACCCAGGCGCCCCAATTCTTAACATTTTAAAAGCTTTTAGATTTTCACTTCCCTCATCTCTTCCAGATTAACATTGGCTTCTGTTGAGTTCAGTGCTTACTTCCCGGTGGTTGGCTGTGTCCAACTAGCCCCAACTCCCTGAGGCCACAGACTGCCCTCTGTGTCGGCACCAAGAAAAAACAGGTGCTCAAGAAACATGAGGTGGGAGCGCCTGAGACCCCGTGATTTTGTGGTGACACAGGACAATGTTGCTAGAGCTTTTATTTCTATGTTTTTGTTTTTCAAGAGAAGTTATGAAACATCTGGTTTTAAAATATTGACAAGTCAATGGAAAAAAAAAAAGCTTTAAAATAGTGGGTATACCTAACAATACATGGCTGTGGTTCATGAGTAGATAGCAAATAAAATGTTTAAACTAATAGTGACCACTTAAGTACTCAATGTCAGACATTTTGTATATGTTATTTATTTACGCCAATAACATAGATAACGCTTCTGGGTACAGATTCAAACACTATATAAGCATATAGAGCAAAACAGCGAAAGCCTATTTTTCCCCTCCTCAGGTGTGGCTCACTCCGCGTTTGGGGTGCATTCCTCCAGATACGGATGGACAGACATATCTCCGGGCCTATCATATATATCAGATCAGCCCCATTTGACCGGTGGGGAAACTGCGGCCAAGACCACAGAGCCGCACGTCCTGGAGCTGAGATTCAAACCCAGATCCCCTGACTCCTGAGTCAGCGCATTCCTTCTGCTACGCCCCCGTGTGTAAAATGTTGCGGATGAAGAAACCGAGGCTCACAGAGGGCCAGGAGCTCTCCCAGCCACACAGGGCACGGCCCAATCTGGGACAGGCAGGAGGGCTGCATGGAGGAGAGGGCAGGGACGGCCGACGGCTCACCGCGCCGCAGCGCGCAGCCCCCACCCGCACGGGACTCGCCCACCGCGCTCGAGGGCAGCTCCCCCCCCCCCCCCCGTGCAGGGACGGTCCGGCGGCCGGGGTCCCGAGGCCCCCCCGCCAAGCCCAGCGCGCGGCCCCCCGGGACGGGGCCCGGAGTGACGGCTGCCTCCGGGGCGGGCAGGGACGGCCCGGATTTCGCCTGAGCCGTCGGCGGGCGCCAGCACACGGGGGGGGGGGGTCAGCGCCCGCGCCCCGGGTGGGTGGCCTATACGCGCGAGGGGCGGGGGGCCGCCGAGGGGCGCGGGCTGGGCGCGTGGCGGGCGGGGCGCCGGCGGGCGGGGGCGGGCGCGGGGGCGGAGCCGCGGCCAGAGGCGGCAGTGTCCCGAGCCGGGCTCAGGGGCCGCAGTGGCCGCCGCGGAGCGAGGCTGCCTCCAGGGAGCGTCCGGGCGCAGAAGGGTTAACGGGCCGCTGGGGCCGCGCGGAGCAGGTACAGACCTCCCCCTCCCCCGCCCCGGGAGCCCCGGCCCCGGCCGCCCTCTCTCCCCGGGTCCCGTTAGAGCCCCCGCCGCGCTCGCCAGCGCCCGCCCCCGCGCCCCGTGCCCCGCGGTCGCGCCCCAGCCGCGACCCCAGCCCCAGCTCTGTAGCCTCGGAAGATCTTCCAGTCCCTGGGGTCGAATTTCTGGGGAGGGCGTTCTGATCCTGTGGAACTCTGGCCCCATCACCCGGGCGGAAAATCAGCCAAAATTCCTACTAAGTCACGGAGCGAAGTTGGAAAACATACCCAGGACCTCCCCGCACGCGCTGGCGTCCCCTGCTCTCCTCCTCCAGGAGGGGTGTTCCTGGACGGTGTGTGCCCCTGCGACCCCCTCCAGTTCTGGAGATGGGGCTGGGGACCCTGGGAGGGATGCCGACGGGTGCCCCTGATCCAGCTCAGCCTGATGATTAGAAAGGAAGGACACCTGTTGGAATGGTCGTCCAGGACCCAGGAGAGGCTGGCACAGTGAGGACAGAGTTCTGACCCAGGCTAGGGAGTCTCCAGACAGCCCTGAAACATGCTGTTCCACCCCCTGCAGCAGTGACCCATTTCCCAGAAGTGGGTCCCTCTGGGGGTGAAGGGTGTGGCCCTTCCCAGGTCTCCCCTTCTTGATCCTCACTGGCCAGTGTGGAGGTGTGGCCAGGAGGAGCCCAGGTTTGTCCAGACCAGTCTCCAGCCTGGCACCAGGGTGACCACTGCTGACCTCTCCTTTCCTCACCCTGGGCAGAGAGACACACAAGATGAGGAACATGCAAAGGGGGAGAAGCACAAATGTGTGTCTGTTTCTGCAGTGGAGGGGGTGTCGGCCCCCTGCCCAGCTGTGCAGGGGGTGGGGTAGGACTTTTCCAGAGAGGGAGCCAGGCCTGGCCAGGGCTCCAGGAGTTCACGTCACCCCCACCCCCACCCCTCACTTCTCCAGGGAACTGCCGAAGCCAAACCCAGCTCAGGATGGGATTATGTGTACTGGGTAGACCCATAGAGACAGCAAGATACAGACCCTGGGGGGAGCAGAGAGAAGCAGAGGCTGAGAGGGAGTGGAAAGGGTGGGTGTCCAGCAGCAGAGAAGGGGCAGACAGTGATCACACCCCCATCTCTCCTCTTCAGCATCAAGGCACAGAGTCAGGCAGAGAGCTGAAGGCTTGGGTGGACCATTGGCCCTTCTCTGGAGCCCCTACTCCCCCATCAGGGTGGAGCTGGTGACCTCAGTGGCCAGCCCAGCGGGGGGGGGGGGGGAAGAGCAGCCATCAGCAACCCCTTACCAACCCCAAGCAGCTGAGGTGACCCTGTGCACTCAGGCTCGTCCTCCGCAAACCTTCCCTTACATTTCCACGTCTTGGGGTCTCAGGGAGGGGAGTGGGGCTGAATGTTGCTACCCCCAAGCACATTCCTGCCCTCCCCTCTGCCATTTTCCTGCCCCTGAGCTGGCCCACCTCAGCATTAGCTCCTTGGATTCCTCTCCCGGGTGCCTTTCAGATCCAACAGAAACATTTTTTTTTTTCCTGGAAAGCAGAACTAAGAGCGGGTTGAGGAGTGGGGGTAGGGAGGGCTCGTGGGAGGGAGCTAGGGGCTGGAGGGGTGGGGCAGCTGTGGCTTTGAGACCAGGGGAGGTTTCGGAGCTCCACCTCCCTGCTAATGGAAGCTAGACTTGAGGAAGGACTTCCCGGCTCCTCAGAGTGCGAGGTGTGTGACTGGGGAGCAACGGCCCCTCTGGCTGCATCCCTCCTGCCCGGGGGCCCCCCTGCCCATCATGGTCGCACCTGAAATGAGCCTTCGTTACAGGGAGGGGTCCCCTTACATCGCAAGGGGAAAATCACCTGCTTCTCTACAGATTAAACCATTGGCCCACTTAGTTTATCCCTGGGCTAGAAAGTGTTTGAGGCAGAGATGTGCCTGGGGCTCCAGAAGGAGCTTAGTTTTAAAGGGAAGAAAAGGCTGGGAGGCAGGTAGGATATGGAAAGCCCAGAGCGGCCTCCTGTCACCTCCTCAGAGGCGGCATCTGGCATGTCCTCGCCCAGGCCTCCCTCCTCAACCGTCTGGGACCCCTGGGAGGGCGGGAGGTGGGACCAGAAGAAAATCATCTTAGGGGAGATGTGCGCGCCTGTGTGGCCTGTGTGGCCTGAGCTGGCCTGGAAACAGCCCCTGGTTGGGATGGGGGAGGGGCTGAGGAGTTCCTGCAGGCTGAGGGGAGGGGACTGGGCCACAGTCGGGAGGCCGAGGTCAGACCCCCACCCTCCAGTCTCGGCAGGTGGGAAGGGGCAGCATTCCTTCCCGCTCTCACCCTTAGTGTCAGAAAAGGGTGGGACGACCCCCCCCCCCCCCGAACCTCCATCCTCATTCGATGTCCTGAGGAGCCATCCCTGCCAACCCCAGCTCTCTGGAGACTGGAGAGGTGACCACCGGGCTTCTGTCCCCGCAGAGCGCGCCCCCTGCACGCTCAGATGCCGGAGTAGCGTGTTTACTTCCGGTCCCCTCTCCCGGCCTGGGGCTTCAAGGGAGGAGCGATGGAGAAGTGGGCGGGCAGGTAAGCTGTGGGGCTGCCGGCTGCGGGGGCGGCTCTGCTCCTGAAAGTGACGGATAGGCCACTACTGGGCGGGGCGGGGGCAAGTGATGAGTGACTTCTGCTTTCTGAGAAGCTGGCATCAGGATGCGGGGAGCCTGCTGGGGGTG